>NC_135237.1:380446060-381046060 GCF_051348905.1 Ranitomeya variabilis | reverse complement strand
GCAGAGATCTGTTTCTTATCTAATGGATGATATGATTTAGTATGTTGATTTTTTGAATTATTAATAAATTTACTATTTTTATACCTAATGGCTCCTAATTTCTCCATGTGATATATATATATATATATATATATATATATATATATATATATATATATATATATATATATATATATTTTGGAGTTGGTTTGTTTCTTTGCTTTTTTGTTTTGGAATGGGCTATTTTTGGGCCCTATTGTAGTTTACAATATGTTATTGAGGTTTTTGTTTCTATTAACTTATTACAACAGGTAGAGATAGAGAAGACAAGTTTCTCTATTGCACAATGTGCAAAGGTTTCAAAAAATAGCTAAAGGATCTCTCTCCGAACAGCTGAAAAACGCCGTGATGGGGACATCGCAATACACTTAGCAGTTATTACAAGAGGTAGAGATAGAGAGTACAAGTTCCACCATTGCAAAGGTTTTAAGCACAAAACATTACCCATGTGAGGTATACATAGATGAACACTAAGTACTTGTTGCAGAAGCAGGAGGAGGAGGTGATTTCCAGAGCAAAATCATTTTGATGGTAAGGGATGAATGTACAGACAGCTTAAAAAAAACAAACATTTGGCCTGCATTTACATAATGTTGCTGTCATCCGTAGGCATACAAAGTCAGTGGAAATCCAGCCCCTGTTCGATTTTACAAGAGTCAGCCTGTCTACATTTTCTGGTGACAGTTGTGTGCGCCTATCCGTTATGGTTGCACGTGCCAAACTAAAAACCAGCTCAGACAACACACTCGCTGCAGGGCATGGCAGCACTTCCAAGGTGTAGAAGGAGAGGTTGGGCCAAATGTGGAGCTTGGACAACCAGTAGTTAAAAGGGCACTGAATAAGGAAGGAAGCTGGTATGGTCCCTGACGTAGTCCTTCACCATTTTGGTCAACTTCTCCCTCCTTGTCATGGTTACTCCCACAGATAGCCCTTGTTGATGGGACAGTCTCATGAAAATGGCCCAGTTGGTGGACAGTCCCCCCCTGAGTTGCACCTGGTGTGCGTAGCCCTCCCCTGAAATCCTTGTGGGTGAAAAGAGCCAGTACCTCTGTCAGTAGTGTTGTCTGATGGTCATCTTGTTAGCAAGTCTTCCACTACGGCCCTTTGGCATGCATGCACTGAAAATGGCATGTCTGCCTCCGACATTAGAAAAGCAAATTTCTCCTTGTACCATGGGTCAAGAAAGGTGCACAGCCAGTATTTCACGTTGGACAAAATGCGTTTCACGCGAGTGTCTTGGGAAAGGCATCTGGACATGAACTCTGTCATGTGTGGCAGACTACAAAGAGTTAAACGTTCAGTGTCATCACCAGGAAGAACACTATCCATCCTCTCCTCATCACAATACATAGCCTCTTCCTCTTCAGGCCATCCATGCTGAACAGACATGAAGCAGGGATTGGTAGTCCCTTCTGTAGCGCAGAACAAAAACTCATGTTCCTCCTCCTCTTCATCCTCTTGTTCCTCATCATTACCCAATGCACCCTCAGAATATTGTGTAAGTCTGGGCTGTGTGGTATCAGCCACTATGCAATCTTGCTCCATAACCACTTGCTCAGAAATCAAAGCTTTCTCTTAAAGATTCTGCAGCGAACGTTTTAATAGATAGATGGTTATGCTCAGCGCTCATCATCTTGGTGCAGTACTTAAAGTACTTAGGTCAGTGATTCACACCCACTCAGCAGTTGTTATGTGTGGGGGCTGATTGTTACTCTCATGGGCATTGAGAAGCTAGAATTCAGAGACTGCCCTCTGTTGCTCACTAAGCCTTGCAAACATATGGAAGGTCAATTTCCTGCATTTGGACAGGTCACAAATCTGTCGTGATGAGGCAAATTAAAGTATTGCTGCATCAAAGCTAGAATGTCGAAAGCCTGAGATGACTTTCAGAAACATGCGCTGACACGGTGTACCTTGGCAAGTAGGTGAGGCAAGCCAGGGTATGTTTTTAAAAACCGCTGTACAACAAAGTTCAGCACGTGGGCCATGCATGGAAAGTGTACTAGCTTGCAGAGCTTTAAAGCCACCAACAAGTTAAGCCCATTATCGCACAAAACCACACTTGGTTGGAAGTTCAGCAGGTAGAGCCACTGATTGGTCTGTTCTTTTATCCCTTTCAGCAGCAGAATGTGCTGCCACTTCACCAAGGTAGTGCTGCAGATTTACCAGCTGGGGAGTGAAGGGGAGGCTAGTTTAGCTGAGGATGAGGAAGAGGAGAGATAGGAATTGGAATTCAAAGAGACTGAAACCTTGATGGAAGTTGGACTCGCTATTCTTGGTGTGGGTAAGATGTGTGAAGTCCCAGCCTCTGACTCTGTCCTGGACTCCACCAGATTAGCCCAGTGTGCCATCAGGGAAATGGGAAATGTATTGTCCCTGTCCACAAGAACTTGTCCACGTGTCTGTAGTTAGGTTAGCCTTCCATGTGACTGCATTAGCCAGAGCGCGGCTGATATTGTGCAACACAACTGCTTATGTAATGTGGGGTCGGCACACCAGACAATATAGTGTCGGCTGGGAATCGAGTACCATGGGGTTGCCACCGCCAAGAGGTCACGGATAGACTTAGTTCCCACAAGTCAAAACGGCAACATTTCCAAGGCTAGCAATCTGGCAATGTGGGTGTTTAGCGTTTGGGCCTGTGGGTGGGTGGCTGGATATTTTTGCTTTCTGGTAAACTTCTGGGGCAGGGACAACTGAATGCTACGTTGGGACAACAAATTGGACATGGTTGCTGACTGTTGTGTGTGCAACCACTGGTTGGGGGCAGGAGGAATCACCTCCTGCTTCATGGTCAGCAGATTGGGAAGACCACAACACAGGGGAAAGGGCAGTGGTTTGACCCTCAGACACATATTTTGCACCCAGGAGTTCCACCTACCTACTGGGGTTCTTGGATGCCATGTGCTTTTGCATGCTGGTGGTGCTCTGGTTGGCAGTGTTCTTGCCTCTTCTTGGCTTAATTTGGCAGATGCTGCAAACTAAAGTTGTTTAATCTGAAGGACTTTCATAAAAAAACTGCCTTACAGGGGAACAATGCACCCTTGGCCTGTTATTTAGCTGAGTTGGGGTGCTCTGTGGAACAGTTGACCGAGCTCTACCTCTGGTCAAACCACTACCTCTCTTGCCTGTTTTCTTGCTGCGGATTTCTCCCTCTGCACTGCTGTGCTCGCTAGGTGTGACACTGTGCCAGGTTGGATCAGTGGCCTCATCATCGACCACGTTGTCCTCCAATTCCTCAATCTGATCCTCCTTCTGAGTTGCGATTTGAGGCTGGCCTAATGGCAACTGTGCATCATGATTATCCTCCACCTCATCGGACATGAATTGACCTTCCCCAACATGGCTTTCTCCTGGCCGTGGGTGCTCAAAAGTTTGGGCATCACTGCAATCCACCTCCTCATAACCCTCTTTAATGGTGCACGTTTAGAGGCCTGACAAATTCCAAGGGAATGTAAACTGTTCCTCGGAGTGGCCAGTATTGAGGTCATATGTCTCCTGGGACTCTTGGTGGGAGGAAGGAGGACCAGGTTGAGGATTCAGAGGCCCAACCTCTTGGCTACCCAGACTGGACCATGTGGAAGACTTTGTGGTGCTGCTTTTTAACACATTGGAGCCTTTGTCTGCCATCCATCCCACAAAATCCTCACACTTGTCTGGGTTCATTAGTGGTGTAGGGCCAAATTTTAACAGGAACATAGAAAGAGATACAGTCACCTTTGGATCTGTCACACGGCCTTGGCAGGCACCACCGCTTCTGAGTCCCTTAACATAACCCTTCCTAATCTTCAATGCGTTATGCTTATAAAACAACAAAAGAAAATGGCTTTATTTTTCCCAAGTACCCTTACAAAAGTCTTATGTACAAATTCACTGTATCTAGCAATGTGTGGCAATTTTTGGGGAGATCACAGCTTGATTAAATATGGCAACAACAGACTCACGTAAATGACAGGAAAATAGTCACGTTTGGGTATTTCTGCAGGCTTTGCGCCAGTCACACAAATGCTAGATAAAGATACACTATTTTTATAACCAATAGAAAATGATAATTTCTCTCTCCTCTGACATGTATATCATATCATAAGAGAGAGAAATTATTTTTATAACGGACACTCTTTTCTTTTTTACTTGATCGCCATTATTAATTGAAAAATCTGGCCCTGATTGTTTTCTCCCGGTTGCTGAGAACCCAGATATTTGCGGACTCTGGGGACCCTTATTCCCAATTGCCTTTTTAATAAGGGAATAATGGACAACTTACACATTGGCCTAAGGAGAATAAACAGGGTCAGGGCCATCAGAAGATTGGGGACTTAGTAGATGCTCTGCTTAAATATACAGTACAATATTATGCACACATATAAGGTTCAATATGCCTCTCCTCTGTGCATTCCTTGGTTGTTCTACCTTACGCCAACATCAGTATTCCCTTAAAACTGATTTTGTATTTCTAATTCTACCCTCTAGTCTAACCTTACGTTGACATAGAGTTTTTTTCCAATGGAATTTTTTAACATATTATACACTAAAATTTATGTAAAAAGCATTCAAATTCGACTTCCTCTGTTTTAAATGGATTTAACATGAGAAAACAATTGATGCAAGTGCATCAGGTAATCGGCTCACACCCACGCATACAAGTCTATGGATCCTTGTGAAACATCGGACTGCATTCGGATGTCATCCCAGTGCAGTGCAAGTACCACAGACACAGAGAATGGAGAAGATGGAAAAATTAAGTTCTCTGTCTTCTACACACCTGTGATGTGATTCCCTGATGCGAGAGAATTGGATCACACTAAGGTGACATTCTGATCAAAGTCTGATAGAGCTTGATCCAAGTGACATCAGCATAATCGTCTTGATCCTCTTACATGAGAAAATCAACTGCCATGTGACCCTGGCCTAAGAATTTCACCCTAAGTTACATCCAAATGTGCCCCTTTCTGTGTGGGTAATCTGTATATGGACCCACAACAAAAATATGAGTGTTATCTTTGGATTTTTGCTACCGATTCCACTGCAAACACACATCAGATTTTCCCACAGGATACATTGCAACTAAGTTATAACATTACCAAATAAAGAAGTAGATTACCCTGATTTATTTACTTATCATACAGATTTACTTTGCTATATTCTTGCACGTGGTTAGTGTTTAACATTATAATATTATGGAAACAATTTTTTGCCATATTTTAAATCATTATTGCCACTATTCTCACTTTTTAGGTTCTCTTGTCCAAAAGGAGCCATAGTTGCCCTCTTCCAACAGTGAGTGGGGTAAACCCATCTGGATATGTGGTGTTCCATTCCTAAGATGATGCCATGGCTTTTCTTTGTTTGCTATGAACAGCTTCAATGACATGATCAAGATTTGACACAGCATGTGGCATCAGCATTCCAGGAGCTTAGAGGGAAACTGATCTGGAATTCTGTTGCTTGAGCTGCCTTTTAGTGAGTTTACTGGTTTCCTATTTGCATTCCTGTGGATTTTCTGTGTTTGATATGGCTTGCTTGACTTTGTATAATCTTGCATATTCCATGTAATGATCCTGGTCTGACCGTCTAACCTTGTTCTGAGACTAAATTTGGACCAGACATTACCTGCCGGCTCAGGGATAGCGTTACATATTGTAGATGAGTCTTTATGCTGCTTATGAACAAATAAAAGATAACTAGCATTGTAACTCCAGTCATGTTTCAGCCAGTTACTTTACGTTGCTCCAAGTTCCAGCATACAGTGATGTAGAACACAAAAGTGAAGAGCTGAATTTCAAATTATTTTCTCACTTGGGATAAAGGTGCCAATTGCATGTACAGGTGAATAAAAACTTTAGGATCTAATGCTGTCACTGGGCAAAGATAAAAATAATGGTTCTCACTTCTGAAGAAATGGGTAACAGCTTTTAGAAGAAATGTATATTGCACAAACTTGGTGAGTCTGTTATCTATTATCAAGTTATTTGTCAATATTTTCAATAAATTTAGATTTCAATGATTAGATGATCAAATAATAAGTTATAGTGAATCTGTCAATAGGATTAACCCACCTAAGTTGTCTATATGGGCACACAGGTCATAGAAAACTGGATGAAATAATATCTTGATATCTGTCATCTGATGCCTTATTCCAGAAAAATCCACATTTTTCTTAATATGCTGTTAAGATCTATGGGCCGGACATAGATCTCCATTAGAATCTGCCTCCAGAACTCTTTTTAAATTTAAGGGGGCGTTAATAGTTTGAGACATGTAGATAAAGAAAGCAGACTGTCAGTCATTACATGTTTTACACTGCCCCCTTTCATTTAAAATAAGCCCTGGAGGCAGATTTTCAGGGAGATCTGTGTCCAGCCCGTAGATCCTGACAATTAATTTACATATTAAGAAAAATGTGGATTTCTGTAGAATAAAATATTGGATCACAGATATTAAGCTATCATTTTATTTAATTTTCTATGACCTACATGCAAATTTTTAAGGTCTATAGATATCCTTCTAATTATTATAATACAAAAGCAGCAAAGAACAGCTACATTATTACAATGGTGGAGCCGAGCATTGCCATGTACTGAATGGTTTGCAGCTTGTTTTAAGATATATGACCATATCAGCTGTTGGTTTGGTATTTCAAAAGCTAAACTAGTTTCCACCTAACTATCCAAGACTCTCCAATGCTCCAAGCATTGCTGGATCCTATACTTCCCCAGTTTAAGGTATTTGCAGAGAGATGTATTTGCTATTGGACAATGAGCTAATTTACTTTTATCAAATGTGGCAAAGAACTTCACGTTTGTCTGTGCAGCCATAGTGAAATTCATGTATGCATTGTAGGCCAAGTGCTGATGGATAGTGTTTGTATATTTACGTTTGTACTAGGGTCTTGGTGCAAATACAGCTGAAAAAAGAGTTCTCTTATTGTTTATTTGTGAAAAAAACAACTACTATAGACACTACTTAAAATATTGTTTCTAAAATGGGCTTCCATTGTAAGGACCATTGTTATATTAAGTGCTCATTATGTGATTGACTTGGAAATCCCCAAAGGATTCTATAGTGGGCCGGGCTGACCCTAGTAGTTACACTGATTTTTTACAGTAACACCAAAGAAATAAGCTGCAACACATGTTAATATAAGTGCAATGTATTGGTACACATTCACACTGTGACCATTAAGAAACATAACCTTGGGTAAAAAAAATGAAAATATATACTGCAGTAAGTAAATGAGTAAATAGTAATAGTTCATGTAAATAACATGGAGTACTTAGTTGTCACTGTTTTAATGAAGAAATCAGATGTCATCCTACCACAGCAAGGTGAACCCAGTCTGGAATCATCTCAATATCAGCCGCAGGGTCAAATGATTAGTTTTATGACTCCCGATATCCCTTCACTTCTGGCAGTGGCTGTGATGTCAGAACCCTCTGACATACAGTTGATTTCTCCTAAACCAGTAATTGCCCTCCCTGATAAATTTTGTGAGTGAATGATCAGTTTAGAGTTTACAGGGAAAGCTGTAGGTTATTTTTTACCCTGTTTCCCTGGTCATCAGGGAATAAATTCTAGTGGGTGGGAATAATCATGTTATAAGATTTGGGCATTTTCTTTGTTACTGCAAGCCCCAGAAAGGTCTTCTGCGGATGCCTTTTTTGATGCTTTAGGCATGATCTATGACAAACCCAACAGGATCCAGGTCTCTGAGGTAAAGATCATGAACCAAGGGGGCTGCACTGCTGGGAAATACTGCACTGAATTTCAGCAGTTGTCTGCTGAAGTTCTATGGAATGATGCAGCTCTCAGGTGTCAGTTCAACAAAGGTCTTTCTGAGACTCTTAAAGATTCTCTGGTTCTTCATGATGCCTTTTGTTCTCTTGTGGAGGCCATGACCCAGGCTATTTGAAAGGAATGCAAAATCCTTGAAAGATGTGGTGAACAGCAGGCTGCCCGTTGTACTTCCTAGGAGCAGATCCATTTACTGGAGGTGGAGCTGTTGTAAGTTAGAGTTGGCAGTCTTCATATTGTGGAGAGAAAAAGTAGACAAGACCTTTGACTCTGTCTGTACTGTGGTCTCTCTGAACATTTTCTCAATAATTTTTCAACACGTCTTCAGGCAAGCAAATCATCTGGAGAATGTCTGAGTCTGGGTGATGGTCGAGGAGATCAACCAGATTCTCAGGTACCTTTTTCTTCCTCAGGTAATAGTGGTTTCTATGGTAACTTCAGAGTTGGAAGAGGAGATCCATAGAGTTCAGTTGCTGGCTCATTCTGCTACTCTAAGATCCAAATTATTTGTACCTTTATACCTAGGATTGTGTCTGTTACAGAAGTGATCATCCTGGAGTTACTGCTGCACAATATTTATCATTGACTTTTTTAGTGGCTGCGCTAGTGTTGGTGCTGTTGAATGTGAAATTGTCCTGTGTGAAATCAATCTTCCAGCATCAAAGTAGATTGTGCAAAAACTGTGTGGCAGTCTCTGGAAGTCCTATTTGCTACTCCAAATCGTTTGTCCTAAAACTGTGTTTTAGTGGCAAATCAGAAGGCCAGATTTCCACTTAGAAATCATTAGGATTAATACTTTGTTGCAGCCATGCGGCTCAATTAGCTACACCAAATTGTGCAAAAAACTGTGTTTCAGTAGCAAATCAGAAGATCAGATTTCCACTTAAAAATTGTTAGGCCTATTATAGTGTTGCAGCCACGAGGCCCAATTAGCTACTCCAAATCCTTTGTGCTAAAACTGTGTTTCAGTGGCAAATCAGAAGGCCATATTTACATGTAAAAATCATTAGGCCTAATATAGTGGTGTAGCCACGAAGCCCAGTTAGTTATTCCAAATCAATTGTGCTAAAACTATGCTTCAGTGGCAAATCAGAAGGTCAAATTTCCAAGTAAAAATTTATAGGACTAATATAGTGTTGTTGCCACGAGGCCCAATTAGCTATTCCAAATTGTTTGTGCTAAAACTGTGTTTCATTGGCAAATCAGAAGGGCAGTTTTCCATGTAAAAATCACAGGCCATAACAGGTGACTGACAGCTGTGGGTCTAAGGTTGGGAAACAGCAGGCTGCAAGAAGGGAAGGCTACTTACAACATAAGTGGAAAAAAGTGAGGTTGTGGTGGAAGGGCGAATAGGCTTGATGTTCAATGTGTACATTGGTCAGGTTTTGAAAATGCTCACATTTTCAAAAATTAGGGCCTGACACTACTGAAATAGCATCAATTTCTCCAGAGTAGAAATAGTATTATGAGGAACGATATCTCTTTCACTGCAGCCAACTAAAAAGATGGAGAGACCCAATCAGGACTCTCCACATTTCTAAAAATTATTGGCATTATTATGCCACCAAAGTGGCATCAATTTCAAAAGAACAGAAATAATATAATAAGGATTGACATCTCTTCCACTATGGCCAACCCATCACAAGGACACTCAACCTGGATTGTTAACATTTCCAAAAACTAGGGTCTAATACCACTGATGTGACATCAATTTCACAAGTGTAGAAGTAGTATCATCGGGACCGATACGTCTTCCACTACAGCCTACCCAGCAGATGTAAACCCAATCACGATTCTTCAAATTTCAAAAAATGAGGACATAAAACCACCAAAGTGGCATAAATTTCATGAGAGTAGAAATAGTATTACAGGGACCTACATGTCTTCCACTACAACCAACCCATCACATAGACTCCCACCAAGTAGTGTTCTCATTTCCAAAAATTAGGGCCTCACACCACTGAAGTGGCATCAATTTCACCAGAGTAGAAATAGTATAACGGAGAATCATATCTCTCTCACTACAGCCAACCCAGCAGATGGAGAGACCCAATCAGGAATCTCCACATTTGCAAAAATGATTGGCAGACTCCACCAAAGTGTCATCAATTTCACAAGAGTAGAAATAGTATAATATGGATCGACATTTTTTCCACTACAGCCAACCTATCACATGGACACACAACCAAAAGTGTTGACATTTCCAAAAATTAGGGCCTGACACCACTGAAGTGGCATCAATTTCATCAGAGTAGAAATAGTATAATGGAGAATGATATCTCTTTCACTACAGCTAATGCAGCAGATGGTGAGACCCAATCAGGACTCTCCACATTTCCATAAATTATTGGCAGACGCCACCAAAGTGTCATCAATTTCACAAGAGTGGAAATAGTATCCCTCAGCCTGTTATTAACAATAGGGGGTAAACCACAAGGTTTTTTCATTTATTTATTTCTAATATAAATAAATAAATAAATGGAAAAAATAAATGAGGAGTCCCTCTATATTAAATAACTAGCCAAGGGAAAGCAGACAGCTGTAAGCTGGTGTTATTATTCTGGGAAGGGGCTAATAGCCATAAAGGCTACAAGCCTGTTAATCACAGCTCACAGCTATTTGCTTAGCCTTTAGTGGTAATTATAGTGGAACCCCAAAAAAATATAATCGGGGTCCCCCCTCTGTATAGAAAGATGCGGGCTTAAAATAACAGCCTAGGACGGGGCAATGGATATTGGTACCCTGCCAGAAAATCAGCTATCAGCCACCCAAGAAATGGTGCATCCATAAGATGCGCCACATCTGGAATTTAGCCTTGGCTTTTCACACTTAGTATTGCGATGGCAAGTGGAGTAATGGTTTTGGGGTTGATATCAGCTGTTTTTTGTCCGCTGACATCAAGCACAAGAGTTAGTAATGCAGAGGGGTCTATTAGATGCTCCCATGACTAAACCCATAGTCAAATTTAATGAAGACACAGCCAGAGTAAAGTTTTTTTTATTTGAAATAAAACTCCCCAACCCTCTTTTTCCCATTTATTCATCAAAAATAAAAAAGCAAACTTATATGCACCTGTCCTCCAATAATCCATATATCTCATGAATGACGAATTCCAAATTCACTACATCTGGATGCATTGCTGAGGCTGGCATCGAGCACACAATGAGTTGAGCATGAGAACGTGGCTGCATGTGACCGGAGGTAACTTTAATGACATCGCCGCTGGTCACACCCTGCCGCGTTCTCATGCTCAGCTCAGTGTATCCTGGATGCAAGGCTGAGCAATTGCATCATGCCACTGCTCAACAATTAATTCACATATAGCAGAGTTGGAGCACATCGTTGGACATATGGATCATTGGCGGAGAGGTGAGGAATAGAATAAGTGAATATTTTAATGTTCGTTTTGGATTACGATCGCCAAATTTGCAATATTCACCGATTTATTCGTCGAACATTCACCAAACATAACCAAACGCCATTCAAGTTAATGGCAGGTAGAAACAGAATGCATACACAACACGTTCAAATGGTCCAAAGAGCTGGCAAAACACATCAAATGAGTGACAGACACCGGAAAAGTGGCCTCAATTCACCCACAGTACAAATTATAGCATGGCACAGCAGCAATCAGCCATGTATGAGGAATCTGGTGTGGGACAGCATTTACAGCTTTGAATTGAAGGTTAAAGTAAGGTGAGGGATTGGTCTAGGCCTGCTGTTCTGGCAGCTCTGATACCACATGCAACAGCTCAACCTGCTTTCATACTCACCAGAGTAGAAATAGTATAATGGAGAACAATATCTCTTTCACTACAGCCAGCCCAGCAGATGGAGAGTCACAATCAGGACTCTCTACATTTCCAAAAACTATTGGACACACCCAAAGTGGCATCAATTTCACAAGAGTAGAAATAGTATAATAGGGATCGACATCTCTTCCACTGCAGCCAATCCACCACATGGAAACCCAAAAAGGAAAGTATGGGCCGATACCGGCAAAGTATCGGATCTAATCCGATACCGATACCCGATACCAATACAAGTCAATGGGACTCAAGTATCGGACGGTATCCCTGATGGTTCCCAGGGTCTGAAGGAGAGGAAACTCTCCTTCAGGCCCTGGGATCCATATCAATGTGTAAAAGAAAGAATTAAAATAAAAAATAGGGATATACTCACCCTCCGACGCAGCCTGGACTTTACCGCCGTAACCGGGAGCCGTTGTACCTAAGAATGCGCGCTTGAAGGGCCTTAGATGAGGTCACTGCGCTCTGATTGGTCCGTAGCAGTCGTGTGACTGCTACGCGACCAATCACAAAGCAGTGACGTCACCTAAGGTCTTTCAAGCGCTTGAAATACCTTAGAAGACGTCCGCAGCTTCTGATTGGTCGCGTAGCGGTCGCGTGACCGCTACGCGACCAATCACAAAGCAGTGACGTCTTCTAAGGTATTTCAAGCGCTTGAAAGACCTTAGGTGACATCACTGCTTTGTGATTGGTCGCGTAGCGGTCACGCGACCGCTACGGACCAATCAGAGCGCAGTGACCTCATCTAAGGCCCTGCAAGCGCGCATTCTTAGGTACAACGGCTCCCGGTTACGGCGGTAAAGTCCAGGAGCCGCCGGAGAGGTGAGTATATCCCTATTTTTTATTTTAATTCTTTATTTTACACATTGATATTAATCCCGATACCGATTCCCGATACCACAAAAGTATCGGATCTCGGTATCGGAATTCCGATACCCGTAAGTATCGGCCGATACCCGATACTTGCGGTATCGGAATGCTCAACACTAGGCCTGACATAAATTTCATGAGAGTAGAAATAGAATAATAGGGACCAACACGTATTCCACTACAGCCAACCCAGCAGATGGAGACCAACCATGACTTTTCACATTTCCACAAATTTGTTTTAACATCTGCAGCAGCAGCACCTTGATTAAAGTTAGGCGGTCTTCACTCTCAGGGGACAGCCAGCTGCGCATATCCGTCAGGACACCACCTATAGTGCTGAAGACACATTCTGAGAGAACGCTGGCTGCTGGGCATGATAAAATCTCCAAGGCATGTGAGGCGAGCTCAGGTCACTCATCTCTTTTTGAAGACCAAAATGTGAAAGGGTGCAAACCCTCCCTGATTGTATTGATATTCAGTTCTAGATACTCCTGCACCATCCTCTCCGTTCTTTAAAAAAATGTCAGACTTGGACTCTGCTGTGCTGGTGCACGAGCTGGTATAAAAGTGTCAAATAACTCACAGAAATTGTTTCTTCCACTTACCCTATTGCTGCGGCTAATGTTTTGGCATTGACAAATTGACTAGCCGGAGGTTGGACAGTCTGGAACTTTGAGACAATGTTATTCTTTCTGCATCCTCCTTTGCTTCCTCCTCTTCCTCTGGTACCATCATCTCTTCCGCAGGCTATTCAAAGTTTGCTCCATCATGTATATGACTGGAATAGTGATGTTGATATTGGTGTCGTCAGCACTAGCCATCTTAGAAGCCATTTCAAAACTATGCAGAAGGGTGCAGGGGTCCTTAATCTGGGTCCATTCCATAAACGTTCGTACTGCGTTGGCCCAGGCTATAAGAAATGACATACAATGTCAGGGCTCATCGATGCTGCCACAGCGCTGCAACATGTGCAGAATGGAATTACACCGTGTCGGCACATCGCATATCATCCTGTTAACTGGCATGGACAAAGACCTCTGTATCGATGCAAGTTGATGACCTGAGGGGTGCAAACGGCAGAAGTGAGCCCACAGCTTCCGTGCTTTCTGCAGCAGCTTACCCAGGCCAGGATAGTGGAGAAAATGCTGTACCACCTGTTTGAGGATGTGAGCCATGCAAGGCATGTGGGTGAGCTTGCATTGCTGTAGCACCGCCACCTGGTTGGGACTGTTATTGGACAAGGCCTTCCCTACATAAAGGTTCAGCAGAAACAGCCATTTCTCAAACATGGCCTGGAGAGCTGTACACAACTCTTCAGCTGTATGACAATGATCTCCAGAACATATCAATTTTAATACTGCCTGATTGCAGTGAGCCCTGCCTGCGCTGTACGTAGGTGGTGGGGATTTGCTCTGCACTGTTGGAACCGGTGTTTCATTAAGGCAGAGGTTGAGAGTGCAGGTGGAGGCCTTAAAGGAGGTAGAAGAGGAGGCAGAAGCAGTGGATTACGTGTGAAATAGAAAGGTTTGTCCTGCAAACATTGGGGATTCCAAGACTTGTGGATCAGCGCCTACCCCCACAGCCACCAGTCATCTAGAGCCCAGTCAGCTAGATGTAACGCTCTAGACCATGCTTACTTATCCAAGTGGTGAAATGCACCCTGGCAGACATAGATTTAATCAAGGAACAGGCAATGTTTTCTGCAACATGCTGGTGTAGCGCAGGCACAGCTTTCTTAGAAAAGTAATGGCAACTGGGCAACTGGTACAGGGGGACTGCGACGACTATCAGCTTTTGGAAACTGTCTATATCTACCAGGCAGAAAGGCAGCATTTTCGTGGCCAACAGATTGGAGATGGTGGAGTTCAACTTCTTAGATTCATCATGTTGAGAAGAAAACAATCTTTTACATGACCACAACTGTGGGACTGTGGGCTGGCTGCAGTGCTGAGAGAGGGCGGAGTACAGTGAATTGGACAAACTGCTGGAGCATGAGGGAGATGCAGGCAGAGATGTTAAGGTGGATTGAGAAAGTTGTGGTGTGCTCGTTCTCTGAGAACAGTCAAAAATAGCAGGCATGTCTGCTTTCATTGCAGCTGACTGCGGGCTCTCAGTAAGCGTGACGGGAGCAAGTAAAGATCCCAAGGTTCTGTGGTCGGAGACCTGCTTCACAATATTTGGCATGGTAACAGAGGAGGAGGAAGAAGCAGTAAATGTGATTGATGGGGTGGCTGATAGTTGTTGAGGTCAGCTGGTTCGCATTTTATTGCAGTGGGATTCCTAGAGTATGTTGATTGCACTTTTGAAGGTTCATACATGTAGTTGTCAAATTATTGCACTTCTCCCCTCTACTCAGTCTTTTTTTTGCAAAGCTGACAGATTACGTGAGTTAGCTCATCCTTTGCAACATCAAAAAAGCCCAGGCTAGGCAACACTTGCCACCCCTGCGAGCTGCAGACCTTCAAACGCTGCTGGTCACAGCCACAGTTGTGGCTGAAGATGGATTGCTCATTGTGGCTGCATCACTACGTGTGTGCGAGACACGGTGCAATGTAACCTCCTCAGATGACCTACTCAGCTGTCTGCCTGTGTGTTTGTGCCAACTGGAATCTAACACCTCATCATCATCATCATCTGTGTTAACACATTCCTTGCCCTTAGAGTTGCCCTCCTCTTCCTACCCTGACAGCACAGTACAGTCCACATGAGCCTCAGATATCTGAGTCTCATAAGGATCCCCTCCTCCCAGGGGTTAATGTCTGGTCACGAGAGTCAGGATGCTGCTCAGACCCTACTTTGTCCTACCCAGGATCCAAGCTAAGGCTGGTCTCACACTTGCGTTAGGCTGGTCTGCGTATGGCTGCGTACATCCTACTTTAGGCTCCGCTTACTTCTGCATGCACCCTGAATCATTAACATTGGGTACGCAGTGACATGCATTGTATGCTGATGCGTCCGCATGCAGTGTTTTGACATGCCCACCAACCACACGGGAACGCAACATGTTGCGCTCCAGTGCAGTTGGCGGCATGTCAAAACACCGCATGCGGACGTATCCACATACAATGCATGTCCTTGCATACCCAATGTTAAAGATAGGTATGTAGGACAACGCAGGACACATGCAGAAGTAGGCAGAGTGTAGCTGGAACTTAAGGGAGGATGTACGCAGCCATACGCAGACCAGCCAAATGCAAGTGTGAAACCAGCCTAAAAAGATTTTGGCCATTGGTGCAGATTTCCTCCTCTTGACTGTGTGAAGCTTTTGAGTAAAATTCTGATGCTCATGGCATAGAATGTGTGAACAGCTCTTCAGACTCACTCGTCTGTGGTTCCATACAGTCAGTTGTACGGTTAGAGGGTTGTGATGCGGGGGGGGGGAAGCAAGGGTAATTTGGATGCCACCTCTGTGAACTGTACTGTGTGTGATGTTGAGATGGAGGAGAGGCCACTTGAAGATGTGCTTGCCATCCACTCAAGCACATGCCCTTTCTGGGCCTAATCAACAAAGCGTACCACTGTGCATCTGCCAAAGAAAGGTAGTGGAGTAGCGCGTCCAGTAACAGAAGTAACAGTAACAGAAGTTGTCAGTTGTTTTTGTATAGGACGTGACGTTGCTGGTTCACTAGTGCTTTCACAAACATTACCACCTACCCCACCTACACCAAGCCTAATCCCCCTTCCACCACGACCTTGCTTTTTTCCAGTTATGTAGCTCAGATAGTGTGGTATGAGTACAGTATTAGCAACAAAAATAAGATTTTAAACTGCACCAGCTCTGCAAACAGTAAATTACAAGGTCAAATATGGCAAGCTGAATCACATTAGTTACATGAGAAAGAATTGTTTCAGTGTGGATGTGGCGTGTATGACAAAGAAAATATGCTCCAAACATTTTTAAAATTAGATCTCCCCTACTGTATGATAGCAACACAAGAAATGTTTGGGGGCTTGTGGAGGAGGCCTCCATAACATTGACTAGAAGCTACAAACATTTTCAAAGTGAGATGTCCCCTACTGTATGATGTTAGTAACAGAAGAATATTTTTTGAGGCCTGTGGATGAGGCCATTATAACAGACTAGATCAGGGGTTGGGAACCTATGGTTCGGAAGCCACATGTGGCTCTTTTTGATGGCTGCATCTGGCTCTCAGACAAATCTTTAATAGAGATGAGTGGACACCTGGATGCTCGGGTCTGCGGGTTCGGCCGAACAGTTACAAAAAGTTCGGGTTTAGGTACCAGAGCAGTATCCGGACTCCAACCTGGACCAATTCACTTGAATGGGGGTGTGAACATCCAGTGCTTGCTGTGTTTGCTCTGCTCCTCTCCTTGCCTCATCTACTCCACAGCAATACCTACAAATGGCATCTCCACCGCTTCCTCACTGATATGCAGCCTCAACTCTGGCGAAAGATAATTATTACATATATACACATGGCTCTCACAGAATTACATTTTAAAATATGTGTCGTTCATGGCTTTCTCAGCCAAAAGGATTCCCGACCCCTAGACTAGATGTTACAAACAATTTCAAATTGAAATGTCTCCTACTGCCTGATGTTAGTAACAGAAGAATATTTTTTGGGCCTGTGGATGAGGCCTGTGTAACATAGACTAGATGCTTTAAACAATTTGAAAGTGAGATGTCCCCTACTGTATGACTTTAGTGACACAAGATATATTTTTAAGCCTGTCGATGAGGCCTAGCCTAGATGCTACAAACAATTTGAAAGTGAGATGTTCCCTACTGTATGACTTTAGTGACACAAGAAATATTTTTGAGCCTGTCAATGAGGCCTTTATAACATAGCCTAGATGCTACAAACAATGTGAAAGTGAGATGTTCCATACTGTATGACATTAGTAACACGGGAAATATTTTTGAGCCTGTGTATGAGGCCTCTGTAACATAGACTAGATGTTACAAACAATTTGAATGTGAGATGTCCCCTACTGTATGACATTAGTAACAGAATAATATTTTTGGGCCTGTGAATGAGGCCAATATAACATAGACTAGATGCTACAAACAATTTAAAAATCAGATTTAGCCCACTGTATCACATTTGTAAAACAAAAAAAACCTTTTTTTATGTGCATCAGCTCTGCATAGACAACAAGTTTACCTCCACAAAATTACAATGTGGGACATGGCGAGCTGTATCTCGGCTAGCAACAGAAAATATTTGTATGTGTGTGAGGTGTGCAGCCAGCTTAACTTCAACCGCAAACTATTACAACGGGGATATGGCGGGCTGTATCACATTTAGCAACACAAAAAATATACACAACCATTATTGTAGCCAAAAATACTGAAAAATACTTTTTTAACAAACGTTACTGATTTTTCACTATTTTATATCATTTTGCTTGTGTTTCCAATCACGAATCCGAATGTGTCATATTTGTGCCAAATTTATGTTTGGCGTTCGCTTTTCGAACAAATTTGCTCCTCACTAGCGAGGAATACTGTGATTTTTTATTTTTACATTAATAAATAGATAAAAGTGGGTCGTAGTGTGTTTATTTCCCTTAATTAAATTTTTCTGTGTTTTATTTCAATGAAAGGACTTTTTCCTGCGTCTGTGTCTTTATTCATTTTGATTGCGGGGTTAGTAATAGGGGTATCTTATAGAACCGGGCAAAGTGCCAGAATTGGCACATCTAATGGATGCTCCATTTCTTGGGGTGGCTTTGGGCTGCTATTTTTAAGCTCGGGAAGGCTAATATCCTTGGTCCCTTCCCAGTCTAATGATACCAGCCTAAGCCTGTCTGCTTTAGTTTTGCTAGTTATCAAACATAGGAGTCTCCTATGCCATTTTTTAAAATCATTTATTTATATAATTTAAGAAAATGGCATGTGACACCTCTAATTTTGATAACCAGACAAAATAAAGTTCACAGCTGAGGTTAGCTTTACCTGTGCTGGTTATAAAGAAGAGGGGTTTTTTTTATTAGGGTTTTTTTTTTTAATTTGTTCGATAAATACATGTACATTATGCGATACATGCACTGCACTAATTATTTCAATCACATATTTATTACTACGGACAGGCACCGGCTGGTGAATACTCTAATCAGCCTTGCCTGCTCTCGCTGCTATCAGTGTAGGCTGATGAGAGTAGTACTCTCATTAGCCGACACTGTGAATCACTGCTGTGGGATGACACGCTGTCATTTGTGTGACTTGAAAGGTTACAGCTGACCACAGTCAGTAAAGTGTTTGACACGCTGTCATACAGATGACAGCAATGAAACACGACATATTTTGGTGCCCCCATTCATTTCAATGTGTTCTGGGTTTGTGTTCAGTTTGTGTACTGTTCTGGTACCCAAACTAAACTATTTTTAAAAGTTCTGTTGAACCCAATGGACCCGAACATCCAAGATTCTGCCCATCACTAATCCTGAGCTCTCTTTAGGTGCTCTGGTTTCCATTATTGCTCAGCTGTTTAACTGATATTTTAGTCCCAGATAGCTGTCAGCCATAGCTTCAGCTAAGTGTAGTTGGTTTTCTCTGTGCTTGGTATTTTTTGCTTATTGATCTATAGGCAGCTGACCTTGGACCTCATTGTGACCATTTGTCTGTTTAACCCCTTTGCTTTGATCTGCTATTCACCTGGTATTTTGCCCTTGGACAGTTACCTGACTACGTTTTTTCCTTTGTTTTTGATGCACCCTCTTGTCTAGTGACCTCGTACTTCTCGACTATCCCGACTCACTACTTGTCCGTGAAAAGTGATTCAGCGTCACAGTGTACAGTACGTCTATACACACTTAAGTGTTTCTTAGCAAATTATATAATACTAAAATAAATTACATCATAGTACCCCAACACTCATGCCTCTAAAGGTGAAGAATGGGCCGCAATGACATTCAAGCTATGTGAAATGTACAGCTTTATTATTCAAACAGAATATCAGGGCCTCGCTTAACACCATATGTTGACTTCCTGGGCACTGTCAGTGACAATCCCTTACACTGCTTGTGCTGCACATTAAAGGCAAAGCAAGGATGCCATTTATTTACCCTCTAGACACAAAGCACACACCCATGGGTACACATATTGCAGGTTAAGACTTGGAACGTGGCTATCATATTGAATTTTGACAAGGAAATAATCTAACTACTGTTTCTGTAGAACATTTGTGTTCTTCTGTACCTTTTGTGTCTTCTCCACTTCTTCATAGATTGCAAGCTTGTGAGTAGGGCCCTCACTCCTCTCTTGGTGTCTGTTGAATTATGTGTTTACTCCGTTATGTCCTTATTGTATGTACCCTCTGTAATGTAAAATATGTTGGCGCTATGGAAATAAAAATTATTTTTAATATTATTATTCTTTTGTGTCCCGCTGTCTTCCTTATGGTATAGTTTCTTTCCACAGTACAAAATTACACAGTTACCTTCACTAATTATTGAAAACTTTTGACCTCAATAAGGCATGCATTGAACTATAATGTAAAAAAAGTTGCTTTGTGTTTATATGTGTAATATATTGCACAAAATAAGAGCAGTGCAATTTTCTTTCAATTTGAATGAAGCTAAAATAATATAGATATACTATAATGTTATGAGGCCACACACTGTTGTTATTGACAAGCCAAATGAAGGACAAGATGAATGAAACAAGAACATTGTATATTAAATAATGGTAAATGCTTTATATACAAATCTCCACTTACACCAGAGGGATTACCCTTGAGAACTTTGATCAAGAATTATAACATATTCATGGGAACTACAATAAAATGTTTTTGGCAAACAGGAAAGTCATTAAATCTTCCCATGTGTGCTAATTGAAACACGGAATATAAATCTGATCATGTCAATAGAGAAAATGTATCAAGTCAAGTGTTAGAGAGTGGGATCAATATCCAAGTTAAGAGCACCAGTGTTATTATATTGATCAAAACCTAAAATCAATGTAAATGTTGCTTCTATGATACCATTTAATGATATTAAAATGTTAAAAATAATGGAAAAGTCTGAGCAGGAGGCCGTCTAAAAATTATATTTCTCGACCCTTCCCAAAGGATTTGTTAAATGATTTTTCATTATTTCAATTTTTTATCGGCAGACAGATTACTTTCTCCTCTTGTTTTTATATACGTGAGCACTCATTTTAAAATAAAGCAGGTCAACTCACATAAATGAATTATAATATCAAGAAAAATTAAGGCAAATTAAGTAAATCACGAAATGTACACGTTTCACTTACAACATTCTTGTCTCACATAAACATGTTCGAGAAAAGTTCTCCTAGGAGGAGCAGGAAAAGCAGACAGAGTGGGTTATTTATCATCAATAGGTAATTAGCATAAAAGGTGTGCACTGCATAGAAAATTAGCAGGACTGACACTAGTGCCTAAGGCATGTCAATGAACCCAATGGGGTATGAAAAATGAGTATGTGACCAATTAGCATATTCTATTTGCTATAGGAGTGACACTGAGAAAAATGAACTTATGTGCAGCAAAAATTGCAAAGATACATGCAAATTTAAACATATATAGAACTGCCAGTGACATTTTATGTACATTGATTTCAATCTGAGTTTCTGAAAGGACACACGTTTGGTGTACCACATATTGTCCCCAAGACATAGTTCATCCCACGTCTTACCATGCAATTATCACATCATAATATCAGAGTTTTTTTTGCATCAATTAAACTTTTAATACAAACACAAAACCCAGTTGCATTTTATTTATACAAGAGTGAGATATCATACAGTGGTGATCCACCCTCAATCAAACTAACCTTAACTCCAAACAATTACATAGAAAATAGGAGAACACAGAGTACATAGGAGCATACAAATTTATAATTTTATTAATCTATTTTAAAAAATATGTGTATATATAAAAAATTTTAGCAATACAAAAGACACATTCAGGGGCAAAATCAAGTGGGTTCAATATTGTTATGTCAATGCACAACTACAGGTTAAGAGACACTATATAAAAATCTTATAGGTGTATCTATCGTACAAAGTACACATCATTATGACAAAGCGTGCCCCAGACCTGATAAAGTTTGTCCCACAAGAGGCACAGGAACACTGAAGTCAGTGCCTGTAACAAAATTGCATATGCCCCAAATATTGGCAAAAAAAAATGCTACTGTGCAGTGTATCAGGGAAAGGTACCGTTCCACAGAACCGACATCTTTGTATTAGGCAAATTAATATTAAGCGAATCTCTATCAAGTCCTTACCAAGACACAAAACAGTGATACCACCGGTCAGGTGAAGCAGTCCTGACATGCGATTCACGGGCGTAGCGCCCCGCTTTTTATGCCCTTTAATCAGAGAGATATGTCACAAAAAATAGTTAATAAATAACATTTCCCACATGTCTACTTTACATCAGCACAATTTTGGAAACAATTTTTTTTTTTGTTAGGGAGTTATAAGGGTTAAAAGTTGACCAGCAATTTCTAATTTTTACAACACCATGTTTTTTTTAGGGACCACATCACCTTTGAAGTCATTTTGAGGGGTCTATATGATAGAAAATAACCAAGTGTGACACCATTCTAAAAACTGCACCCCTCAAGCTGCTCAAAACCACATTCAAGAAGTTTATTAACCCTTTACGTACTTCACAGGAACTGAAACACTGTGGAAGAAAAAAATGAACATTTAACTTTTTTTTGCAAACATTTTACTTCAGAACCATTTTTTTAAATTTTCACAAGTGTAAAAACAGAAATTTAACCACAAGTCTTGTTGTGCAATTTTTCCTGAGTACGCCGATACCCCATATGTGGAGGTAAACCACTGTTTGGGCGCACCGCAGAGCTTGGAAGTGAAGGAGCACCGTTTGACTGTTTCAATGCAGAATTGGCTGGAATTGAGATCGGACGCCATGTCGCGTTTGGAGAACCCCTAATGTGCCTAAACAGTGGAAACCCCCCACAAGTGACACCATTTTGGAAACTATACCCCTTAAGGAACTTATCTAGATGTGTGGTGAGCACTTTGAACCCCCAAGTGCTTCACAGAAGTTTATAACGTAGAGCCGTGAAAATAAAAAATCGCATTTGTTTTCACAAAAATGATTTTTTTCGCCCACAAATTCTTATTTTCACAAGGGTATCAGGAGAAATTAGACCACAAAAGTTGTTGTGCAATTTCTCCTGAGTACGTTGATATCCCATATGTGGAGGTAAACCACTGTTTGGGCGCACCGCAGAGCTTGGAAGTGAAGGAGCACCGTTTACTTTTTCAATGCAGAATTGGCTGGAATTGAGATCGGATGCCATGTCGCGTTTGGAGAGCCCCTGATGTGCCTAAACAGTGGACACCCCCCCACAAGTGATACCATTTTGGAAACTAGACTCCTTAAGGAACTTATCTAGATGTGTAATGAGCACTTTGGACCCCCAAGTGCTTCACAGAAGTTTATAACATAGAGCCGTGAAAATAAAAAATCGCATTTGTTTTCACAAAAATGATTTTTTTCGCCCACAAATTCTTATTTTCACAAGGGTATCAGGAGAAATTAGACCACAAAAGTTGTTGTGCAATTTCTCCTGAGTACGTCGATACCCCATATGTGGGGGTAAACCACTGTTTGGGCGCACCGCAGAGCTTGGAAGAGAAGGAGTGTCGTTTTACTTTTTCAATGTAGAATTGGCTGGAATTGAGATTGGACGCCATGTCACGTTTGGAGAGCCGCTGATGTGCCTAAACAGTAGAGACCCCCACAAATGACACCATTTTGGAAACTAGACCCCTTATGGAACTTATCTAGATGTGTGGTGAGCACTTTAAACCCCCAGGTGCTTCACAGAAGTTTATAATGTAGAGCCGTGAAAATAAAAAAATCGCATTTTTTCTACAAAAATGATTTTTTGCCTCCAAATTTTTATTTTACCAAGGGTAACAGGAGAAAATGGACCCCAGAAGTTGTTGTACAATTTGTCTTGAGTACGCCGACACCCCATATGTGGGGGTAAACCACTGTTTGGGCGCATGGCTGAGCTCGGAAGCAAAGGAGCGCCATTTGACTTTTCAATGCAAAATTGACTGGAATTGAGATCGGACGCCATGTCACGTTTGGAGAGCCCCTGATGTGCCTAAACAGTAGAAACCCCCCAAATGTGACCCCATTTTGGAAACTAGACCCCCCATGGAACTTATCTAGATGTGTAGTGAGAACTTTGAATGCCCAAGTTCATCACAGAAGTTTATAATGCAGAGTCGTGAAAATAAAAAATATATTTTTTTTAACAATAAAGATTTTTTAGCCCCCAAGTTTTTATTTTCACAAGGGTAACAACAGAAATTGGACCCCAAAAGTTGTTGTCCAATTTGTCCTGAGTATGCTGGTACCCCATATGTGGGGGTAAACCACTGTTTGGGCGCACGGCAGAGCTCGGAAGGGAAGGAGCGCCATTTTGAAATGCAGGCTTTGATAGAATGGTCTGCGGGCGTTATGTTGCGTTTGCAGAGCCACTGATGTACCTAAACAGTAGAAACCCCCCACAAGTGACCCCATTTTGAAAACTAGACCCCCCAAGGAACTTATCTAGATATGTGGTGAGAACTTTGAATGCCCAAGTGCTTCACAGAAGTTTATAATGCAGAGTAGGGAAAATTGAAAATATTTTTTTTTTCCACAAAAAAGATTTTTTAGCCCCCAAGTTTTTATTTTCACAAGGGTAACAAGAGAAATTAGATGCCAATATTTGTTCTCCAATTTGTCCTGAGTATGCTGGTACCCCATATGTTGGGGTAAACCACTGTTTTGGCACACGGCAGAGCTCGGAAGAGAAGGAGCGCCATTTTGGAATTCAGACTTTGATAGAATTGTCTGTGGGTGTTATGTTGCGTTTGCAGAGCCCCTGATGTACCTAAACAGTAGAAACCCCCCACAAGTGACCAAATTTTGGAAACTAGACCCCCTAAGGAACTTACCTAGATATGTGGTGAGAACTTTGAATGCTCAAGTGCTTCACAGAAGTTTATAATGCAGAGTAGTGAAAATAAAAAAATATTTTTTTTTCCACAAAAAAGATTTTTAGCCCCCAAGTTTTTATTTTCACAAGGGTAACAGGAGAAATTGGACCCCAAAAGTTGTTGTCCAATTTATCCCGAGTACGCTGATGCCCTATATGTGGGGATAAACCACTGTTTGGGCGCACGGCAGAGCTCAGAATGGAGGGAGCACCATTTGACTTTTTTAGCGCAAAATTGGCTGTCGTGTTTGGAGACCCCCTGATGTACCTAAACAGTGGAAACCCCCAAATTATAACTCCAACCCTAACTCCAACACACCCCTAACCCTAATCTCAACCCGATCCATAATCCTAATCACAACCCTAACGATAATCACAACCCTAACCCCAAAACAGCCCTAATCTCAACCCTAACCATAACCCTAATCAAAACCCTAAATCCAACACACCCCTAACCCTAATCCCAAACGTAACCCTAATACCAACCCTAATCCCAAACGTAACCCTAATCCCAACCCTACTCCAAACCCTAACCCTAATCCCAACTCTAACCCTAACTTTAGCCCCAACCCTAACCCTAACTTTAGCCCCAACCCTAACCATAACTTTAGCCCCGTCGTCACAAAAAAAGTTCAATGTAACCATTTTTTTGTACGTCGCGTCCGCCATTTCCACGCATGCGTGGCCGTAACTCTGCCCCCTCCTCCCCAGGACATAGACTGGGCAGCGGATGCGTTGAAAAACTGCATCCGCTGCCCACGTTGTGCACAATTTTCACAACGTACGTTGGGCCGACGCATTGCGACTGCCTCGTACCGACGCAAGTGTGAAAGAAGCCTAAGGCTACTTTCACATTAGCGTCGTACTCGGCCCATCGCAGTGTGTCGGGCCGATGTACCGACGCTAGCGTTGTAAGCGCCGCACAACGGGTGCAGCGGATGCTGTTTTTTCAACGCATCCGCTGCCCCATTGTGAGGTGCGGGGAGGCGGGGGCGGAGTTCCGGCCGCGCATGCGCGGTCGGAAATGGCGGACACGTCGCACAAAAAAGTTACATGTAGCTTTTTTGTGCCGACGGTCCGCCAAAGCACGACGCATCCGTCGCATGACGGATGCGACATGTGGCAATCCGTCGCAATGCGTCGCTAATGCAAGCCAGTGGAGAAAAAACGCATCCTGCAAGCACTTTTGCAGGATGCATTTTTTCTCCAACGACGCATTGCGGCGGAAGCCAAAAAACGCTAGTGTGAAAGTAGCCTAACCCTAACCCTATCCCCAACCCTAACCCTAAATTTAGCCCCAACCCTAACCCTAACCCTAACCCTAAATTTAGCCCCAACCCTAACCCTAACCCTAACCCTAAATTTAGCCCCAACCCTAACCCTAACCCTAAATTTAGCCCCAACCCTAACCCTAACCCTAACCCTAAATTTAGCCCCAACCCTAACCCTAACCCTAGCCCTAAATTTAGCCCCAACCCTAACCCTAACCCTAATTTTAGCCTCAACTCGTCTCTCCTGTCGGCCGGCAGATGGCAGCAGATGGCGAGCGCACTGCGAATGCGCCCGCCATGATGAAAAAGCCGGCCGGCAGGACAAGACAGAAGAGGACCCAGGGACACCGGGTGAGTATGTTAGGGTCCCCGAATCCCCCTATTTCTCTGTCCTCTGATGTGTGATCACATTAGAGGACAGAGAATTACAGATCGCTTTTTTTTTTTTTTTTTTTGCGGTCGCCGGTAAACTGTTAATTACCGGCGATCGCAAAACAGGGGTCGGTGCAAACCGACCCCGATAATGTTCTTTGGGGTCTCGGCTACCCCCGGCAGCCGAGACCCCAAAGATCTTCCGGGTGCCGGGCGGCGGGCGTACTGCGCATGCGCCCGCCATCTTTTCCCCGGAAAAAAGATGGTGGCGCCCATCGGGAGCCACGAGGAGCACCGGGGGAGGTAGGTGAGTATTGGGGGGCTATCGGGGGCCATCGGGGACCCTATTTCTCTGTCCTCCGATGTGCGATCACATCGGAGGACAGAGAAATTAAATGGCAAATCGCGTTTTGTTTTTTTTGTTGCGACCGCCGGTAAATGGTTAATTACCGGCGATCGCAACTCGGGGGTCGGTAAAACCCCCCCGAATCATGTTCTCTGGGGTCTCGGCTACCTTCGGTAACCGAGACCCCAGAGAAAATCCGACTCTGGGGGGCGCTATTCACTTTTTCCACAGCGCCGTTAATTAACGGCGCTGTGGTTTAAGTACCTTTAGCGGCCGCCGTTAAAAGGCGTATCAGCGGTCGTTAAGGGGTTAAATAGATTAATAAAATTATACATTTTTATGCACCTATGTACTCTGTGTTCTCCTATTTTCTAATTAAACTTTTAAGTAGACTAAATCCATATCTGTTCTGTTATGGTTGAAACAGGTTCACCCATCACTAGTAACAAACTATGGGTCCATTTTTATCTATTTTCCCTTGTGAAATTTGAAAGTCTGGTGCTAGAACTAAATTTTAATGGTAAAAATGTAATTAAGTTTTCTTCACTGCCCAGTAGTATATCATTTTATGGAACACCTGTAAAGTCAAAATCTGTAAAGTCAAAATGCTCTTTACAAACCAGATGAATTCATTGAGAAGTGTAGTTTGTAGAATGGGCTCATTTATGGGTGTTTCTTCTGTTTTGATACCTCTGGGGCTTTGCCAATGTGACATGGCACCCACACGCAGCCTGTGTATAATTAAAAAGTACATATTTTTATACATTTTTTGTCAAATTTAGATAAGGTAAGGAATAGTCATGATTAGTCTAGACTAAATATCCTTCCTAACAACTGATATAGTTGAATATTTAGGTGCATGGGCTTTTGAGACTATGAGCAGTTGCTGACAAAATATTTTGGATTGATAGTTCATCTATAGTATGACCAAAAGTATAGCGATGACTATGAGTTAAAACTGTATGTGCTTGTGTTTTGTGTCCATTTAGCCAAAAAAAGCATCCGTGTAGTCAGGCACTAATTTTGGAAGATGTCTTACTCACAACCAGCATCCCAAGATGTTTGATGGGGTTGACTTCTTGGCTCTGTGTAGGTAATTTGAGCTCCTTCCCATCAAGCACATCATACCAGGTGTTTATAGACCTGCTTTGTGCATAGCGGCATTCTGAAACAGAAAAGGATCTTCCCAAAAATGGATGCCATTTTTAAATACTTTTCTTCAACATAACATTCACCTTCTCAGGATATGAGGTCTAGCTAAATTTACAAATTTTTACGGAAGGCACCATGCATTGTGTAGGTAGCTTTTCATGAACACACATCAAACTGACATTTATCCAGCAGACTTTAAGAAAGTAAAATGTAATTTATCACTTACAAAAATACAGAATTTTCTGTATTCTCCTGCAATAGTGAAGTAGAAATCCTCTAGAGAACACATGGATTGATATGCTGCTCATGGGTCTCATTTTTTATATGGGGAATGTTTGAGAAGGTGGGACTTAGTCAAGGGGGATGGTTTAACAATCTTTTTGACCTGCAGAGAAGGGAGATGAGAAAATGATAGACACAATGTTATATAAATTTATTCTTTAGTAAATTGCATAATTGATTAATTAAAAACATATAAAATGAGAGACAAAAACTAAGCTGACACGGTAAAACATGTATGGAGGTGGCTATGATGATGGATAAACATGGCAGGTGCTATAAAAAGCATGAACAATAATGATGCTTAGTAGCTATAGTATATCTCAGTTACTGAGTTCTCATATACAAGAAAAAGTATGTAAAAATACAGCTGAAGAATCATAAAAATAAAGCTAGTAGCAGCAAAATGAGGATGAAATAAATAGAATATATACAAGAGTGTTAGCTATAAATGTATCCATAAATTATGCATATAAGCAATTAGCAATTAGCATGAATTTACTATCCATTTAGAAAATAAATAAATCAGTTACTGCGAGAAAGCAATAGCGCAATCACAGATTTGTAAAGTTAAGTTAGCGCTATTTAAATACATAGTTACCCATCACATGGGGAGAAAACGAACTCAATGTGCGTTTCGCTTAGGCTTCGTTTAAGGAAATGATTTTGACCTACTGCAGGTAGTACATAATTGTGAGGCACCTGTTCACATCCACTAATGCAACCTGTACACCAATCCATATCATCTATTTATATAATTGCCTTGTAATGTTTTCATTTCCTGTTCTGTCCAGATGTCACCATATCCCAGAATTCCAAGCGGAGAAAGTTCACTGACTGCCATATTGGGACATCCAAGTGATGGTATCTCAATATGGAAACTGCTGCTGGTACCAACCTATTGCGTGCTACCACCAGCAGAACACCGTTGAACCACACACACACACACTCTATACGCCATACACACCATACACACTCACACACTCACACCATCACACACTCACTCACACTTACACTTTCACAGTCACACTTTCACACTCACACTTTCACACTCACACTCTCACACTCACACTCACTCAGCTTCTTGTGTGGTACCACCAGCGGAACACCATCATGAACACGCCGCCGCCGGGATCAGCTGAATGATTCACTGACTGCCGCCATCTTTGTACCGGAGAAGCACATGCCCAATTTTCATGTGACCACCGCTATCTGTCTGCACAAAGATGGCGGCGGTCTGATTTACTGCACCTGCGCTAATCATGCGCAGGTGCAGTGAAACATTCGGCTGATCCCAGCGGCAGATGCGCAACGTGTCTACAGGCAGAGGAAGCTGTCCCATTAAAGGGGTTTTCCCATGAACGAAAGTTCTATTTAAAGATTGACTGTGTCTGACCATGTACGGAGCTTACCACATCTCCTGGGTAGGGGACGAAGCAAAGATAATCCTGACATTACAGCAGGGGATCACAGTGGATTCATTTTGTGAGGTAAAATATTTCAGCGCTGAGATCTCATCTCTCGAGATCTTGGTCCTGAGATCACCATCTATGCATGCGGCGCCCCGGTGGTGGCCATATTCTCAGAGACCATCGCACATGGAACCGTGGAAGTGCCAGACACCCATGCAGCACCACTGGGCACCAGAGACACCCGCAGCACCGGTCAGCAACCACCAGACACCCTGTATGTCACTTGCGCAGGCGCAAGTGATACTGCCGCAGTGCCATATGGGATTCAAGGACAGCGGCCTGAAGTCCCAAATGGTGATTATTATATAGTCAAAAACTGTCAGATATAACAAGTGCTGATCTAATATTGGAAGGACAAGTGATTGTGTAGGCGTAAGGTATGTGGGATCATGAAGTTTGGATGAGAAAGTAAAAAGTACAATATAATAAGGCAATGTGAAGGGCAAGAAAGAAAAACAATTTATATGGTGAAAGTGGTGAATAAGTGAATAAATGGGAAGTGAAAAGAAATGTAAAATATATAAACGAGGGAAGGGAAGTGCAAACAATATTAAAAAGGATCATGAATAAATCCCATGTGCTATTAAAGGGAACCTGTCACCCCCCAGGGCCTTTTTAAATAAAAGAGCTACATGAAGGCACTGGTGACGTCACGACAAAGAGAGGAGCCGGTGCTCGAAGGACACAGGGGGATGATTGACGTCTCGGAGGCAGTTGACACTGGGGGGAGAAGACATACCTCCGGGAAACAATACAGGTATGGTGCAAAATTTATAAAAGTGATTATTTCAGCATTCCTAGGGATACTTAACATAAGAGCCACCTTCACAGAATGCAGCCTTAGTGCTGCTGAAGGTGGATATTTTACTTAAAAACGCCCTGGGGGGGTGACACGTTCCCTTTAAGGGGTGAAAATGATGAATAATAATACATGATATAACACAATTAATTATAAGAAAAATAATAAAGACAAAAATAAGAAGTACGACTGAGGTAATATAAATAACGTCTCAATTCAAATGGTAGTGTGTCCCTGGGATGTGTGGGATAGGTCCTTCCTGATGATGGAAAATGATCAATCACATGAAGTTAATATATGACAGTAGACAATAATTGGGCATGTGTTAATTCTCCTATACTTATTCCTTGGAGATTATACGATTAGTAGTGATCGATATCCCCTTTTCTGTAACATCTGCCACCACCTGGTTCAGCTTTGTTTTGTTATGTTTTTATATACTGTATTATTCCCAATAAAATTTTGTATTTTATATCTTCATGTTTTTGGTATGTTCTATTTTTGCGTCATGTTTTCCTATGTGATTCTCTCTAATTTTGTGCATGACCCTTAATTCTATATTACATGTTGCAAATTTGCTCTGTCTGTTAATGCTTAGAGCCTAGTAGCACCCCCTTTTAAAAGTATCACAGCTTGAAAACACTTTTCTTAGCCAGCCAAGAGTCTTTCAATTCTTGTTTGAGGGATTTTCATCCTTCCTTCAAAAATTCTTCCAGTTGTGTGAAATTCTTGGGTCGTCTTGAATGCACTGTTAGAGGTCTAGCCACAGATTTTCAATGATGTTCAGATCAGAGGGACTGTGGGGGCCATTGCAAAATCTTCAGCTTACACCTTTTGAGGTAGTCTATTGTGGATTTTGACGTGTGATTAGGATCATTATCCATTTGTAGAAACCATCCTCTCTTCAACTTCATCTTTTTTACAGATGATGTTATGTTTGCAACAAGAATTTGTTGAAATTTAATTGAATACATTCGAGCCTCTACCCGTGAAATGTTCTCTGTGCCATTGGCTGCAACACAGCCCCAAAGCAGGATTAATCCACCCTTATGCTTAATGGTTGGCGAGATGTTCTTTTCCTGAAATTCTTTCTTCTCTTCTCTATGCATGCCTTTAATCATTGTGGCCAAAAAGTTCTATTGTAACCTCATACTGTAGGTCCACAGGACTGTTTACAAGATGCACCAGGCTTGCTTATATGTTCTTTTGCACACTACTGACTCTGAATTCTGAGGATGCAGGAGAGGTTTTCTTCTGATGACTCTTCCATGAAGTTCATAATTGTGCAGGTGTCTCTGAACAGTAGAACAGTGCACCACAACTGAAGAGTCTGCTGTATTTTCTAACCCCTTCATGACCCAGCCTATTTTGACCTTAATGACCTGGCCGTTTTTTGCAATTCTGACCAGTGTCCCTTTATGAGGTAATAACTCAGGAACGCTTCAACGGATCCTAGCGGTTCTGAGACTGTTTTTTCGTGACATATTGGGCTTCATGTTAGTGGTATATTTAGGTCAATAATTTTTGCGTTTATTTGTGAAAAAAATGCAAATTTGGCTAAAATTTTGAAAATTTTGAAATTTTGAAATTTTGAATTTTTATTGTTAAACAAGAGAGTTATGTGACACAAAATAGTTAATAAGTAACATTACCCACATGTCTACTTTACATCAGCACAATTTTGTAAACAAATTTTTTTTTTTGCTAGGAAGTTTTAATGGTTAAAATTTGACCAGCAATTTCTCATTTTTACAACGAAATTTACAAAACCATTTTTTAGGGACCACCTCACATTTGAAGTCAGTTTGAGGGGTCTATATGGCTGAAAATACCCAAAAGTGACACCATTCTAAAAACTGCACCCCTCAAGGTACTCAAAACCACATTCAAGAAGTTTATTAACCCTTCAGGGGCTTCACATCAGCAGAAGCAACATGGAAGGAAAAAATGAACATTTAACTTTTTAGTCACAAAAATGATCTTTTAGCAACAATTCTTTTATTTTCCCAAGGGTAAAAAGAGAAACTGGACCCCAAAAGTTATTGCACAATTTGTCCTGAGTACGCAATACACCATATGTGGGGGGAACCACTGTTTGGGAGCACGACAGGGCTCGGAAGGGAAGGAGCACCATTTGACTTTTTGAATGAAAAATTGGCTCCAATCTTTAGCGGACACCATGTCGCATTTGGAGAGCCCCTGTGTGCCTAAACATTGGAACTCCCCACAACCGACCCCATTTTGGAAACTAGACCCCCAAGGAGCTCATCTAGATGCATAGTGAGCACTTTGAACCCCCAGGTGCTTCACAAATTGATCCGTAAAAATGAAAAAGTACTTTTTTTTCACAAAAAAATTCTTTTATCTTCAATTTTTTCATTTTCACATGGGCAACACGATAAAATGGATCCTAAGATGTGTTGGGCAATTGCTCCTGAGTACGTCAATACCTCATATGTGGTCACAAACCACTATTTGTGCACATGGTAGGGCTCGGAAGGGAAGGAGCGCCATTTTACTTTTGAATGAAAAATTAGCTCCAATCGCTAGCGGACACCATGTCGCATTTGGAGAGCCCCTGTGTGCCTAAACATTGGAGCTCCCACACATGTCACCCCATTTTGGAAACTAGACCTCCCATGGAACTAATCTAGATGTGCGGTGACCACTTTAAACCCCCAAGTGCTTCACAGAAGTTTACAACGCAGAGCCGTGAAAATAAAAAATAATTTTTCTTTCCTCTAAAATTATGTTTTAGCAAGCAATTTTGTAGTTTCATAAGGGTAGCAGGAGAAATTGGACCCCAAAAGTTGTTGTCCAGTTTGTCGTGAGTACACTGATACCTCATATGTGGGGGGGAACCACTGTTTGGGCACACGTTGGGGCTCGGAAGGGAAGTAGTGACGTTTTGGAATGCAGACTTTGATGGAATGGTCTGCGGGCATCACGTTGCGTTTGCAGAGCCCCCGATGTGCCTAAACAGTAGAAACCCCCCACAATTGACCCTCTTTTGGAAACTAGACCCCTCAAGGAACTGATCTAGATATGTGGTGAGTAGGGTTCAGTGACTTTTGCTTTTTTAGGATCGAGTCGGGTCTCGTGAAACCCGACTGTCTCGAAAGTCGGATCGTGTGAAATCGGCCGATTATTGTGAAAAGTCGGGGGGCCGACCAAAACACGAAACCCAATGCAAGTCTATGAGGATTTTTTTTAAATTCTCTCTCTCTCGCTCTCTCTCTCTCTCCCCCCTCCGTCCCTGCAAAGTTTGTGTTTCACTGTGCAAATCGCTATATCCCAAACGTTAAGATGGCGGTTTTACCCCCTGTGACGCCGCACAAAGCAAGCCGGAACCTATGTCATCACGCTGCCCACACTCCTTCATTGGCTGAAAAAATGGCGGGGAAAGCATCATATGAAACGCGACTTTGGCGCGAAGATCGCCGACCGCATGGCCGATCCCACAGTGGGATCGGGTCGGGTTTCATGAAACCCGACTTTGCTGAAAGTCGGCGACTTTTGAAAATGTCCGATCCGTTTCGCTCAACCCTAGTGGTGAGCACTTTGAACCCCCAAGTGCTTCACGGAAGTTTACAACGCAGAGCCGTGAAAATAAAAAATCATTTTTCTTTCCTCAAAAATGATGTTTAGCAAGCAATTTTTTATTTTCACAAGGGTAACAGGAGAAATTGGACCCCAAAAGTTGTTGCCCAGTTTGTCCTGAGTACACTGATACCCAATATGTGGGGGTAAACCACTGTCTGGGCACACGTTGGGGCTCGGAAGGGAAGTAGTGACTTTTGAAATGCAGACTTTGATGGAATGGTCTGCGGGCGTCACGTTGCATTTGCAGAGCCCCTGATGTGCCTAAACAGTAGAAACTCCCCACAAGTGACCACATTTTGGAAACTAGACCCCCCAAGGAACTTATCTAGATGTGTGGTGAGCACTTTGAACCCCCAAGTGCTTCACAGAAGTTTATGACGCAGAGCCATGAAAATAAAAAATAATTTTTCATTCCTCTAAAATTATGTTTTAGCAAGCAATTTTTTATTTTTGCAAGGGTAACAGGAGAAATTGGACCCCAATAATTGTTTCCCAGTTTGTCCTGAGTATGGTATTACCCCATATGTGGGGGTAAACCACTGATTGGGCGCATGTCGGGGCTCGGAAGGGAGGGAGCACCATTTGACTTTTTGAATGCAAGATTGGCTGGAATCAATGGTGGCGCCATGTTGCGTTTGGAGACCCCTGATGTGCCTAAAAAGTGGAAGCCCCTCAATTCTAACTCCAACACTCACCCCAACACACCCCTAACCCTAATCCCAACTCTAGCCATAACCCTAATCCCAACCCTAACCCTAATCTTAACCCTAATCCCAACCCTAACCCTAATCCCAACCCTAACCACAACCCTAACCCCAACAAACCCCTAACCCTTACCATAACCCTAACCACAGGCCTAATCTTAACCCTATTTCCAATCCTAGCCCTAATTCCAACCCTAACTCTATTTCCAACCCTAACCCTAAGGCTATGTGCCCACGTTGCGGATTCGTGTGAGATTTTTCTGCACCATTTTTGAAAAATCCGCAGGTAAAAGGCACTGCGTTTTACCTGCGGATTTACTGCGGATTTCCAGTGTTTTTTGTGCGGATTTCAGCTGCGGATTCCTATTGAAGAACAGGTGTAAAACGCTGCGGAATCCGCACAAAGAATTGACATGCTGCGGAAAATACAACACAGCGTTTCTGCGTGGTATTTTCCGCACCATGGGCACAGCGGATTTGGTTATCCATAGGTTTACATGGTACTGTAAACCTGATGGAAAACTGCTACGAATCCACAGTGGCCAATCCGCTGCAGATCCGCAGCCAACTCCGCACCGTGTGCACATAGCCTAATTCTAACCCTAACCCTAACCCTAGCCCTAACCCTAACCCTAGCTCTAACCCTAGCCCTAACCCTAACCCTAACCCTAGCCCTAACCCTAATGCTAACCCTAGCCCTAACCCTAACCCTAGCCCTAGTGCAGAAAAAAATATATATATTTTCTTTATTTTATTATTGTCCCTACCTATGGGGGTGATAAAGGGGGGGTTCATTTACTTTTTTTATTTTGATCATTGTGATAAATTTATCACAGTGATTAAAATATACCTGGAACGAATCTGCCGGCCGGCAGATTCGGCGGGCGCACTGCGCATGCGCCCGCCATTTTGGAAGATGGCGGCGCCCATGGAGAAGACGGACGGACTCCGGGAGGCTCGGTAAGTATGAGGTGGGGGGATCGGAGCACGGGGGGTGGATCGGAGCACGGGGGAGTGGGCAGGAGAACAGGGGGAGCGGACAGGCGGATGGAGGGGACTACAGGACAGACCGGAGGACTGGGGAGGTGATCAGTGGCTGTGGGGGGGGGGCACATCAGGTTTTCCAGCCATGGCCGATGATATTGCAGCATCGGCCATGGCTGGATTGTAATATTTCACCACCTATGAACCCCCAAGTGCTTCACAGAAGTTTATGACGCATAGCCATGAAAATAAAAAATAATTTTTCATTCCTCTAAAATTATGTTTTAGCAAGCAATTTTTTATTTTTGCAAGGGTAACAGGAGAAATTGGACCCCAATAATTGTTTCCCAGTTTGTCCTGAGTATGGTATTACCCCATATGTGGGGGTAAACCACTGATTGGGCGCATGTCGGGGCTCGGAAGGGAGGGAGCACCATTTGACTTTTTGAATGCAAGATTGGCTGGAATCAATGGTGGCGCCATGTTGCGTTTGGAGACCCCTGATGTGCCTAAAAAGTGGAAGCCCCTCAATTCTAACTCCAACACTCACCCCAACACACCCCTAACCCTAATCCCAACTCTAGCCATAACCCTAATCCCAACCCTAACCCTAATCTTAACCCTAATCCCAACCCTAACCCTAATCCCAACCCTAACCACAACCCTAACCCCAACAAACCCCTAACCCTTACCATAACCCTAACCACAGGCCTAATCTTAACCCTATTTCCAATCCTAGCCCTAATTCCAACCCTAACTCTATTTCCAACCCTAACCCTAAGGCTATGTGCCCACGTTGCGGATTCGTGTGAGATTTTTCTGCACCATTTTTGAAAAATCCGCAGGTAAAAGGCACTGCGTTTTACCTGCGGATTTACTGCGGATTTCCAGTGTTTTTTGTGCGGATTTCAGCTGCGGATTCCTATTGAAGAACAGGTGTAAAACGCTGCGGAATCCGCACAAAGAATTGACATGCTGCGGAAAATACAACACAGCGTTTCTGCGTGGTATTTTCCGCACCATGGGCACAGCGGATTTGGTTATCCATAGGTTTACATGGTACTGTAAACCTGATGGAAAACTGCTACGAATCCACAGTGGCCAATCCGCTGCAGATCCGCAGCCAACTCCGCACCGTGTGCACATAGCCTAATTCTAACCCTAACCCTAACCCTAGCCCTAACCCTAACCCTAGCTCTAACCCTAGCCCTAACCCTAACCCTAACCCTAGCCCTAACCCTAATGCTAACCCTAGCCCTAACCCTAACCCTAGCCCTAGTGCAGAAAAAAATATATATATTTTCTTTATTTTATTATTGTCCCTACCTATGGGGGTGATAAAGGGGGGGTTCATTTACTTTTTTTATTTTGATCATTGTGATAAATTTATCACAGTGATTAAAATATACCTGGAACGAATCTGCCGGCCGGCAGATTCGGCGGGCGCACTGCGCATGCGCCCGCCATTTTGGAAGATGGCGGCGCCCATGGAGAAGACGGACGGACTCCGGGAGGCTCGGTAAGTATGAGGTGGGGGGATCGGAGCACGGGGGGTGGATCGGAGCACGGGGGAGTGGGCAGGAGAACAGGGGGAGCGGACAGGCGGATGGAGGGGACTACAGGACAGACCGGAGGACTGGGGAGGTGATCAGTGGCTGTGGGGGGGGGGCACATCAGGTTTTCCAGCCATGGCCGATGATATTGCAGCATCGGCCATGGCTGGATTGTAATATTTCACCACCTATGAACCCCCAAGTGCTTCACAGAAGTTTATGACGCATAGCCATGAAAATAAAAAATAATTTTTCATTCCTCTAAAATTATGTTTTAGCAAGCAATTTTTTATTTTTGCAAGGGTAACAGGAGAAATTGGACCCCAATAATTGTTTCCCAGTTTGTCCTGAGTATGGTATTACCCCATATGTGGGGGTAAACCACTGATTGGGCGCATGTCGGGGCTCGGAAGGGAGGGAGCACCATTTGACTTTTTGAATGCAAGATTGGCTGGAATCAATGGTGGCGCCATGTTGCGTTTGGAGACCCCTGATGTGCCTAAAAAGTGGAAGCCCCTCAATTCTAACTCCAACACTCACCCCAACACACCCCTAACCCTAATCCCAACTCTAGCCATAACCCTAATCCCAACCCTAACCCTAATCTTAACCCTAATCCCAACCCTAACCCTAATCCCAACCCTAACCACAACCCTAACCCCAACAAACCCCTAACCCTTACCATAACCCTAACCACAGGCCTAATCTTAACCCTATTTCCAATCCTAGCCCTAATTCCAACCCTAACTCTATTTCCAACCCTAACCCTAAGGCTATGTGCCCACGTTGCGGATTCGTGTGAGATTTTTCTGCACCATTTTTGAAAAATCCGCAGGTAAAAGGCACTGCGTTTTACCTGCGGATTTACTGCGGATTTCCAGTGTTTTTTGTGCGGATTTCAGCTGCGGATTCCTATTGAAGAACAGGTGTAAAACGCTGCGGAATCCGCACAAAGAATTGACATGCTGCGGAAAATACAACACAGCGTTTCTGCGTGGTATTTTCCGCACCATGGGCACAGCGGATTTGGTTATCCATAGGTTTACATGGTACTGTAAACCTGATGGAAAACTGCTACGAATCCACAGTGGCCAATCCGCTGCAGATCCGCAGCCAACTCCGCACCGTGTGCACATAGCCTAATTCTAACCCTAACCCTAACCCTAGCCCTAACCCTAACCCTAGCTCTAACCCTAGCCCTAACCCTAACCCTAACCCTAGCCCTAACCCTAATGCTAACCCTAGCCCTAACCCTAACCCTAGCCCTAGTGCAGAAAAAAATATATATATTTTCTTTATTTTATTATTGTCCCTACCTATGGGGGTGATAAAGGGGGGGTTCATTTACTTTTTTTATTTTGATCATTGTGATAAATTTATCACAGTGATTAAAATATACCTGGAACGAATCTGCCGGCCGGCAGATTCGGCGGGCGCACTGCGCATGCGCCCGCCATTTTGGAAGATGGCGGCGCCCATGGAGAAGACGGACGGACTCCGGGAGGCTCGGTAAGTATGAGGTGGGGGGATCGGAGCACGGGGGGTGGATCGGAGCACGGGGGAGTGGATCGGAGCACGGGGGAGCGGGCAGGAGAACAGGGGGAGCGGACAGGCGGATGGAGGGGACTACAGGACAGACCGGAGGACTGGGGAGGTGATCAGTGGCTGTGGGGGGGGGGCACATCAGGTTTTCCAGCCATGGCCGATGATATTGCAGCATCGGCCATGGCTGGATTGTAATATTTCACCACTTTTTATAGGTGAAATATTACGAATTGCTCTGATTGGCTGTTGCACTTTCAACAGCCAATCAGAGCGATCGTAGCCATGAGGGGGTGAAGCCATCCCCCTTGGGCTGTAGTATCACTCCCCCTGTCCCTGCAGATCGGGTGAAATTGGAGTTAACCCTTTCACCCAATCTGCAGGGACGCGATCATTCCATGACGCCACATAGGCGTCACAGGTCGGATTGGCACCGACTTTCATGACGCCTACGTGGCGTCAAAGGTCGGGAAGGGGCTAAAGGTCTTTTTTGCAGTCAAGCAGGGGTTCTGTTTAGAGATGAACAAGCTGGTTCAGAAAATGTTTGCCAATTTCAAATTCAGCATGAACGTTGCACATTTGGATTCGTGTTCGGATTCCCAAGCAATTTCTTCAAACTCGGGCATAATTCAAAGTTTGGTAAATGATCGAGTTTCCAATAATGCATTTGTTAGGACTTTTCCTAGGATAGAGGTGCTAAATGATGAGTGAGGGGGACATGTTACATGAGGGGAGAGAGTGGGGAGAGGTCAGAAGAGCAGCGGACAGTTACTTTTTTTATTACCTTATATACTCGAGTATAAGCCGAGAATTTCAGCTCATTTTTTTAGGCTGAAATTGTCCCTCTCAGCTTATACTCGAGTCATTCCCTGGGGTCGGCAGGGAAGGGGGACTGGCAGCTGTCAAATAATACCTGTTCCGGGCGCGGTCCCTGCAGGTCCCTGGTTCTCCGGGTGCTGACAGCTTCTTCCTGTATTGAGCGGTCACATGGTACCGCTCATTACAGTAATGAATATGGACCCGACTCCACTCCCATAGGAATGTGCAGCATTGTATTGAGCAAATGTGTCTATGGAGCATCTGATGGGGCCATAATCAACATTTGTGCAGCATTATATGGGGCATATTTTAATATGGAACATCTTATGGGGTCATAATCAACATTTGTGCAGCATTATATGGGGCATATTTTAATATGGAGCATCTTATAGGGCCCATCATTAACTGCATGGAGCATTATATGGGGCATATTTTGTATGGACCATTTTATGGGGCCCATCATGAACTGTATGGAGCATTATATGGGGCTCCTGATTCAATATGGATATTCAAAAACACTTAACCTACTGATGTCTCAATTAATTTTAATTTTATTGGTACCTATTTTTATTTCTAACATTTACCGGTAGCTGCTGCATTTTCCACCCTAGGCTTATACTCGAGTCATTACGTTTTCCCAGTTTTTTGTGGCAAAATTAGGGGTCTCGGGCTCTTGGCTTATACTCGGGTCGGCTTATACCCGAGTATATACGGTAACTTAATGTGTGGAGATTCTGGTAGCCAATAAGGGCCCAGAAACTATCCACAATGTCCAGAAGTCTATGCTTGAGTCATTGGCTGCCGAAGTCACATGTCCCTCTTCAAATAAAAAGTGGACATGTGGCTTTGGCGCCATTTCATGAATGTAACAGAGTAGTGAGCCTACTGCTGCTGCTGCTGCAAGTAGACAGATAGTTAGCTAGGTGGTTTATTCTCACCTAGTTCAGATAGATAGGATCCTGTGTCAAATTTACCTTCCAGCACATAAATCTGGAGTGCTAATTGTATGGTCCAGCCAGCAGTCCATATTTCAGCATCTTAATCCTTTGTCCTAATTGTGTCGTCCAGCCACCAATCCACATTTCAGCATCTAAATCCTATGTGCTAATTCTGTGCTCCAGCCACCATTCCACATTTCAGCATCTAAATCCTATGTGCTAATTCTGTGCTCCAGCCACCATTCCACATTTCAGCATATAAATCTTTTATGCTAATTCTGAGGTCCTGCCACCAGTCCTCATTTCCGCATCTCAATCTTTTTGTGCTAATTGTGTGGTCCAGCCACCAGTCCACATTTCAGCATGTAAATCTTTTGTGCTAATTCTGTGGTCCAGCCACACTATCTCAGCCAATAAATACCGATTGTTAATTTAGTGACAGGTGACTTATGGGTCTGGACCTAGGGTTGTAAAACAGCTGATTAAAAGAGGGGAAGGGTACATCCAACATGAATGGGAAAAAGCAAGATCATGGTGGAAGGGGAAATAGGCTTGGAGTTCGAGGTGTATGTGGGGTGGCTGGTAATGTTACTGAAAGCTGTTACTGAGCAAACACCATCTCGTCCTATCCAAAGACAACGGACAACTTCTGTTACTGGATGGGCTACTTTACCCCCTTTCTTTGGAAGTTGCACAGCAGTATGCCTTGTAGATGAGGGCCCAAAAGAGCTTGTGCCCCAGTGGATCGCTAGCGCTGCATCAAATGGCCTCTCCTTCTCTTACTCAACCTTAACATCAAACACAGTACAGTCTTCAGAGGTGGCACCCCAATTACCTTGTTTCCCCCACATCACAACTCTCCAACTGCCGAAATTACTGTGGGGAACAGACAGATGAACAAGTCTGCAGAGCTGTTCACACATTCTATTCCATGGGCATCAGAGGTCTACTCCAAAGATTCACAAACTTAAGAGGAGAAAAGCATCAGCACTGATGCCCCCAATTTTTTTCAGTTGAATATGGGGCCGAACAAAGTAGGGTCCAAGCAGAATCCAGACCCTGGTCACCAGATGTTAACCCTCAGGGGTGGAGGTGAACCTGATGGACTGTACAGTGCTGTCAGGGCAGGAAGAGGTTGAGGATGACTCTCAGGAAGAAGAGTGGGAGAACATAAAAGATAACAATGAGGATTTAGATCCCACTTAATGTGAAACCAGAGGCACGCAGCTGAGTAGCTCAGCAGAGAACTTGGATGACTAGGAAGATGAGGAGGTTATGTTGTGGCTTCCTGCACAGAAATGTAGTGATGCAACCATGAAAAGTACTGCATCCTCAGCCACAACTCTAGCTTTGGTCCAGCAGCGGTTGCAAGTCTGCAGTTTGCATGGGCGGCAAGGGTTGCCTAGCCTGGTCTTTTTTTGAGACTGCAAAGGAAGACCCAACTCACATTATCTGCCAACTTTGTAAAAAATGATTCAGTAGAGCCAAAAATTCCAATAATTTGACTACTACATACATGAACCTGCACATGCGGGATCAACCTGTGTTAGTTTGGGAATCTCACTGTGCTAAAATGCAGCCTAGCATGCCTTGCCAACTGCTGGCCACCCCATCAATCGCACCTGTTGCTTTTTCCTCCTCCGTCAGCATGGCAAGTGTTTTCAGAAAGATTTACGACCGCAGAACTTCCAATTGTTTACCCACTACAGTCAGGATAAGTGAAAGGCCATCAGCTGTTATGGAAGTGGACATGGCTGCTGTTTTTGACTGATCTCAGACATCAAGCACACTACATGTTTCTCAATCCACAATAACATCCCCTCCTGCACCTCACTCACAGTCTAGCAGTTTGTTGTCAACACCCTACTCCACCCACTTTCAAAACAGCAGCCAGCCCATGGTCCCGCAGTTGTGGTAACATAAAATATTTTTTCCTCCTACACATGGCAAAGCTAAGCGCTTGAACTTCATCATCTCCAATCTGTTGGTCATGGAAATGCTCCCTTTCCACCTGGTGGATAAAGACTGTTCCAAAAAGCTGATGGCTGTCACAGTCCCCCAGTACTAGTTGCCCAGTCACCATTACCTCTTTAAAAAAGCTGTGCCTGTGTATTGCCATGTTTTTAACACTAAGGTTCGGATATGGCTTTAAAGAAGGCTACTATTTGCGATATAACACAATTTTATTTCAAAGTACAAAATTAAAGGAATAATATGATTGAATAGTATGATTGCATAAACATTAGTATATTTTAAGATACAAAGGTTAAGTACATATAAGAATTAAAATTCATATAATGATTAAGTACATATACTCACATCATCCGTCACCAAGGAGCTTTTAAACATCATCCGTCTGGAAAATCAGAGAAGCAACACCAAGACAGAGAACCCCTGGAAAATTCACAACACTGCATGGGCGTCCCCACTTATGCAGGTATCACATTACTGTACACATGTAAGTACAGGTACACCAGTTTATGCTTCTGTCTTAGTCACATTTCTCTGGCCTTATATAGTGATTTGCGCTATGCTTCATTTGGTTTCACCCTGCCCTTCAAGTGGCCAGGTTTCAAGATAGGATGAGACCAAGATATCAGTCATACATCAGACAATGGGCCATAAACCCATAGATATATAAAAGCCCACAAGGGTTAGATAAAACTACCACAGACAGAGGTTAAATAAACCTTAAGGTACCGTTACACTACGCTACGCTCCAGCGATATAGACAACGATCCGACCTAAACTAGATCGCGGGAGCGTCGCTGTTAGGTCGCTGTAGATACTTCAAACACAGCAGCTCCAGAACGATGCAGGAGCGATCCAGTGACGTGACGGCGACTCACTTATCGTTCACGCTCCATGTAAAAGCATTGTTGACATCGTTGGTTTTGCTGTCAAACATGACGATACACGCCGATCTAGCGACCAAATAAAGTTCTGGACTTCTAGCTCTGACCAGCGATATAACAGCGGGATCCAGATCGCTGCTGCGTGTCAAACTCAATGAGATCGCTATCCAGGACGCTGCAACTTCACGGATCGTTGTCGTTCTCGTTGGAAAGTTGTTTAGTGTGAAGGTACCTTTAATGTTTTACAATAGTAAACAGAAACTTAAAACTGTTTGTGAACTGAAAGGTCTTCAGACAATAAATAAACAGTTCTCAAGATTGTGTCCCAATGGGCATTGTCTGTTTGTTAATGTATGACAAGAAATGCTGCTCTGTAATGGTCTAAATGCATTCTCTATATTTTAAAATGGACTCAAAATAGCCATTTTTATATTCACATTACAGCCTGCTCTACACCACAATGTAGCAGACAACATCACCAATTCCTCCTTCTGGCACGGTGCATTTCACCACTGACACCTGAATGAGCAAGCATGGCCAGGAACATTACAGCTTACTAACTGGGCACTGTGTGACTTTGGTGGCTGTGGGGCCAGGCAGGGAAGAGGCTGCTCCATAAGTCTTCAAATCCCTAAGGCTTGCAGGAAAAGCCTCTGTGTTTCACACTTTCTCCACTGCTTCTGCCTCCTTTACCTCCTCTAGGGCCTCCACCTGAGCCCTCATCCTTTGCCTTAATGAGACATGTGTTCCAAACGTGCGGAGAGAATCCCCACCACCTCCATCCTGCGCAGCCAGGGATCACCGCAATCAGGTAATATTAAAATTGATATACCTTGGAGATCACAGTCACACAGCTCAAGAGTTGTGGACAGCTATCCAGGTCGCTTTTGAACAATGGCTGTCTCCACTGAACCTGGACCCAAGGAATGCCAGGGCAACCTCACACACGTGCCTTGCATGGATCACATCCTCAACCTGGTGGTACAGCATTTTCTCCCCCACTAATCTGGCCAGGATGCAGTGCTGCAGAAAGCTCGGCCATTGTGTGCTCAATTCCCTGAGGTCTTTCAGCCTACTGGTTAACCTTTTGATATGTAATGTGTGTAAAGCTATGGAATTCCACTCTCCATACATGGTTCAGAGACTGGCAGCAGCGACAAACCCTGGTGCAGTATGTCCTATTGCATAGCCTGGCCAATTAGATACAGACGTGGAGCAAATCACGCTTGCATAGTGAGCATAGATGAAGGACATCTGCACAGTTTTGAAATGACTACTAAGATAGTTAGCACTGATGAAGCCATCATCAGCATTGCTATTCTGGTTATCTACATACTGGATCACACTTTGAATAGTCTGAGGGAGAATGTGGTGGTCTCTTAGAGGAAGAGGAGGAAACAGAGGAGGAAGTGGAAGGGATAACAATATCAGTAAGTTCCTGACTATCATCACACAGATGGGTGCCATGGGAGAGTGGATTACAGCGATCATGGTACCAGACAAACTATTAGTGAAGGTGCAGGATCCAAGGAACACATGGAGGAAGAGGTGATGCCACAAAACAGTCAGGAGATGAAGATAACAATCGGCTCTCTATTGGCTGTGGTTGGCATGAGGTTATGGAAGAAGCAAGCTTAAGTGTTACCTCGCCACCAACAGACCATGGACTGGGACCTCAAGGATGCGCCTGACACATGAGCGCCTTCTTTCTGCACTATCTGCAACATGATGACTGTTTTGTTAGGATTAGAATTAGTGCTGACCACTGGTTTGCCACTCTGTTACATCCATGGTACAAGAGTAAATTTTGCCAGATGCTTCACCCCTGGAAAGAAACGCATGCATGCTGGAGTATCGAAACATGGTTGTAGGCAATTTTAAGAGTGGCATTCCCCAAGAGAGCAGTGAGACACATCTTGTGCATCGCAGTTCTAGACTTTAAACCCCTGGAACGTCGAGTCATCAACGCAAAAACATTAGCAGCAGTAGCAGTATAAGTGGCAGAAGCAATTTCTGTTAGTCGTTTCACACACTTTTTATACCATCCCGTGCACCAGAAGAACAGAGTACAAGTCTGACACATAGTGAATGACTGGAGAGGATGGTGGTGTAGCATCTCAAGCTCAATATCAATGCCATCAGAAGGAGTTCGATCTGTTAGCATTTTAGTGTTCAAAAATAGAAGAGTGGTATGAGCTCGTCAGTCTTGCCTTGAAGGTTTTGTCATGTCCACTAGCCACTGTTATCTCACAACATATCTTCAGTACTGCTGCCGGTGTCCTGACCGAAAACCGCATCCGGCTGTTCCCTGAAAGTGTAGACCCCCTAACTTTCATCAAAATGAACAAGTCATGGATCTCCAATTGCTTTTGCACCCCACTCGCAGGCTGGGCAGACTAGGCGATGGATAAGTTTTTAGTGTGCTGCATTGATCTTGCTTTATTGCAGTCTGTGACACTTTTGTCATGCCTTTTGCGGCTGATATTGCTACTGCTGCTGATGTTACTAACAAGTGCCTTGGTGGTGCAAAAATCTGAAGGTGTGTTCACCGCTGTTACTTTTACTATTTGCCTTTTTTGAAAAAAAAAATCATCTAATATTCCACTTATTCCTCCTTTTGCTTCCTCCTGGGTCATGACAAACTATATTTTTTTAAATGGAGATTCTTATTCAGGTGTCCTTATTGTGTGTTGTCTGTAGTGACAGGGGTCTCAGAGCACCATTATAATATTTCTACTCTGAGGAAATTTATGCCATTTTAGTATTGTGTGCCAATAATTTTTTTGAAATGTTGATAATACAAGTTGGATCTCCATCTGGTCGGTTTCCTGTAGTGGAATGGGTATCAGAGCCCCATTATACTATTTTTACTCTGGGGAAATTGATGCCACTTTAGTGGTGTATGCCAATAATTTTTTGAAATGTGGAGACTGCAGGCTGGTCTCCATCTGGTTGGTTGCCTGTAGTGGAAGGTGTCTTAGAGCACTAGGCCTACACCCATCACTCATCCACCTGATCAATTTGTAAACCTAAATTGCTGGGCCAGGCCCTGTCCCATCCATCCATGCTATGTAATTTTAAAGTTTCTACTGTGGGTCAATTGATGCTGCTAGGGTTGAGCGACCTTTACTTTTATAAGATCGGGTCGGGTTTCACGAAACCCGACTTTTTCAAAAGTCGGGTCGAGTGAAATCGGCCGATCCTATAAAAAAGTCGGGGTCGGGGTCGGCCGAAACTCGAAACCCAATGCAGTGCATTGGGTTTCCAATGGTTCCCAGGGTCTGAAGGAGCGGAAACTCTCCTTCAGGCCCTGGGATCCATATTTAAGTGTAAAATAAAGAATTAAAATAAAAAATATCGCTATACTTACCCTCTGACGGGCCCTGGTACTAACCGGGAACCTTCCTTCCTTAGAATCAGCCTTCCAGGACCTTGCGGTGACGTCGCGGTGACGTCGCGGCTTGTGATTGGTCGCGCGGCCGCCCATGTGACCGCTGCGCGACCAATCACAAGCCGCGACGTCACCGTGACGTCACCGAAGGTCCTGGAAGGGCTGATTCTTAGGAAGGAAGGCTGCCGGAAAGAAGCAGGGCGTGTCCGAGGGTGAGTATATACCTAATAGGAATATACTCACCCTCGGCTTCGTTCCGGCAGCCTTCCTTCCTAAGAATCAGCCCTTCCAGGACCTATGGTGACGTCACGGTGACGTCGCGGCTTGTGATTTGTCGCGCGAGCGGTCACATGGGCGGCCGCGCGACCAATCACAAGCCGCGACGTCACCGTGACGTCACCGAAGGTCCTGGAAGGGCTGATTCTTAGGAAGGAAGGCTGCCGGAAAGAAGCAGGGCGTGTCCGAGGGTGAGTATATACCTAATAGGAATATACTCACCCTCGGCTTCGTTCCGGCAGCCTTCCTTCCTAAGAATCAGCCCTTCCAGGACCTATGGTGACGTCACGGTGACGTCGCGGCTTGTGATTGGTCGCGCAGCGGTCACATGGGCGGCCGCGCGACCAATCACAAGCCGCGACGTCACCGCGACGTCACTGCAAGGTACTGGAAGGCTGATTCTAAGGAAGGAAGGTTCCCGGTTAGTACCAGGGCGCATCAGATGGTAAGTATGGCGATATTTTTTATTTTAATTCTTTATTTTACACTTAAATCTGAATTCCGATACCAATTCCCGATATCTTAAACATATCAGGAATCGGTATCGGAATTCCGATTCCAGATTCAGAAGATCGCCGACTTCATGGCCGACCCCACACAGGGGTCGGGTCGGGTTTCATGAAACCCGACTTTGCCAAAAGTCGGCGACTTCTGAAAATTGCCGACCCGTTTCGCTCAACCCTAGATGCCGCTTTTCCTGGTGTCTACCCCTAAATTTTGGATATATTTGGACTACAAGTTGGGTTTTCTTCATATGTGTTACCTGTAGCAGTAGGGCTCCCAGACCCGCAGGCCTGCACTTACTAGTCAACTACCTGTGATACTATCCTTAAATGTTTCTAACAATAGATATAGAAGGAAAGGATTTCTCAGACACTCCAACGAGGTTCAGCCTCAGCACACAGCTTTCAACACTACAGTGAAGCTCCCTGACCCTCTCTTCTGTTTCTAACAATAGTCTACAAAGCTGATATTTATGGCACCAGAATGTGGCTGAGCAGAGAGGAGGAGGACTATTTTTCTACTTCTCCAGTAAGATGGCGCCGCTGGCGCATGTGCAGTAGCAGTTATTTAATCACAGCAGCAGACACAGAGAGCAGCGCCATTTTAAAATTGATTTTTTTTTTCTGTAGCTGAATAACCTGGAAAAAATGTATTATTGGCACACAAAACTTGCATTTTTGCTGCAGAGCACCTACCTGCAGAAGGTTTTTTTTTTTGGTTTTTAAGTATATACAGATATTTATTATGCAAACTAGGGGCAGGTCACTGAGGGATCAGTGACCTGTCAGCAGAGTGTATTATATTTAATTAGAGCACCACATACACCAACCCCGCCTTAGGGCATGAGGATCTCATTAACACAAAACTGAAAATAAAGATTAAAGAGCAACCATAAGATGGATTTCATCAACCAAGGTATCATTTTAGTCAGTATAATGGCGCCGACCTGACACTGTGTGTGTATTACTGTGCAGAATCCTGCTGACAGGATACCTTAAAGAAGAAATTCCTCACTGTGGCAATTAATATGACGAGGAACTGGGGACAAATGACCATACTAATAATGATCAATGGAGATTTCTTTTTACGTGATTGATTAGTACTAGTGTTGAGCATTCCGATACTGCAATATCGGGTATCGGCCGATATTCGCTGTACCGGAGTTCCGATACTGAGTTCCGATACTTTTGCAATATCGAATTCCAGAATCGCAAGTTCCCATAATGCAATAAGCCAGATGAGGATCCTAAGAAGTGTGGGCACATCCTGTTAGGCATGTTAGCCATGTTAACTAATGGCATGGCTGTGATTGGCTGCTGAAATGATGTCATGATATATATATATAATGAAGTGTGGGCGGTGTGTGGTGGAGACTGCATGTCTGTGTGTGCGGGCGGAGTCTGTGTGTGACCATGGGGGGTCTGTGCGGGCCTGCCAGGGATCTGTACGGGCCAGCCAGGGGTCTGTGTGGGCTGCCGGGGGTCTGTGCGGGCCTGCCAGGGGTCTGTGCAGGCCTGTCGGGGGTCTGTGCGGGCCTGCCGGGGGTCTGTGTGGGCCTCTCAGGGGTTGTGTGTGTGTGCAAGCATCGTCCGATGGGACTTCAAGTTCCATCGGGCTATGCCTGCTACAATGACAGTGATTGACACATTAGCCAATGATGGGACCTTAGTAGTCCCATCATCTGGCTAATGTGTTGAAAGTAAAAAAACACAAACATACATACTACATACTACATACAAAATACTGCATACATACAACATACATACTACATACATACAACATACATACTACATACATACAACATTCATACAACATACATACATACATACAACATACATACAACATATATACAACATACAGCACACATACATACAACATACTACATACATACAACATACTACATACTACATACATACAACATACATACATACAACATACTACATACATACTACATACATACAACATACTACATACATACTACATTCATACTACATACAATACATTCATACATTACATACAATACATACATATAGACATACAGTACATGTAACATAGAGTACATACTCACCATCACTTGTCACTTTGATCCCCAAAGCCAGTGTCATCTGTAAAAAATATTAACCCCTTCCCGACATGTGACGGAATAGTACGTCACATGTCGGGACCCCCGCTTTGATGTGCGCTCCGGCGGTGAGCGCACATCAAAGTCGCGACATGTCAGCTGTTTTTTACAGCTGACATGTGCGCGCAATAGCGGCGGGTGAAATCGCGATCACCCGCCGCTATTAACTAGTTAAATGCCGCTGTCAAACTCAGACAGCGGCATTTAACTACCGCATCCGGCCGTGCGGCCGGATATGAGCGCATCGCCAACCCCCGTCACATGATCGGAGGTCGGCGATGCTTGTACATTGTAACCATAGAGGTCCTGGAGACCTCTATGGTTACTGATCGCCGGTGGCTGTGAGCGCCCCCCTGTGGTCGGCGCTCACAGCACACCTGCATTTTAGCTACATAACAGCGATCTGATGATCGCTGTTATGTAGCAGAGCCGATCGGGCTGTGCCTGCTTCTAGCCTCCCATGGAGGCTATAGAAGCATGGTAAAAGTAAAAAAAAAAAGTAAAAAAAAATGTGAAAAAAATTAAAAAAATATAAAAGTTTAAATCACCCCCCTTTCGCCCCAATCAAAATAAATCAATAAAAAAAAAAAACAACCTACACATATTTGGTATCGCCGCGTTCAGAATCGCCCGATCTATCAATAAAAAAAAAGCATTAACCTGATCGCTAAACGGCGTAATGAAAAAAAAAATCGAAACGCCAGATTTACGTTTTTTTGGTCGCCACGACATTGCATTAAAATGCAATAACGGGCGATCAAAAGAACGTATCTGCACCAAAATGCTATCATTAAAAATGCCAGCTCGGCGCGCAAAAAATAAGCCCTCACCCGACCCCAGATCACGAAAAATGGAGACGCTACGGGTATCGGAAAATGGCGCAATTTTATTTATTTATTTTTTTGCAAAGTTTGGAATTTTTTTTCACCACTTAGGTAAAAAAGAACCTAGTCATGTTAGGTGTCTATGAACTCGTACTGACCTGGAGAATCATAATGGCAGGTCAGTTTTAGCATTTAGTGAACCTAGCAAAATAGGCAAGCAAAAAACAAGTGTGGGATTGCACTTTTTTTGCAATTTCACTGCACTTGGAATTTTTTTCCCGTTTTCTAGTACACGACATGGTAAAACCAATGATGTCGTTCAAAAGTACAACTCGTCCCGCAAAAAATAAGCCCTCACATGGCCAAATTGACAGAAAAATAAAAAAGTTATGGCTCTGGGAAGGAGGGGAGCGAAAAACGAAAACGGAAAAACGGAAAAAGCTCCGGGGGTGAAGGGGTTAAAATAACAAACAAACAATATACTCCCTGATCCGCAGAAATCCACGAGTGTCCCACGACGATCTCCCGTGGAGAACAGCAGCAGCTGATGAGACCGCTCTCTAGGGGCTCCAGGAATACAATATACAAAAATATGTGTTTTCCGTCCGGTGGAAGCAGCTTTTTTGATGGATCCGGCAAAAATACGGATGAAACGTGTGGACATCAGGCACAATCCGGTGCTAATACAACTCTATGAGAAAAAACGGATCCAGCAGAAAAAAAACGGATCGTTTTTTTCAAAACTAACCGGATTGTGCCTGACGGCAAAAACCTGATGTGTGAAATTAGCCAGATAGATGTATGGATAGAAACATCTATGTATATATATACATCTATATATCTATAGATAGATACATCCATAGATAGGCCAATGTTGATAAATGAACATAAAGGAAAAAACGGGAAAAAAAATGACGTGGGCTCCCACACAATTTTCTGCGCCAGAGGGGGAAATCCGACAGCCAGGGGCCTATATTTGTAGCCTGGGAAGGGGGTAATACCCATGGCCCCTCCCAAGCTATGAATATCAGCCCGCAGCTGTCTGTGTAGCCTTTACTGGCTATTTAAATAGGGGGACACCCAAAAAACATGAAGTGGGGTCCCCCTATATTTTATAGTCAGAAAGGCTACACAGACAGCTGTGGGCTGATATTCATAGCCTAGAGAGGAGCCATGGATATTGCCCCCAGGCTACAAATACCAGTCCGCAGCCGCCCCAGAAATGGCGCATCTGTAAGATGCACCAATTCCGGCACTTAGCCCCTCTCTTCCCACTCTCATGTAGCGGTGGGATATGGGGTAATAAGGGGTTAATGTCACCTTGCTATTGTAAGGTGACATTAAGCCGGGTTAATAATGGAGAGGCGTCAATTAGATGCCTATCCATTATTAATCCTAGAGTAGTGAAAGAGTTAAAAACAAAATAAAGACACAGCCAGAAAAAAGTATTTTATTATTCTTAATATCACCATACTTGCCATACTTCAGCGCCTGCAAAAAACGTAAAATAATAAACCATATACTACCTGTCCGCCGTAGTCCAATTAATAACGAGTGTCTCACGATGATCTCCCCTATAGAACAGTGACATTGGGTGATGTCACTGCTCTATAGGACCTCCAGTGACACACTGACAGGAGACAATGGCTCCTGCAGTGCATCACTGAGAGGTTACCTTAGTTCACTGGTCTCACTTTATGGCATTTGCTGCGTGGGAAATTTCTCACACAGCAATGCTAAAAGTGAGACTAGGGACAATTTTTTACAGTGGTGGAGGAATACAGTGCAGAAGGATACCTTCCTCCTGTCATTGTATTCCTGGAACCCCTAGAGAGCAATTGCATCAGCTGATGCTGCTGTTCTCCACGGGAGATCGTCGTGGGACACTCGTGGATTTCTGCGGATCAGGGAGTATATTGTTTGTTTGTTTGTTATTTTAATATTTTTTACAGATGACACTGGCTTCGGGGATCAAAGTGACAAGTGATAGTGAGTATGTACTCTATGTTATATGTACTGTATGTCTATATGTACTGTATGTATTGTATGTAATGTATGAATGTATTGTATCTAGTAGGGTTGAGCGAAACGGATCGTTCATTTTCATAAGTCGCCGACTTTTGGCAAAGTCGGCGTCTCATGAAACCCGACCCGATCCCTGTGTGGGGTCGGCCATGCGGTACGCGACTAAAGCGCCATTTCTCAGCCAATGAAGGTGGACGCAGAGTGTGGGCAGCGTGATGACATAGATCTCAGTCCCCACCATCTTAGAGAAGGGCATTGCAGTGATTGGCTTGCTTTCTGCCGCGTCACAGGGGCTATAAAGGGGCGTTCCCGCCGACCGCCATCTTACTGCTGCTGATCTGAGCGTAGGGAGAGGTGCCGCTTCGTCAGAAGCAGGGATAGACAGTGTTAGGCAGGGTACATTCACCCCCAAACCGCTTGTGCTGTAGCGATTTCCACTGTCCAACACCACCTTTTGTTTGCAGGACAGTGGAAGCTACATTTTTTTTTCCTCAGCGCTGTAGCTCACTGGGCTGCCCTAGAAGGCTCCCTGATAGCTGCGTTGCTGTGTGTGTACGCCGCTGTGCAAACCAACTGCTTTTTTAAAAGCACAAATCCTGTTGTTCCTTCCTTTCTGCACAGCTATCTTGTTTGTCCACACTTTTGTGTGCAGCAGTCCTTTTTATAGCTGCCTGCCATACTTTTCTGAGATTACTGCAGGGAGATAAAGATTGGCAAGTCTACCTCTGTGCCAGTGCTGTGTGTGGCATCTGTCTCTCATTGTGTGCCACAGAAAACCTAGTGTGTAATATTGTTTTGTTTTTTTTTGTTCTTTTTAATTCTCCCTGAAAAAAAAATAAATAAATAGTGGGAGATAAAGATTGGCAAGTCTGCCTCTGTGCCAATGCTGTGTGTGGCATCTGTCTCTCATTGTGTGCCACCGAAAACCACTGTGTAATACTGGGCCATTTTTTTTTTCTAAATTCTCCCTGTAAAAAAAAAAAATAATTAGTGGGAGATAAAGATTGGCAAGTCTGCCTCTGTGCCATTGCTGTGTGTGGCATCTGTCTCATTGTGTGCCACCGAAAACCACTGTGTAATACTGGGCCATTTTTTTTTTCTAAATTCTCCCTGTAAAAAAAAAAAATAATTAGTGGGAGATAAAGATTGGCAAGTCTGCCTCTGTGCCATTGCTGTGTGTGGCATCTGTCTCATTGTGTGCCACCGAAAACTACTGTGTAATACTGGGCCATTTTTTTTTTTCCAAATTCTCCCTGTAAAAAAAAAATAATTAGTGGGAGATAAAGATTGGCAAGTCTGCCTCTGTGCCATTGCTGTGTGTGGCATCTGTCTCATTGTGTGCCACCGAAAACCACTGTGTAATACTGGGCCTTTTTGTTTTTTTCTAAATTCTCCCTGTAAAAAAAAAAATAATTAGTGGGAGATAAATATTGGCAAGTCTGCCTCTGTGCCATTGCTGTGTGTGGCATCTGTCTCATTGTGTGCCACCGAAAACCACTGTGTAATACTGGGCCATTTTTTTTTTCCTAAATTCTCCCTGTAAAAAAAAAAATAAATAGTGGGAGATAAAGATTGGCAAGTCTGCCTCTGTGCCATTGCTGTGTGTGGCATCTGTCTCATTGTGTGCCACCGAAAACCACTGTGTAATACTGGGCCATTTTTTTTTTCTAAATTCTCCCTGTAAAAAAAAAAAAATTAGTGGGAGATAAAGATTGGCAAGTCTGCCTCTGTGCCATTGCTGTGTGTGGCATATGTCTCTCATTGTGTGCCACCGAAAACCACTGTGTAATACTGGGCCATTCATTTTTGGGGAGGTAAATTCTCCCTGTAAAAAAAAAAATAATAGTGGGAGTCTGGGAGATAAAGATTGGCAAGTCTGCCTCTGTGCCAGTCCTGTGTGTGGCATCTGTCTCTCATTGTGTTCCACAGAAAACCTAGTGTGTAATATTGGTTTTTTTTTGTTTTTTTTTAATTCTCCCAGAAAAAAAAAATAGTGGGAGATTAAGATTGGCATTTCTGCTTGAGTGCTGGTCCTGTGTGTGCCATCTGTCTCAAATTATTGGGGCACAGAAAACCTAGTGTGTAACATTGGGCCTGATTTTCCTTTCAGTGTCAGGCACCTATAAAGGTATATATAAATCCAACAGAAGTTTGAGTTCACCTTATAAGTTGTTTTACAGTAACAAATACCGTTACTTTGGTTACGTTTTGCAAACAATGAGGAAGTCTAGTGGAAGAGGTCGTGGCCGTGGGCGGTCATTGTCAGCTGGTAATGATGGTAGTGGTGGTGGAGCATCAGGTGGTCGTGGTAAAAGCAGTACAGCACCTAAGTCTCGAGTTGTTGAGCCAGGTTCGTTGTCTGGCTACACAAGGCCTCGAACGCTCTCTTTTCTGGGAGTAGGAAAACCACTTTTGAAGCCGGAGCAGGAGGAACAAGTATTGGCTTTCATTGCTGCCTCTGCCTCTAGCTCTTTCGCCTCCTCCTCGGAAAGTGCCAAATGTCAGAGCAGTGCATCGTCAGTGGATGCTCCCGGTCATGAACAAGTCGCTTCCTTGTGTCCTTCACCCAGAACAACAGAGAAGGATGCGTCAGTCGACACAACAGGTTAATCCATGGAGCTCTTTACACATACCGTTCCTGGGTTAGACAGTGAAACAGTTAACAGGCCATGCTCATTAGAAGTTGAATCGGACATGGAGTGCACAGATGCACAGCCACAGCCAGATTACTATGCTGTTCCTTTGACTCAGACCAGAACATTGCCCTCGCAGTGTACTGAGGCAGAATCAAACCCAGCGGAGACTATGGTGCCCCGTCACGAACGCAATACCACCGGCTTACACGGTGACACAGACGAAGTTGCACACGACATATAAGAGGAGGTCATAGATGACCCAGTTGTTGACCCCGATTGGCAGCCATTGGGGGAACAGGGTGCAGGTGGCAGTAGTTCTGAAGCGGAGGAGGAGGAGCCACAGCAGGCATCAACATCACAATAGGTTCCATCTGCCGGGCCCGTATCTGGCCAAAAACGCGTGGCAAAACCAAAACCAGTTGGAGGACAGCGTGGCCATCCGGTTAAAGAAGCTCAGTCTGCAATGCCTGAAAAGGTATCCGATAGTAGAAAGAGTGCAGTCTGGCATTTTTTTAAACAGCATCCAAATGATCAGCGCAAAGTCATCTGTCAAAAATGTTCAACTACCTTAAGCAGAGGTCAGAATCTTAAAAGTCTAAATACAAGTTGCATGCATAGACATTTATCCACCATGCATTTGCAAGCCTGGACTAACTACCAAACGTCCCTAAAGGTTGCAGCACCCTCGGCCAATGAAGCTAGTCAGCAACGCTACATCCCTTCCCTCACTGTAAACCCACCATTTCCCGCACCACCTGCAGTATCAGTGCAGCTTTTGTCGCCAGGCCAAAGCAGTCAGGGAATCACCAGGTTTGCAGTAGGAAACACTGCATGTAGGGCACCGGCAAGAATACCATCTCCAACCCTCTCTCACTCACCCATGTCCACCGGCACCACCGCTAGTTCCACGATCTCCAGCTCTCCAACCCAGCTCACCCTACATGAGACTCTTGTTAGGAAAAGGAAGTACTCATCCTCGCATCCGCGTACACAGGGTTTGAACGCCCACATTGCAAGACTAATCTCATTAGAGATGATGCCCTACCGGTTAGTTGAAAGCGAAGCTTTCAAAGCGCTGATGGACTACGCTGTACCACGCTATGAGCTACCCAGTCGACACTTCTTTTCTAGAAAAGCCATCCGAGCCCTCCAACTGCATGTTAAAGACCGCATCGTCCATGCACTCAGGCAGTCTGTGACTACAAAGGTGCACCTGACAACAGATGCATGGACCAGTAGGCATGGCCAGGGACGTTATGTGTCCATCACGGCACACTGGGTGAATGTGGTGGATGCAGGGTCCACAGGGGACAGCAATATTGGGACAGTTCTGCCTAGCCCACGGTCAAGGAAAGAGTTGGCTGTAGGCGTTCGCCCCCCCTCCTCCTCTTCCTCGTCCTCCTGCAGAAGTGAGAGCTCGTCCACAGACCGCAGTCGCACATCCACTCCATCCGCAGCTGCCACTGTTGCACACCAGGTGTGCCATTATGGGACAGCTAGTGGCAAGCGTCAGCAGGCTGTATTGTCAATGAAGTGTTTGGGCGACAACAGACACACCGCAGAAGTTCTGTCCGAGTTCTTGCAGAAAGAAACTCAGTCATGGCTGGGCACTGTACATCTTGAGGCAGGCAAGGTAGTGAGTGATAACGGAAGGAATTTCATGGCTGCCATAGCCCTTTCCCAACTGAAACACATTCCTTGCCTGGCTCACACCTTAAACCTGGTGGTGCAGTGCTTCCTGAAAAGTTATCCGGGGTTACCCGACCTGCTCCTCAAAGTGCGCAGACTTTGCTCGCATATCCGCCGTTCGCCCGTACACTCCAGCCGTATGCAGAACTATCAGCGGTCTTTGAACCTTCCTCAGCATCGCCTAATCATCGACGTTGCAACAAGGTGGAACTCCACACTGCACATGCTTCAGAGACTGTGCGAACAGAGGCGTGCTGTTATGTTTCTGTGGGAGGATTTACATACACGGGTAGGCAGTTGGATGGCAGACATGGAGTTGTCAGGTGTGCAGTGGTCGAAGCTACAAGACCTGTGTCAAGTCCTTCAGTGTTTTGAGGAATGCACACGGCTGGTTAGTGCATGCAACGCCATAATAAGCATGAGCATCCCCCTAATGCGTCTGCTGATGCAAAGTTTGATGCACATAAAGGAGCAGGCGTCTGCAGCCGAGGAAGAGGAAAGCCTTGATGACAGTCAGCCATTGTCTGGTCAGGGCCGTGTAGAGGACGCGGTAGCGGGTGAAGAGGAAGAGGAGGATGAGGAGGATGATGGGGATGAGTACTTTTTTAATGAGGAAGCTTCTCCTGGGCCAACAGGAATTAGTGGCGTTGCAAGGCCAGGTTCTGTTTTCTTACGGTAGACAAGTTACATAGATTTGCCTGTAACTGCCCCTCAAACCAGCACAACCGCAGATTTGACAATTGGAACTTTGGCCCACATGGCGGATTATGCCTTACGTATCCTCAAAAGGGACCCACGCATTATTAAAATGATGAGCGATGACGATTACTGGTTGGCCTGCGACCTTGACCCTCGCTATAAAGGCAAATTGCAAAATATTATGCCACATGAGAACCTCGAACAAATATTAGCAACCAAACAAGCAACTCTTGTAGACCGTTTGATTCAGGCATTCCCAGCACACAGCGCCGGTTATGGTTCTCACACGAGCTGCAGGGGGCTACAGGGCAGAGGTGTTAGAGGTGCACAGATCAGAAGTGGCGTTGGACAGAGAGGTTTTCTGACCAGGTTGTTGAGTGATTTCGCAATGACCGCAGACAGGACAGGTACTGCAGCATCTATTCAAAGTGACAGGAGACAACATTTGTCCAGTATGGTTACTAACTATTTTTCATCCCTTATCGATGTTCTCCCTCAACCGTCATTCCCATTTGATTACTGGGCATCCAAATTAGACACCTGGCCTGAATTGGCAGAATATGCGTTGCAGGATCTTGCTTGCCCAGCAGCTAGTGTGCTATCAGAAAGAGTATTCAGTGCTGCTGGTTCAATATTAACCGAAAAAAGGACTCGTCTGGCTACCCAAAATGTGGATGATCTCACCTTCATTAAAATGAACCACTCCTGGATTTCAAATTATTTTGCCCCACCTTTCCCGGCTGACACCTAGCTTTCCTATAAAAAGGTCTTGCTTGTGGACTGGTCTTACTGAGTGTTCCAATCTCTTAATTTGCAGCAGCTGTTTGTCCAGCATACGACATGTTTACACCTCCCTCAATGGGAAAACTCCCCCCACGGGGCCGTGGTCTCGCCACTTGGTGCAAGCACCGGTTAGAGTGCCGTTTGTCTGAAGAGGTGGGTGTGCCCGCTTTTGGTCGACGGCACTGCCACTGGGTCCCTCATAGTACAATAAAGTGTCTCTGGCGGTGGTGGCGCGCACCCAACGTCAGACACACCGTTGTAACATGAGGGGTTCTGGGACGGTACCGACGGCCACAAGAGAGTTCCCCCCCCAGCTCAAACTGTGCTCTACCCCATGCAAAATTATCGCGCACAGCTCCACCAATGTTTAGTCTATGCGCTGACATCATTCAATGCCTGGCACTGACAATACCAATTTGTTGACATCTATGATGCTAGTTAAAGTAGTCTGGGTCAGTGTCCTATATTGACACCAGTAAATACTTACTGCCAAATTACTTTGTCAGAAACTCAGCAGATGAGCCCACCCCTGTACCTAAGTATGCCACACTTTTTTTGTTGTTGTTGTTTTGCGAGACATTAACATCTATTTATTTTTTGTGACAGTACTAACTGTGTCAGACACTCCTTGCAATCCTCCTCCTCCGCTGACCACAATGCTGCCTGTGTATCCATGTAACCGATTTAAAACTGCCTTGAGCCTATTTTTTGTTATTTTAGGCCTTCGTTAGCCTGCCTGCGGTCCCTCCTTGCAATTCTCATCCACTGACCACAATGCTGCCTGTGTATCCATATAACCGATTTAAAACTGCCTTGAGCCTATTTTTTGTTATTTTAGGCCTTCGTTAGCCTGTCTGCGGTCCCTCCTTGCAATCCTCATCCACTGACCACAATGCTGCCTGTGTATCCATGTAACCGATTTAAAACTGCCTTGAGCCTATTTTTTGTTATTTTAGGCCTTCGTTAGCCTGTCTGCGGTCCCTCCTTGCAATCCTCATCCACTGACCACAATGCTGCCTGTGTATCCATGTAACCGCTTTAAAACTGCCTTGAGCCTATTTTTTGTTATTTTAGGCCTTCGTTAGCCTGTCTGCGGTCCCTCCTTGCAATCCTCCCTCCACTGACCACAATGCTGCCTGTGTATCCATGTAACCTATTTAAAACTGCATTGAGCCTATTTTTTGTTATATTAGGCCTTCGTTAGCCTGTCTGCGGTCCCTCCTTGCAATCCTCATCCACTGACCACAATGCTGCCTGTGTATCCATGTAACCGATTTAAAACTGCCTTGAGCCTATTTGTTGTTATTTTAGGCCTTCGTTAGCCTGTCTGCGGTCCCTCCTTGCAATCCTCATCCACTGACCACAATGCTGCCTGTGTATCCATATAACCGATTTAAAACTGCCTTGAGCCTATTTTAAGTTATTTTAGGCCTAGTACGCCTGTCTGCGGTCCCTCCTTGCAATCCTCCTCCTCCGCTGACCACAATGCTGCCTGTGTATCCATGTAACCGATTTAAAACTGCCTTGAGCCTATTTTTTGTTATTTTAGGCCTTCGTTAGCCTGTCTGCGGTCCCTCCTTGCAATCCTCATCCACTGACCACAATGCTGCCTGTGTATCCATGTAACCTATTTAAAACTGCAATGAGTCTATTTTTTGTTATTTTAGGCCTTCGTTAGCCTGTCTGCGGTCCCTCCTTGCAATCCTCATCCACTGACCACAATGCTGCCTGTGTATCCATGTAACCGATTTAAAACTGCCTTGAGCCTATTTTTTGTTATTTTAGGCCTTCGTTAGCCTGTCTGCGGTCCCTCCTTGCAATCCTCATCCACTGACCACAATGCTGCCTGTGTATCCATGTAACCGATTTAAAACTGCCTTGAGACTATTTTTTGTTATTTTAGGCCTTCGTTAGCCTGTCTGCGGTCCCTCCTTGCAATCCTCATCCACTGACCACAATGCTGCCTGTGTATCCATGTAACCTATTTAAAACTGCATTGAGCCTATTTATATATTTTATTTAATATTAATAAAGCCATGATGGACTACGCTGTACCACGCTACAAGCTAACCAGTCGACACTTCTTTTGCGAGAAAAGCCATCCCAACCCTCCACCAGCATGTAAAAGACCGCATTGTCCATGCACTCTGGCAATCTGTGAGTACAAAGGTGCACCTGACAACAGACGCATGGACCTGTAGGCATGGCCACGGAAGGTTACGTGTCCATTACGGCGAAATGGGTTAATGTGGTGCATGCATGGTCCACAGGGGACAGCCTACTAAGTCTGTCTGCAGTCCCTAATTCAAATTGTCCTCCACTGTCTAAATCTGAGCTTCAACCTTCTGGCTCTCATTAAGTGCTGTTTTTTAAAAAACTTGGTGGTTACGGCCTACTAACGGTGTCTGCCGCTCCCTGGTGTTGTCCTCAACTGAATAAAGCTGAGCTTCAGTCTTTAGGCTTTCGGCCTATAGTATCAGATATTAAACTGCATTTGGCCTTCAACTTTGGTTACGGCCTACTAACGGTGTCTGCCGCTCCCTGGTGTCGTCCTCAAGTGAATAAATCTGAGCTTCAACCTTCTGGCTCTCATTAAGTGCTTTTTTTAAAAAAATTGGTGGTTGGGGCCTAATAACTCTGTTTGCCGCTCCCTGGTGTTGTCCTCAACTGTATAAAGCTGAGCTTCAGTCTTTAGGCTTTCGGCCTAAAGTATCAGATATTAAACTGCATTTGGCCTTCAACTTTGGTTACGGCCTACTAACGGTGTCTGCCGCTCCCTGGTGTTGTCCTCAACTGTATAAAGCTGAGCTTCAACCTTCTGGCTGTCATTAAGTGCTTTTTTAAACAAAAATTGGTGGTTACGGCCTACTAACGGTGTCTGCCGCTCCCTGGTGTTGTCCTCCACTGTATAAAGCTGAGCTTCAGTCTTTAGGCTTTTGGCCTATAGTAGCAGATATTAAACTGCATTTGGCCTACTAGTGTGGTTGGGCCCTTTAAACAGTGTCTGATGCTCCTGGGTTTGCTACTCCACTGAACAAAGCAATGCCGCCTGTTTAGTCCTGTTACCAATTTTGAACTGCATTTAGCCTACTTTATTCTTTGGCCCTATATCTGTGTTTCCTCCTCATCCTGCCCATTGCCCAGCCACTGCTAGATGAGTCTGCTGGTACATTGACCTAGACCACTACATTCCCCTTGCACTCTACACAGCCAGAATCTGACCCTGCTGAAAGTAAGGTTCCCCTTCCCGCATGTTATACCACCTTACACAGGGACAAAGAGGAAGGTGCAGATGAAAGTGCAGGTTCCTTCATCAGGTGGGGGGGCATACTCGTTGGCGACGTCACTGGCACAGGGCCCCCCAGAGTACGCAAAAGTGTCGCTGCTGGTGGGAGGCGCCCCGCAAACACACTGCTGTACTTTGAGGGGCCCTGTGCCAGTGCCAATGCCAATGAGTGGGCCCCCCCTGCTTGCTTAGGATCACAGCACTTGCAAACTTGACATACTTACCTCTCACTGCTCCACCGCCGTGATGTAGTCCACGTTTCCTGGGCCCACTAAAACCTTGAACCAGCCCTACCCCCCACAACTTTTGCCAAATGACCCCCAATTTCCAATGCCCAACTATTATTATAAAGTTAATTAAGATTGACAAGCTTCAGAAACAAGAATGGATGTTTTTGGCATTAAAATGGGCACTGTAGGTGTTTTCCTGGCCTCCACTCACTGTCGACTATGCTTCCCCATTGACTTGCATTGGGTTTCGTGTTTCAGTCGATCCCCGACTTTTAGCGATAATCGGCCGACTGCACTCGACTCGACTCTGGACAAAGTCGGGTTTCGCAAAACCCGACTCGATCTTAAAAAATGAAAGTCGCTCAACCCTAGTATCTAGTATGTATGTAGTATGTATGTAATATGATGTATGTATGTTGTATGTATGCAGTATGTAATATGTTGTATGTATGTTGTATATATGTTCTATGTATGTAGTATGTTTTTAGTGTGTATGTTTGTAGTATGCATGTATGTAGTATGTATGTTGTATGTATGTGGTGTGTTGTATGTATGTTGTATGTATGTAGTATTTTGTATGTATGTTGTATGTATGCATGTAGTATGTATGTAGTATGTTGTATGTATGTAGTATGTATGTTTGTAGTATGTATGAAGTATGTTGTATGTATGTAGTATGCATGTAGTATGTATGTTGTATGTTTGTAGTATGTTGTATGTATGCATGTTGTATGTATGTAATATGTATGTAGTATGTTGTATGTAGTATGTATGTTTGTGTTTTTTTTTTACATTCAACACTTTAGCCGGATGATGGGACAACTACTGTCCCATCATTGGCTAATGTATCAATCACTGTCATTGTAGCAGGTATAGCCCGATGGTACTTGTAGTACCTTTGGACGATGCCTGCACACAGACACAAAGACCCCCGAGAGGCCCGTACAGACCCCCGGCATACCTGTACAGACCCCCGAGAGGCCTGAACAGACCCCTGGCAGCCCCGCACATACCCCCGGTAGGCCCGCACAGACCCCCGAGAGGCCCATACAGACCCCCAAGAGGCCCGTACAGACCCCCAGCAGGCCCACACAGACCCCCGAGAGGCCCGTTCTTGACCCCCGGCAGGCCCGCACAGACCCCCACGGTCCCGCACAGACCCCGCCCGCACACACAGACACGCAATCTCTGCCCACGCACTGCCCACACTCTTCCCCCCTCCCAAACTGGATGTGCAAAGGAAAGAAAGGGTTTATTTTCATTCCGATATTTGTGTCCCATTGACTTGCATTGGTTTCCGGTATTGGAATCAGCGATATCCGATATTTTTTGGGTATCGGTCCTATCCAATCCGATCCGATATTTCCCGATATCGGAAGGTATCGCTCAACACTAATTAGTACACAGCAAGTTTATCGTCAGCACCCCTGCCATACTCTGGTAGCTAGAAAATAAATCACTAGAGGTCGTATTAACTGCAAGTTATTATGTCCATCTTCTTAATCACTGATTCCAGTATTACCACAATTTGTCAAGTTTTATGTGTACTGCTACCTACTACCTTTCTATGCTGTTTAGCAGTTTAATTTCGACCAAATATGTCAATTCTAAGGCTGAACAACTATGAAATTTTATTAAGGTAAGCCATTTTATTTAGTTCTGCAAAAACCTGATCGACCTTCTGCATTCAGTCCTTTTTTTATCTCTGTCCCCTAACTACTTGAATCTATGAACATACAGTATATACAACTTTTAGCTGAACAATATAGAAGTTTACAGTATGTGCAACAGACTGGATCTATCGTATGGACGTTCCTCCAGCACAGCTGACAAAAAGTATGAACTGAAAATAGTTTCAAATTTACTTTGCAGATATACTAGAAATTAAAATCTACATACTTTGCTGGTTATAATTGCCTCCAAATGAGTTACCATCATATGATATATACACCAGCACAACATACACATGCACACACACTGGAAAATGTTAAGATGTAATATAAACAAGAACATTATATGATTAGTTTCTCTCACTTCACAAGAGGGTGCTCTTGTGCATGAGTAAAACCCATAAAAATCCTCGTTATAGCTTTCCACTATGCAATGTTGATGTTAAAATAGTAATAGCTGAATAAAAATTGTAGGTTTTTTACAAAAATTACATTTAAACCTACATTAGTGATATTGATGTCATATATTTCATCAACTATGTGTGCAGTTCTACTTTTCTAACTTGCAAACATAACAGAACAGCTACAGTTTAAAGCGGTCAGGAAAAATATAAAGTGCAGCCAAAAGTCAACGTTGTTCTCTGAATAACAAAAAAGGGTTAAATATCATAACAGCACAATCGAAGTAATTAGTTAAAAATAACATGTTCTAGTGTTACATGTCTATGAATAGCTATTAAAGTCATATATTTATTTTGCAAAAAGGGCATTACTATCTCAGTCTTACATTGCTAAAACATGAAAAGTTCCTTCTAAGCTGTAACTAAAGGTTACGCTACACAGAGATTTACAGTAATAAAGAAGAATACTTAGGGTTCTTAAAGTAGCACTTCCAATCATCATTTTCATAAGCTAAACCTGTGTAGTTGCTTGTGTACTGTTGTCTTAGGGTACCGTCTCACTATACAATTTACCAACGATCACAACCTGCGATACGACCTGGCCGTGATCGCTGGAAAGTCGTTGTGTGATCACTGGGGAGCTGTCACACAGACCGCTCTCCAGCGACCAACGATGCCGAGGTTCGCTGGTAACCAGGGTAAACATCGGGTTACTAAGCGCAGGGCCGCGCTTAGTAACCCGATGTTTACCGTGGTTACCAGCGTAAAAGTAAAAAAAAACAAACCGTACATACTCACCATCTGATGTCCGTCAGGTCCCTTGCCGTCTGCTTCCCGCTGACTGACTGCCGCCGTACAGTGAGAGCAGAGTGCAGCGGTGACGTCACCGCTGTGATCTGCACTCACTTTCCGGCCGGCAGACAGTCAGAGCGGGAAGCGGACGGCAAGGGACCTGACAGACATCAGATGGTGAGTATGTACGGTTTGTTTTTCTTTACTTTACTTTACTCAGTATTGCTGTTTATAGCAACAATCACGGTTTCCTATGTACTGTATGCAAGCTGGTTTTTCAGAGGAATACCTTCATAGGCATGTAGACTTTCAGCAGACCCATGTTGAGCTATTATAACAGCATGCCCCACTGAACTCTTGTTGTAAATGCCATTGTCATTGTTATTAACAGCGGCATTTAACAAGTTAATAGCTGCGGTCAGATTTCCGCTCTGTGCATGGCTGATAGAGGCAGATGATGGCTGAATGTTACATTAGTACGTAATATGAACATCATCTACAGTCAAAAATGCACGCTCAGTTCATGAGACAGAAGAAGAATAGAATGATACTGTAAATAGAGAAAGACGGCAGTCAATGAGTATATTATTAGAGATGACCGAACTGGTTCAGAAAACGTTGGCCAATCACAATGTCAGTATGAACGTTGCACATTCAGATACGTGTTCAGATTCCTGAACATTTTTCCTACAAATCAGCAAAATTTGGCCAAAGTTTGGTAAATCATAGAGTTTCAACTAAGGGCTCTTACAGATGTCAGTGTTTTGGGTAGCAGCGCGTGCTGCAAAACATCCCGCACACGTGCACACTGATAACATATGGGTTGGGAATCAGCCACATTGTTCTCACTGTTACCCGGCACTGGGTGCTGAAGACAGCTCACATACTGTAACTGCCTCTTGCATGCTCTGCGACCAGCGTTAACAGGGGACAATGTTGAGAGTTGTATTCAACAGGTAACAGCAAGAGCAGGTGGTGGCTGATAGCAATATTCATGGATTTTGTCCCCCAAGCCTAAAAATAGCAGCCTGCAGCCACCCCAGAAAAGGCACATCTATTAGATGTGCCAATTCTAGCACTTTGCCTGCCTCTTCCCACTAGCCCTGGTGTGGTGGCAAGTGGGGTGATAGTGAGGGCAGTTGATGCCACCTTTGTATTGTCCAATGACTTCAAGGCCAAAGGTTAGTAATGGAGAGGCTTGATGTCACCGCACAATACAAAGGTGATATCAACCCCACAAAAAAGAACCCCACTTACCACCGCCACAGGGCAAGTGGGACGAGCCAGGCAAAGTGCCAAAATTGGCTCATCTAATAGATGCTCCATTTCTGGGGGGTTGCAGCTGCTGTTTTTGGACTAGGGTGGCCAATATGTATGACCCCTTATCAGCTGTCAGCTTTAGGTTGGCTGGTTGTTAAAAATATGACGGACACCATGCAGGTTTTTAAAATTATTTGTTTAAATAATTTAAAAAACTGCGTGGAGACCCCTCTATTCTTGATAACCAGCCTTGCTAACTCTGACAGCTGAGGGCTATGCAAGTTTGTTGCAACTCTAGCGGAACCATAGCATTGCAGAATCTACTTATTAGTCAAAGTGTGCATAAGATATTCTGGTGACCACAGCAAATGTTACTAAATATTCAGACTACATGCCTGTGTATCTTTGTCCCGCACTTATGTAGTTGGATTTTTTGTCATTAACCCTATATGGACATTTGTTACTCTGTTGAACATGCTCTTTTTAATGTTCTTGATTTTTATGTGAGTAATTGATTAATAAAGTCTTTTTTCATATTTCTAATTACTAGCATTGACTTGTTGTTCTCCTATATTACAATCATTCCACTATTTGCAGCAAGAATACTTCATTCAGTGATATATAGGATGTGGTATTTTAGTGTTCCCTTTATATTTTTGAGCAGTGTATATAAGTATGTATTTCAAGATAGATAGATACAGATAGATAGATAGATAGATAGACATATGTGATTGAGATATATAATCAGTACTTTGCGTTTGGAGCTTACTGTACATGTGCTTTATTACTAAATAAATTATTTGCTGAAAAATGTGGTGCACTACCCCCTGAAATTTTATTAACCAGCAGAGGGAAAGCGGACAGCTGGGGGCAGATGATTATAGCCTGGGAAGGGGCTAATACCAATGGAGCTACCCAGGCTATTAATATCAGTTCACAGCTGTATACTTAGCCTTTACTGGTTTACTGGGACCCCACAAAAAATTATGTATTGTCCCCCTATGATTAATAATCAGCAAAGGCTGGGCAGACAGCTGTGGGCTAATATTAATAGGTTAGGAAGGGGCCAATTAACTCCTTTCACCTCAATTAAGTCATCGTGAGCGCTGTGGGGAAAGTTCTACAGACACTCATACTGACGTCATTGAGTTGAACTGAGTTAATCGGCTCTGAACTCCCGATGACCTTTCTGATGGCGCAGCGGGTATGAGAACTTTCTCACTCTCGTGGTAACGTCAGTGAGGTGAAAGGAGTTCACTGGATATGAACTCAGCTCAACTTTGTCTTGTTACCACGAGTCACTGAGTTGAGCAATCAAGTGCAGCTCAGTGTCTCTGCTGGATGGCAGGCTGTATTGTCGCATCATGCAATAATTCAGCCTACCATCTAGATGTAGCAGAGCTAGATGCATCACAGGGCAAATGGATTATTATCTTCATGTTGGGGACAGGTGAGGATGATGTTTTATTATTTTATTTTTTTACAGGGGACATGAGCTTCAATGGATTTGGGGTAAAGTTGAGTATAAATGTTTTTGGGTAATTTTAAGTCAATAAAGGAGTCTGTGTCATTTTTTCAAATGAAGGACTTTATTCTGGGTGTTATTTTTTTGACAATTTGACTATGGGGTTAGTAATGGGGGTGTCTTATAGACATCTCTCCATTAGTTACCCCTGGCTTTGATGTCAGCTGCCAATACAAAGCTGACATCAACCACAATACTATCACCTCACTGCCAATGCACCAGAGCAAGTGGGAAAAGCAATAGTAAGCACCAGAATTGATTAATCTTATTGTGGCTGAGAGCTGGTGATTTTACCCTGAGACAGAGCCAATATCCATGGTCCTTTCCTAGCCTATTAATATCAGTCCACAACTTTCTACCTAGCCTTTGCTGGTTATTAATTATAGGGGGACCGTACTATTCTATGTGTATATATGTATTCTATTTATTCTATTCTAACTTGTCACGCTGTGATTTTACTGTACACGACAGATGAAATGTTGGGTTTTCAAGGACATGATCAGAGTGCCGTGCAATTTTTTTAATCACATCCATTGACTTGCATTGGAGAGTCTCTTCCAAGATACAAGGACAATTGCAACATGCTGCAATTTTTTATCAGCCCAATCTGAGCTGAGAAAAAAATTGCATTTAAGCAAACACTCATAGAATAACTCCTTAATCCCCAGAGCTTTTTTCATTTTTGCGTTTTCGTTCTTTGCTCCCCTTTTTCTCAGAGCCATAACTTTTTTATTTTTCATCAATATGGCAATGTGAGGGCTTGTTTGTGGGACGAGTAGTACTTTTGAACGACACCATTGGTTTTACTATGTTATGTACTAGAAAACGGGAAAAAAATTCCAAGTGTGATGAAATTGCAAAAAAGTGCAATCCCAATCTTGTTTTTTGTTTGGCGTTTTTACTAGGTTCATTAAATGCTAAAATTGACCTGCAATTATGATTCTCCAAGTCCTTACAAGTTCATAGACACCAAACATGTCTAGGTTCCTTTTTATCTAAGTGGTGAACAAAAATTCTAAACCATGGTAAAAAAAAAAAAAATTGCACCAATTTCTGATACCCGTAGCGTCCCCATTTTTCATGATCTTGGGTTGGGTGAGGGCTTATTTTTTGTATGCCGAGCTGACGTTTTTACTGATACCATTTTGGTGCAGATATGATCTTTTGATTTTAATGCAATATCGCGGCGACCAAAAAAACGCAATTCTGGTGTTATGACTTTTTTTCTCACTACGCCGTTTAGCGATCAGGGTAATCCTTTTTTTATTGATAGATTGGGCGATTCTGAACTCGGCGATACCAAATATGTGCATGTTTGATTTTATTTTTATTGTTTCATTTTGAATGGGACAAAAGGGGGGTGATTTGAACTTTTATTTATTTATTTTTTTATATTTTAAAAAAACATTTTTTTTTTACTTTTGGCATGCTTCAATAGTCTCTATAGGAGGCTAGAAGCTGCCACAACCCAATTGGCTTACTTGCTATGAGCACTGACCACTGGGTGGCGCTCACAGCAATCTGGCACTGACAACCATAGAGGTCTCCAGGAGACCTCAGGTTGTCATGCCAACACACCGATGACCCGCGATCATGTGACGGGGTCACCGGTGTGCGTATTTCCGGAGTGATTGCGGGAAACGCAATTTAAATACTGCTGGCAGAGTTTGGCAGCGGCATTGAACTGGTTAATAGCTGCGGGTGGATCGCGATTCCACCCGCGGATATTGCATGCACATGTCAGCTGTTTAAAACAGCTGACATGTCCCTAGAAAGATGTGGGCTCACCGCCGGAGCCCACAGCAAAGAATGGGAGTCTGACATCGGCGTAAATGTACGCCCAATGTCAGAAAGGGGTTAACATTGGTCAGAGTGCAATCCAATTTTTTATGAGACTGCACTTGTCCATTTTTCTCACAAATGTGTATAAGCCCCAAATTTGAGGATCCTCAAAGTAGCCCGTTTTACTCTTACAGCTTTACATACCATTGACATTTTTGAAAGCTGGTTCATCAGGTAATCCCCTGGAATATCTCTCCAACTGGCTTGAAAGAATGTCAAGAAGCACTGAGCACTTGTTGCCTGCTTTGCCTTCACGTTGTGGTCCAATTCATCCCAAATCATGTCAATTGAATTGAGGACAGGTGATTTTGTGGAATTGTCATTGGACACAGCGCTCTGCTTTTTGAGCACATTAAAAATTATACAGTCTGGAGGAGTGTTTAGGGGAGTATTGGATGTAGACAGAAAAGATCTCTGTGCAGGAATAATATATGGTTCCTCTGCAGTCTAATAGCCTATCATAATACAAAGTTACACCTTCTTTGGAGGTTGAAGTGGGCCCCTTACCTCCGGGGCCCCTGTGCGACTGCATAGGTTGCACAAATGATATGCCCTCCACTGGTTTGAAGTCCTATTCCAGTTCAAAGTACAGACCCACTGAGTGCATGCCAGATGGGATAGTTTGTCTTTGCAGAATGCTGTGGTAGCCATGCTGGGTAAGTGAGCTTTGGTGTAAATTACACATAGTGTGACCTTTTTGCTGCCTTCAGTCTGAATCTACAATGTGCACATTACAAAAAAAAGAAAAAATTGAATGAACACGTGTCCAAATCTTTGACCCTTTGACCAGCATTGTTCACATATATATTACAAGACTGAGTTTCATAAAACATTTTATTAACATGAAAGTAAGGTTAACAATATAACTTTCATTACAAAATCTTCAGTTTTACTTAACCCCTTCCCGACCTTTAACGCAGCGTATGCGTCATGAAAACCTGTGCCAATCCGACCTGTGACGCAGCATATGCGTCATGGTCGGATCGCGCTCCTGCAGGCCGGGTGAAAGGGTTAACTGTAATTTCACCTGACCTGCAGGGACAGGGGGAGTGGTACTTGAGCCCAGGGGGGGTGGCTTTGCCCCCCCATGGCTACGATCACTCTGATTGGCTGTTGAAAGTGATGTTTCACTTTCACTTTCAATCAGAGCGATAGTAATATTTCACCAATGAAAATTGGTGAAATATTACAATTCAGCCATGGCCGATGCTGCAATAGCATCAGCCATGGCTGGAGACCGAATTCTGCCCCCACCACTGCCACCGATCTCCTCCCCCTCCGTCCTCCGTCCTGTCATTGCTGTCCTCCGCTCCCCTCCGTCCTCCTGTCCGCTCCCCCCGCAGTCCGCTCCCCCCGCTGTCCGATTTCCCCCCTCATACTTACTGACCTCCGGTGTCCCTCCCGGTGTCCGTCTGTCTGCTCTATGGGTGCCGCCATCTTCCAAAATGGTGGGCGCATGCCCAGTGCGCCCGCCGAATCTGCCGGCTGGCAGATTCATTACAGGTACATTTTCATCGCTGTGATAGGTTCTATCACAGTGATCAAAATAAAAAAAATAATAAATAAACCCCCCCTTTATCACCCCCATAGGTAGGGACAATAATAAAATAAATAAATATTTTTTTTTCCCACTAGTGTTAGGGCTAGGGTTAGGGTTAGGGTTAGGGTTAGGGCTAGGTCTAGGGCTAGGGTTAGGGCTAGGGTTAGGGCTAGGGCTAGGGTTAGGGTTAGGGTTAGGTCTAGGGTTAGCGTTAGGGCTAGAATTAGGGTTAGAACTAGGGATAGGGTTAGAATTAGGCTATGTGCACACAGCGCGCATTTGGCTGCGGATCCACAGCGGATTGGCCACTGCAGATTCGTAGCAGTTTTCCATCAGGTTTACAGTACCATGTAAACCTATGGAAAACCAAATCCGCTGTGCCCATGGTGCGGAAAATACCGTGCGGAAATGCTGTGCTGTATTTTCCGCAGCATGTCAATTCTTTGTGCGCATTCTGCAGTGTTTTACACCTGTTCCTCAATAGGAATCCGCAGGTGAAATCTGCGAAAAAAACACTGGAAATCCGCAGGTAAAATGCAGTGCCTTTTACCTTCGAATGTTTCAAAAATGGTGCGGAAAAATCTCACACGAATCCGCAACGTGGGCACATAGCTTTACGGTTAGGGTTGGAATTAGAGTTAGGGTTGGAAATAGGGTTAAGATTAGGCTGTGGTTAGGGTTAGGGGTGTGTTGGGGTTAGGGTTAGGATTAGGGTTAGGGGTGTGTTGGGGTTAGGTGTGTTGGGGTTAGGGTTGTGATTAGGGTTATGGCTAGAGTTGGGATTAGGGTTAGGGGTGTGTTGGGGTTAGTGTTGGAGTTAGAATTGAGGGGTTTCCATTGTTTAGGCACATCAGGGGTCTCCAAACGCAACATGGCGCCACCATTGATTCCAGCCAATCTTGTATTCAAAAAGTCAAATGGTGCTCCCTCCCTTCTGAGCACCGACATGCACCCAAACAGTGTTTTACCCCCACGTATGGGGTATCAGTGTACTGAGGACAAACTTGGCAACAACTATTGGGGTCCAATTTCTCCTGTTACCCTTGTAAAAATAAAAAATTGATTGCTAAAACATCATTTTTGAGGAAAGAAAAAATATTTTTTATTTTCACGGCTCTGCGTTGTAAACTTCTGTGAAGCACTTGAGGGTTCAACGTGCGCACCACATATCTAGATAAGTTCCTTGGGGGGTCTAGTTTCCAAAATGGAGTCACTTGGGGGTTTCTACTGTTTTGGCACATCAGGAGCTCTGCAAACGCAACATGATGCCCGCAGACCATTCCATCAATGTCTGCATTTCAAAAGTCACTACTTCCCTTCCAAGCCCCGACGTGTGCCCAAACAGTGGTTTACCCCCACATATGGGGTATCAGTGTACTGAGGACAAACTGGGCAACAACTATTGGGGTCCAATTTCTCCTGTTACCCTTGTAAAAATAAAAAATTGATTGCTAAAACATCATTTTTGAGGAAAGAAAAATGATTTTTTATTTTCACGGCTCTGCGTTGTAATCTTCTGTGAAGCACTTGGGGGTTCAAAGTGCTCACCACATATCTAGATAAGTTCCTTGGGGGTCTAATTTCCAAAATGGGGTCACTTGTGGGGGGTTTCTACTGTTTAGGCACATCAGGGGCTCTGCAAACGCAACATGATGCCCGCAGACCATTCCATCAAAGTTTGCATTTTAAAAGTCACTACTTCCCTTCCGAGCCCCGACGTGTGCCCAAACAGTGGTTTACCCCCACATATGGGTTATCTGTGTACTCAGGACAAACTGGACAACAACTATTGGGGTCCAATTTCTTTTGTTACCCTTGTGAAAATAAAAAATTGCGGGCTGAAAAATAATTTTTGAGGAAAGAAAAATGATTTTTTATTTTTACGGCTCTGCGTTATAAACTTCTGTGAAGCACTTGGGGGTTTAAAGTGGTCACTGAACATCTCAGTTAGTTCCATGGGAGTTTCCAAAATGGGGTCACATGTGGGGGAGCTCCAATGTTTAGGCACACAGGGGCTCTCCAAACGTGACATGGTGTCCGCTAACGATTGCAGCTAATTTTTCATTCAAAAAGTCAAATGGTGCTCATTCCCTTCCAAGCCCTGCCGCTTGCGCCCAGACAGTGGTTCCCCCCCACATATGAGGTATCGGCGTACTCAGCACAAATTGTACAATAACTTTTGGGGTCCAGTTTCTCTTTTTACCCTTGGGAAAATAAAAAAAATTGTTGCTAAAACATCATTTTTGTGACTAAAAAGTTAAATGTTCATTTTTTCCTTCCATGTTGCTTCTGCGTGCTTCTTGCTGTGAAGCACCTGAAGGGTTAATAAACTTCTTGAATGTGGTTTTGAGTAACTTGAGGGGTGCAGTTTTTAGAATGGTGTCACTTTTGGGTATTTTCAGCCATACAGACCCCTCAAACTGACTTCAAATGTGAGGTGGTCCCTAAAAAAATGGTTTTGTAAATTTTGTTGTAAAAATGAGAGATCGCTGGTCAAATTTTAACCCTTATAACTTCCTAGCAGAAAAAAATTTTGTTTCCAAAATTGTGCTGATGTAAAGTAAACATGTGGAAAATGTTATTTATTAATTATTTTGTGTCACATAACTCTCTCGTTTAACAGAATAAAAATTCAAAATTTGAAAATTGCTAAATTTTTTAAATTTTAGCCAAATTTCCATTTTTTTCACAAATAAACGCAAAAATTATCGACCTAAATTTACCACTAACATGAAGCCCAATATGTCACGAAAAAACAATTTCAGAACCGTTAGGATCCGTTGAAGCATTCCTGAGTTATTACCTCATAAATGGACATTGGTCAGAATTGCAAAAAACGGTCAGGTCATTAAGGTCAAAATAGGCTGGCTCATGAAGGGGTTAAATTAGTTGATGCAAAAATGAATGCACCCCAATGGCAGGAGAACTGACCCACATAAGAACATTGCCACCACCATGCATCACTTTAGGCATTATGCATTTATAAAAATGAATGGTGCATACAGTGAAACATGGTTGTGGCAGTGACCTTATATGGAGTTGCATGACTGCTGCTGGTGTAGGGGAGCTACATTTCATTAAAGGTATCATAAATTTATAGATATACTGCTCTATATTGAAAGATTGAAAGACAAGGTACTACCATCGCCACTTTCCAAACATGACAAATGTCCAAGGCACACATCTATTGCATTTCTGAAGAAGAACAGGGTGGAATTTATTCAGTGGCCAAGTATGTCTCCTTATCTGAACCCAATAAAACACATGAGGGGAATTCTGAAGACACAAAGTGAGCATCATTTTCCATCATCTAGGCGCTAAGAGAGGTCAATATTGAAGAATGGAAAAAGAAAGATGTTACAAAATGTCACCAACTTGTTCATTCCATGCCTAAAAGACTTGATGCTTAAAAATCATGGTGGTCATATAAAATACTAAATGTAGTAGTTATTGATGGGGTATATTCATGTTTGCATCAACTAATTTCAGTGAAACTGAATCTTTATAGAAGGAAAATTACATTATTAACCTTACTTTCATGTCTTGTATTGAGTGAGAATTTGACCAAAATCGTACTTTTTAAATGGTGTGTACTCATTTATGGTGCGCACTGAATCTTTTAATGTTTTAATGTTCATGCCAGCAAATGGTCTAGTTTCTAATTGGAGGATCCAAAAAGCCTCACACACTGTAAATGCAACAAACTATTCCGCTCTCCACCATTCTTGTGTCTAAGCACTTTCTCAATAGTAGTTACTTTTAATCCACTAGCATTACTGAAATGTTCTATTTGGAAATGTTGGAAAGCAGCTGATAATTTATGTGTAGTGGAGTTAATGCATCACATATATGTTCCACAATGCATTTTTGCAAGGATCAAGAAGTACAACCACCCATATAGAAGTTTGCAGATCTTACAACTAATAGAATGGATTACTAATGAAGTGCTTCAATTAATGACTAATGCAATATTGCGGTCCTAATTAGTGGAAAATAAATTACATTTTGTTGCATTATTCATTTATGGGCATTATTCTTATAATGTGTCCTTACCTATTAACGGTATGGTCACTAGCAGAAATAATATTCCCAATTTTCTGAGCTCTCATTGGCACAAGCTAATCATTTCTATGTAATAGGTATTTGCCTTGTTTCTGATTTGCAACATATTTAGCAAGACTCATCATAATTGCAAATCAATGTTAAGACATTAAAACTCATGTATAGCACCATGGAATCAATGAGGCTCTAAAAATAAATAAATAATAATAATAATAATAATAATAATAATAATAATAATAATAAAAAAACAATCTTGCTCATAGTTTTCTATGGTGGAGCAACACTAGCATGTGCACACGTATTCACCAATAGGCAAATTATGCATGACATGATTAGGATGGCAACTAGTTGCAAACAAAGAGTTGTCAGTCGTTGGTTTCCTATAAATTTGGCAATCAACTTTATTGTTATGGTAATCACCTGTATGAAGAATATTGAAAAAAAGAAATTAAACATGAATCTGAATTATGGAAGAAAGTCAATTGGGATGTGTTCCCACTGATATAATAAATAAAATCTGGTAGGAAAACTATATGACCACACCAAATACGCTAAGTATGTCATGAATGTAGCACCCATACCAGAATGGCTGAGATACAAAGGGAAGTGAGAGCATACCCTACGCTTGGTTTACGAGTAACAGTTGTATATAAAATAACTGAAAATGCACAGTACATAGAAACTCTAGTTGATTGGTAAATTTGCATGCATAACAAAGTAGAATGACACGTTTCGAAAAAACGAAAAAAAAAAATGTCTAAACCTGTCTGATAAGTGTTTGGGCCAATGCAACTGATTTCTGCCAAAAAATATTGTTCTCTTGCCATAGACACAGTGACTGCTCATTATCGGTTGAAATATCTGCCAGTCTATGGCATCCTTTTTACTGTGAATTTAAAACTCATAAAATCACACAAGAAATCAATTCATGCAGTGAATGAATGAATGAAAATTACGGAGCTGAACTTCACATTTGAAGTTGAAAGTGAAAGGCTGCGTCCTAATGATAAACTATAATTATGCAAGAATTCTCCATCCTCTGCTCTCATTTACTGTTATACATAAAAGTCTTCTTTCCCAATGCAACCATCTTTAAATTTGAATTTGGAAATATGTAGCCCAGTGCCAAACCATTTGTTTTTATTTGTCATCAGAGCTGCTTTAATTGCAGTCAGTTGGTAAAACCCTAAATAAGGGTATAGGAATAGGCAGGCTTTGATGTAAGGAAATCATGCAATGGGGTAAATATTAAGGCTAATTGGTCTGTGAGCCATCTCTGCATCTTCCTGTATGTGTATGTTTTTTTTTCTGCAGGCTCTAAAATATTGTTCTCATTAATTTATTTACCACATTTTTTATGCTTTTGCAGGGAAATATGAGGTTACATCTAACATTAAAATTACAAATTGGCGGATTTTGTCTACTGTTTTATTATAAATATGGAGCACTGTTTACTTGTCAACCAGCTTCATAATTAGCAGTGGTCTATGAGGTATCAAGGCAAGAGATCATCACATCACGCTTCAAGTTTATTCCACAGCTTTCTGCTAATGAAAAAGTCTCTGAGGAATTGGCATATCTAAGGTTGGCAGCTATGCAGCATTACACTTTGAACTTAAATTTTCTCCAAACCTACATTAGAGTTTTGTTTTTTGATCAGGGATCATATTTATAAAAATATCCAATTATTTTATGTTTTCCAGATGCTTTTTTCCCATGAAGCTAAGCATAACTACTAGAAATTACCCTGTATTTGCAGCAGAAGAAAGAATGCACCCTGATGGTTAATGTATAATGGCAGAAATATAGTATGTAATAACGTGTGTGTGTGTGTATATATATATATATATATATATATATATATATATATATATATATAAACACAAAAATTGGGCTTAACTTGAGTTGGTACACAAGCAGAGGTTAAACGCATGTTCACATTGGCCACAAAACATTAAAACCTACAAGAGAAAAAAAGTAAGCAAAAACTCTGATATAACTAAGTAAAAAAGCAAAAGTGCATTTAAATAACACAGTTTTTAGTAATACTGTTTTTTGATCAAAAAATAGCACAAAAGCCATCACACCTCGTCAAGGTAACTCTGATCGGGACAGTCCTACACTGTTTAATATCAAAACCTTACCATGTGTCAATGTTGACCTCAGTGTGAATAAGGGCAGACAAAATGACTGGGCCCAACCAGTGAAACACTAGACTGTGGAAGCCTTATATATAATCTCAAGCTCAAAACAGGAAGGCCACACCCTGGCTTGCACAGAATGCAACAATACAGAGAAAAAAAAATTGAGCTTAACTTGAGTTGGTACACATGCAGAGGTTAAATGCATGTTCACATTGGCCACAAAACATTAAAACCTACAAGAGAAAAAAGTAAGCAAAAACCCTGATATAACTAAGTAAAAAAGCAAAAGTGCATTTAAATAACACAGAGTTTTTAGTAATACTGTGTTTTGATCAAAAAATAGCACAAAAGCCATCCCACCTCATCAAGGTAACTCTAATCGGGACAGTCCTACACTGTCTAATATTAAAACCTTACCATGTGTCAATGTTGACCTCAGTGTGAATAATGGCAGACAAAAGGACTGGGCCCAACCAGTGAAACACTAGACTGTGGAAGCCTTATATATAATCTCAAGCTCAGAAGCAGGGAGGCCACATCCTGGCTTGCACAGAATGCAACAATACAGAGAAGAAAAAAAAACACAAAAATTGAGCTTAACTTGAGTTGGTACACATGCAGAGCTTAAACACATGTTCACATTGGCCACAAAACATTATAACCTACAAGAGAAAAAAAGTAAGCAAAAACCCTGATATAACTAAGTAAAAAAGCAAAAGTGCATTTAAATAACAGTTTTTAGTAATACTGTTTTTTTTATCAAAAAATAGCACAAAAGCCATCCCACCTCGTCAAGGTAACTCTGATCGGGACAGTCCTACACTGTTTAATATTAAAACCTTACCATGTGTCAATGTTGACCTCAGTGTGAATAAGGGCAGACAAAAGGACTGGGCCCAACCAGTGAAACACTAGACTGTGGAAGCCTTACATATAATCTCAAGCTCAGAAACAGGGAGGCCACATCCTGGCTTGCACAGAATGCAACAATACAGAGAAGAAAAAAAAAACACAAAAATTGAGCTTAACTTGAGTTGGTACACATGCAGAGGTTAAACGTATGTTCACATTGGCCACAAAACATTAAAACCTACAAGAGAAAAAAGTACGCAAAAACCCTGATATAACTAAGTAAAAAAGCAAAAGTGCATTTAAATAACACAGAGTTTTTAGTAATACTGTGTTTTGATCAAAAAATAGCACAAAAGCCATCCCACCTCATCAAGGTAACTCTAATTGGGACAGTCCTACACTGTCTAATATTAAAACCTTACCATGTGTCAATGTTGACCTCAGTGTGAATAAGGGCAGACAAAAGGACTGGGCCCAACCAGTGAAACACTAAACTGTGGAAGCCTTATATATAATCTTAAGCTCAGAAGCAGGGAGGCCACACCCTGGCTTGCACAGAATGCAGCAATGCAGAGAAAAAAAAAACACAAAAATTGAGCTTAACTTGACTTGGTACACATGCAGAGGTTAAACGCATGTTCACATTGGCCACAAAACATTAAAACCTACAAGAGAAAATATAGTATGTCATAGTGTGTGTATATATATATATATATATATATATATATATATACTAGATGGTGGCCCGATTCTAAAGCTTCGGGTATTCTAGAATATGTATAGTAGTATATAGCACAGCCCACGCAGTATATAACACAGCACACATAGTATATAACACAGCCCACATAGTATATAACACAGCCACGTAATATATAGCACAGCTATGTAGTATATTGCCCAGACATGTAGTATATAGCACAGCGATGTAGCATATAGCACAGCTTATGTAGTATGTAGCACAGTGACGTAGTATATAACACAGCCCACGCAGTATATAACACAGCCCACACAGTATATAACACAGCCACATAGTATATAGCACAGCCACGTAGTATATTGCACAGCTACACAGTATATAGCACAGGCTACGCAGTATATAGCACAGGGACTTAGTATGTAACACAGCCCACACAGTATATAACACAGCCCACGCAGTATATAACACTGCCCATGTAGTATGTAACACAGCCCACGTAGTATATTGCACAGCCACATAGTATATAACATACCCCACATAGTATATAGCACAGCGACGTAGTATATAACACAGCCCACGCAGTATATAACACAGCCCACACAGTATATAACACAGCCCAAATAGAATATTGCACAGCCACGCAGTATATAACACAGCCCTCGTAGTATATAGCACACTGACGTAGTATATAACACAGCCCACGCAGTATATAACAGCCCACATAGTATACAACACAGCCCACGTTGTATATAGCAATGTGAGCACCATATCCCTTTTAAAAAACAATGAAAATAAAAAAGTTATATACTCAAATTCCGGCGGCCCCTGGATCCAGCCCAGGCCTTTAGCGATGCTCCTCATGATGCTCCATTCCCAGTAATGCTTTGTGGCAATAACCTGTGATGATGTAGTGGTCTAGCGAGACCACTACGTCATCATCTCGCGAGACCGCTACGTTATCTCGAGTCATTGCCGCAATGCATTTTTGGGACTGGAGCGTCGCGAGGAGCGGGAAAGGGTGCCGCGGATGCCGGAAGGTGAGAATATTATTTTTTTTTAAATTATTTTTAACATTATATGTTTTTACTATTGATGCTGCTTAGGCAGCATCAATAGTAAAAAGTGAAGCGGTGTTTAAATCCCACCCCAATATCACTGATTGGTTGCGGCCCGCCGGGCGTGACCAATCAGCAACTCGGGGTTTCCGTTACGGAAGTTACAGACAAACAGACGGAAGTACCCCTTAGACAATTATATATATATATATATATATATATATATATAAAGTACATATATACAGTATGTGTGTGCTACAGACATCTATATATATATATATATCTATATCTATATATTCTATTTGTATTTACTGTATGTAATCCAACTATTCTTTCCTGTCGGCTCCTGCAGTGATTTTACACTACGAGGCTGCTGAATTGCCGGATTTTCATCTATCAATCTATCTATCTATCTACTTTAAAATACTTTATTGGCAAAGCAATTATTTTCCTGCACTTTTACCGAATTACTGACTTTTTCCGGTTTTAACAAAAATGCTCGTGTTATCGATTCCAATTTCGAATGTGCCATATTCGTGATGAGTTTATGTTAAGTGATTGTTTTCTGAACAAATTCATTCATCTCTAGTAGTAATATCACCTCATCCTATAGCTAACATCACTGCTGCACTGCAAAGCAAGCTAGCATCGTGGGAATATAAGTGCTCCCTGGTGGTGATGGTGGTGTAAGAATGATGCCACAGTATAGAGGGGAAGTATGCAGAGGGGGAAAAGTGTCAGAGGGGCACAGAAAGAGCAGCATCGAGGAGACAATGTGAGTATACAATATGTCGAGTGAAGGCTGTGGGGTGCAGAGTTGAGAGTGCATGAGAGAGGACAGTTTGAATAGGAGATACAAAATAAACAGGGGAAGTATATGGGACAGTATAAAGAGGTGACAACGTGTGAGGAGATAGTATGTATAGGTAGCAGCATTTAGAGGTGGCACAAATGTGAAGTGGGGGAAATGTGCGGGGACAATGGGGAGATAAGAACACGATAAAGTGGGAACAAAGAGAAGTGGGGATGGCATATAGGCCATAGTTCTTAAGGGGAAAGTGAAGCAGTTATGATTCATAGTGGGGAAAATGTGACAGTTGTAGTTCACAGGGGAGGACTGTGTAATGGTTAGAGTTCATTAGAGCAGACAGTGTAGCAGTAATAGTTCACAATTAGGGGACAATGTGGTTGTTAAGGACTGACATGAGTTGGAGTAAAGATATTGCAACCAATAGGGGCAGCACTAGCATGGAGCTTTGTCAGGATATAGCCATGGTGAGCCAATCAGAAACGTGGGGTAGAGATGTCAAGAACTGAGGTTGGAGACATCAGGAACAACAAAGGTTCTAGCATCTGATTTAGCAAGGAACTGTCCAGCTATCTGAATAACTCAGAGGGAAGAGCTGCAGCCTGGTGCACAAGCCAGAGCTGCTGGGTTCAAGTCCTGACAGTGGTGGTTTTAGTTCATAAAAGGCAAAAGTGTGGAGGTAACATTGTATGGAAAAGGACATTGTAGGGACATATTTTGTGCAGAGAGCATAGTGAGGGGTAATAATTTATTCAGGGGCACAGCAAGTGCAGATATTTTTATTTTATTTGAGTCGAGATGTGATGCTAATTCAAGCAATATTCTGCAGAGATGAGCAGTGCATGTAAAAATTTATAATGGTGTCTCAATCAGTTATAGACTAAAGGCAATAGAACGAGACCAATCATAGAACACGTCACCTATAAGTTACTTTGGTCTAAATGTTTATTTGCTACAGTGACTGCATCTAATCAGTACTATGGTTCTGGCATAGTCCACAATGTAATTATAGCTGATGGCAAAAACTCCCAGCATCTCCTTACTATTGTTAAGGACATACTAGGAATTGTATATTTGTGCTATGCAAAATATGGCGGGGTTTGACCTGACCTCACACCTTAGAGTCAGCAGGCTAGGAGATGCGGCTTCTAATGAAAGAAAGAGGAGGCAACTTTGAGAACAGGACAACAGGCAGAGAGGTGAGTTTGGAAGTGAGTACGAACTTTTGTTTTTTTAAATCTTACATTTTTGTGCTTTTTGTTTGAAGTTCTCTGTTTTGACTTTCCTGTGAATCTCAGCCTAAGGGCTTGCTCACACGAGCATACAGATAGAACAATGCAATCTGATGAAAAAAAGGAATTGCACTTAGAATAAGGCTGCTGTCACACTATCAGTATTTGGTCAGTATTTTACATCATATTTGTAAGCCAAAACCAGGAGTGTGTGATAGATACAGAAGTGGTGCATATGTTTCTATTATACTTTTCCTCTAATTGTTCCACTCCTGGTTTTGACTTACAAATACTGATGTAAAATTCTGACCAAATACTGCTAGTGTGACGGTAGCCTCATGTTATTCATTGACGCAGTGCAGATCTGTTTATATTTTTCATCAACTGTATTTGGACGTGAGTAAAAAATCGCAACATGCTGTGGTTTGACTATGAAAGCAGATGGGTGCAAGTAAAAAATTTGATGACATTCAAACCATCAGTATGGAATCCGATTTTAACAGATACATTGGAATTCTGCAAGATGTAAAACTTTAAATGGTCCTGTAAAAGATTAATAGCTGCTGAGTAAATAAACGGATTGCATACACAGTGCATACTTACTGCAGACGGACAGCACACACATGACAAGTGAAAAAATATCATCCCAATCTCCTGCACTGTAAAGAAAAAAGTAATAAAACAAACTGAAATGCTAAAATTGCATTTTTTGACACTTTATCCCCATGAAGAATGTGGGTCTAAGCATGGTTTAACCCCTTAACGACCGCCGATACGCCTTTTAACGGCGGCCGCTAAGGGTACTTAAACCACAGCGCCGTTAATTAACGGCGCTGTGGAAAAAGTGAATAGCGCCCCCCAGAGTCGGATTTTCTCTGGGGTCTCGGTTGCCGAGGGTAGCCGAGACCCCAGAGAACATGATTCGGGGGGTTTTTACCGACCCCCGAGTTGCGATCGCCGGTAATTAACCGTTTACCGGCGGTCGCAACAAAAAAAAAAAAAACGCGATTTGCCGTTTAATTTCTCTGTCCTCCGATGTGATCGCACATCAGAGGACAGAGAAATGTGGTCCCCGATGGCCCCCAATAGCCCCCCAATACTCACCTACCTCCCCCGGTGCTCCTCGTGTCTCCCCATGGGCGCCGCCATCTTTTTTCCGGGAAAAAATGGCGGGCGCACGCGCAGTGCGCCCGCCGCCCGGCACCCGGATGTTCTTTGGGGTCTCGGCTGCCGGGGGTAGCCGAGACCCCAAAGAACATGATCGGGGTCGATTTGCACCGACCCCTGCTTTGCGATCGCCGGTAATTAACAGTTTACCGGCGACCGCAAAAAAAAAAAAAAAAAAAAAGCGATCAGTTATTTCTCTGTCCTCTGATGTGATCGCACATCAGAGGACAGAGAAATAGGGGGATTCGGGGACCCTAACATACTCACCCGGGGTCCCTGGGTCCTCTTCTGTCTTCTCCTGCCAGCCGGCTTTTTCATCATGGCGGGCGCATGCGCAGTGCGCCCGCCATCTGCTGCCATCTGCCGGCCGGCAGGAGAAGACAAGTTGGGGCTAAAATTAGGGTTAGGGTTAGGGTTAGGGTTAGAGTTAGGGTTAGGGTTAGGGTTAGGGTTGGGGCTAAATTTAGGGTTAGGGTTAGGGTTAGGCTACTTTCACACTAGCGTTTTTTGGCTTCCGTCGCAATGCGTCGTTGGAGAAAAAACGCATCCTGCAAAAGTGCTTGCAGGATGCGTTTTTTCTCCATTGGCTTGCATTAGCGACGCATTGCGACGGATTGCCACATGTCGCATCCGTCGTGCGACGGATGCGTCGTGCTTCGGCGGACCGTCGACACAAAAAAAACTACATGTAACTTTTTTGTGCGACGTGTCCCACATATTTCAGTGCCACGTGCCACGTATTTAAGTGACACGTGCCACGTATCAAAGTGCCACGTGCCACATATTTCAGTGCCACGTATCAAAGTGCCACGTGCCACGTATCAAAGTGCCACGTGCCACGTATCAAAGTGCCACGTGCCACGTATCAAAGTGCCACGTGCCACGTATCAAAGTGCCACGTGCCACATATTTCAGTGCCACGTGCCACGTATCAAAGTGCCACGTGCCACGTATCAAAGTGCCACGTGCCACATCTTTCAGTGCCACGTGCCACGTATTTAAGTGACACGTGCCACGTATCAAAGTGCCACGTGCCACATATTTCAGTGCCACGTATCAAAGTGCCACGTGCCACGTGCCACGCATCAAAGTGCCACGTGCCACGTATCAAAGTGCCACGTGCCACGTATTTCAGTGCCACGTATTTAAGTGACACGTATCACGTATAAGTGCCACGTGTCACGTATTTAATTGCCACATATTTAAGTGCCACGTATCAAGATTTTCCATGGAGAACAGACACATCCAGAGATATGTCTGCTCTCCACGGCTGCAGCAACACACTGACAGGAGCCATAGTTCCTGTCGGTGTGTCACTGCGCATGCGCGAGCGAGTTTACCGGCGGTCATTGACCCCGGCACTCTCGCTTAACGGCAGTGCTGCGTGGGAAAGTTCAACGCAGCTGTACTGCTGTTAACCGAGACGCCGGAGTCATTGAACTCCGGAACAGTACGCGATACACTGCTAGGAGCTTCGCTCCTGGCAGTGTATCGCCGGAGAGCAGCCGATCGGCGTGGGACACTCGTTTTATGGATTCTGCGGACAGGGAGTATGAATTTGGTTTATTATTTTTGGATTTTTTCCTGGAGGATCGAGGGCTTCGCCTACAAGTGTGCTGTTGGTGAGTATATACTCTGTTATATGTTGTATGTACTGTGTGTCATGCATGTGTATTGTGTGTAGGTGTTTTGTGTAACTTTACAATTGTGCTAAGTCGCCGGACACAGGGACAACTCTCCCATCCTAATACCGGATGGGAGTAGTAGTCCCATACGGCGACTTAGCACAATGGTGGCACTAGCGTCGCATGGGGACACACACACGCACACACACGCACACACACACACACAGAAGGACTCCATGCTGCTTCACTGGGGGGCGGGGGCTTCCCTCTTCCTGTCCGACGTCACGTCCGGTCCTGGGTGTCAACCCCTCCGTACAAAGACGCCGACACCCAGGACAAAGGCGCTGTGTGTGGAAGGTGATATGGGGCCCTAGGGGGATACGCAGACACGCCGCTGCGTAAAGAATTGACATGTCAATTCTTTTTACGCCGGCGTGTTTGCAGACAAAAGCGCCGCGTTTTTTTGCGGTGTGTCTGAACGGCAAAGTGAATTTCTCATTCACTTTGCCGGCAGACGAAAATGACATTGCGCATTTTTGAAAAGCGCCCGCAAAATAGCCCGCAAAATAGCGCTCAAAAATGCGCTATGTCTGAAAGTAGCCTAAGGCTTCTTTCACACTTGCGTCGGTACGGGGCGGTCGCAATGCGTCGGCCCGATGTACCGATGCACGTTGTGAAAATTGTGCACAACGTGGGCAGCGGATGCAGTTTTTCAACGCATCCGCTGCCCAGTCTATGTCCTGGGGAGGAGGGGGCAGAGTTACGGCCACGCATCCGCGGAAATGGCAGACGCGACGTACAAAAAAAAGGTTACATTGAACTTTTTTTGTGACGACGGGGGCTAAAGTTATGGTTAGGGTTGGGGCTAAAGTTAGGGTTGGGGCTAAAGTTAGGGTTAGAGTTGGGATTAGGGTTAGGGTTTGGATTAGGGTTGGGATTAGTGTTACGTTTGGGATTAGGGTTGGGATTAGGGTTAGGATTAGGGTTAGGGGTGTGTTGGATTTAGGGTTTTGATTAGGGTTATGGTTAGGGTTGAGATTAGGGCTGTTTTGGGGTTAGGGTTGTGATTATCGTTAGGGTTGTGATTAGGATTATGGATCGGGTTGAGATTAGGGTTAGGGCTGTGTTGGGGTTAGGGTTGGAGTTAGAATTGGGGGGTTTCCACTGTTTAGGTACATCAGGGGGTCTCCAAACACGACAGCCAATTTTGCGCTAAAAAAGTCAAATGGTACTCCCTCCCTTCTGAGCTCTGCCGTGCGCCCAAACAGTGGTTTACCCCCACATATGGGGCATCAGCGTACTCGGGATAAATTGGACAACAACTTTTGGGGTCCAGTTTCTCCTGTTACCCTTGTGAAAATAAAAACTTGGGGGCTAAAAATCTTTTTTGTTGGAAAAAAATATATTTTTTTATTTTCACTACTCTGCATTATAAATTTCTGTGAAGCACTTGAGCTTTCAAAGTTCTCACCACATATCTAGATAAGTTCCTTAGGGGGTCTAGTTTCCAAAATTTGGTCACTTGTGGGGGTTTCTACTGTTTAGGTACATTAGGGGTCTGCAAACGCAACATAACGCCCGCAGACAATTCTATCAAAGTCTGCATTGCAAAATGGCGCTCCTTCCCTTCCGAGCTCTGCCGTGCGCCCAAACAGTGGTTTACCCCCACATATGGGGTACCAGCATACTCAGGACAAATTGGACAACAACTTTTGGGGTCCAATTTCTCTTGTTACCCTTGTGAAAATAAAAATTTGGGGGCTAAAAAAATCTTTTTTGTGGGAAAAAAAATATTTTTTATTTTCACTACTCTGCATTATAAACTTCTGTGAAGCACTTGGGCATTCAAAGTTCTCACCACATATCTAGATAAGTTCCTTGGGGGGTCTATTTTCCAAAATGGGGTCACTTGTTGGGGGTTTCTACTCTTTAGGTACATTAGGGGTCTGCAAAGGCAACATAACGCCCGCAGACAATTCTATCAAAGTCTGCATTCCAAAATGGCACTCCTTCCCTTCCGAGCTCTGCCATGCGCCCAAACAGTGGTTTACCCCCACATATGGGGTACCAGCATACTCAGGACAAATTGGACAACAACTTTTGGGGTCCAATTTCTCTTGTTACCCTTGTGAAAATAAAAACTTGGGGGCTAAAAAATCTTTATTGTTAAAAAATATATATTTTTTATTTTCACGACTCTGCATTATAAACTTCTGTGATGCACTTGGGCATTCAAAGTTCTCACTACACATCTAGATAAGTTCCATGGGGGGTCTAGTTTCCAAAATGGGGTCACTTTTGGGGGGTTTCTGCTGTTTAGGCACATCAGGGGCTCTCCAAACGCGACATGGCGTCCGATCTCAATTCCAGTCAATTTTGCATTGAAAAGTCAAATGGCGCTCCTTTGCTTCCGAGCTCAGCCATGCGCCCAAACAGTGGTTTACCCCCACATATGGGGTGTCGGCGTACTCAAGACAAATTGTACAACAGCTTCTGGGGTCCATTTTCTCCTGTTACCCTTGGTAAAATAAAAATTTGGAGGCAAAAAGATCATTTTTGTAGAAAAAATGCGATTTTTTTATTTTCACGGCTCTACGTTATAAACTTCTGTGAAGCACCTGGGGGTTTAAAGTGCTCACCACACATCTAGATAAGTTCCTTAAGGGGTCTAGTTTCCAAAATGGTGTCATATGTGGGGGGTCTCTACTGTTTAGGCACATCAGCGGCTCTCCAAACGTGACATGGCGTCCGATCTCAATTCCAGCCAATTCTACATTGAAAAAGTAAAACGACACTCCTTCTCTTCCAAGCTCTGCGGTGCGCCCAAACAGTGGTTTACCCCCATATATGGGGTATCGACGTACTCAGGAGAAATTGCACAACAACTTTTGTGGTCTAATTTCTCCTGTTACCCTTGTGAAAATAAAAATTTGGGGGCAAAAAGATCATTTTTGTAGAAAAAATGAGATTTTTTATTTTCACGGCTCTACGTTATAAACTTCTGTGAAGCACTTGGGGGTTCAAAGTGCTCACCACACATCTAGATAAGTTCCTTGGGGGGTCTAGTTTCCAAAATGGTATCACTTGTGGGGGGTTTCCACTGTTTAGGCACATCAGGGACTCTCCAAACGCGACATGGCATCCGATCTCAATTCCAGCCAATTCTGCATTGAAAAAGTCAAACGGTGCTCCTTCACTTCCAAGCTCTGCGGTGCGCCCAAACAGTGGTTTACCTCCACATATGGGGTATCGACGTACTCAGGAGAAATTGCACAACAACTTTTGTGGTCTAATTTCTCCTGTTACCCTTGTGAAAATAAAAATTTTGGGGCAAAAAGATCATTTTTGTAGAAAAAATGAGATTTTTTATTTTCACGGCTCTACGTTATAAACTTCTGTGAAGCACTTGGGGGTTCAAAGTGCTCACCACACATCTAGATAAGTTCCTTGGGGGGTCTAGTTTCCAAAATGGTGTCACTTGTGGGGGGTTTCCACTGTTTAGGCACATCAGGGACTCTCCAAACGCGACATGGCATCCGATCTCAATTCCAGCCAATTCTGCATTGAAAAAGTCAAACGGTGCTCCTTCACTTCCAAGCTCTGCGGTGCGCCCAAACAGTGGTTTACCTCCACATATGGGGTATCGACGTACTCAGGAGAAATTGCACAACAACTTTTGTGGTCTAATTTCTCCTGTTACCCTTGTGAAAATAAGAATTTGTGGGCGAAAAAATCATTTTTGTGAAAACAAATGCGATTTTTAATTTTCACGGCTCTACGTTATAAACTTCTGTGAAGCACTTGGGGGTTCAAAGTGCTCACCACACATCTAGATAAGTTCCTTGGGGGGTCTAGTTTCCAAAATGGTGTCACTTGTGGGGGGTTTCCACTGTTTAGGCACATTAGGGGCTCTCCAAACGCGACATGGCGTCCGATCTTAATTCCAGCCAATTCTGCATTGAAACAGTCAAACGGTGCTCCTTCACTTCCAAGCTCTGCGGTGCGCCCAAACAGTGGTTTACCTCCACATATGGGGTATCGGCGTACTCAGGAAAAATTGCACAACAAAATTTGTGGTTAAATTTCTGTTTTTACACTTGTGAAAATTAAAAAAAATGGTTCTGAAGTAAAATGTTTGCAAAAAAAAGTAAAATGTTAATTTTTTTCTTCCACATTGTTTTAGTTCCTGTGAAGTACGTAAAGGGTTAATAAACTTCTTGAATGTGGTTTTGAGCAGCTTGAGGGGTGCAGTTTTTAGAATGGTGTCACACTTGGTTATTTTCTATCATATAGACCCCTCAAAATCACTTCAAAGGTGATGTGGTCCCTAAAAAAAACATGGTGTTGTAAAAATGAGAAATTGCTGGTCAACTTTTAACCCTTATAACTCCCTAACAAAAAAAAAAATTGTTTCCAAAATTGTGCTGATGTAAAGTAGACATGTGAGAAATGTTATTTATTAACTATTTTTTGTGACATATCTCTCTGATTTAAGGGCATAAAAATACAAAGTTTGAAAATTGCAAAATTTTAAAAATTTTCGCCATATTTCCATTTTTTTCATAAATAATCGCAAGTAATATCGAAGAAATGTTACCACTAACTTGAAGTACAACATGTCACGAAAAAACAATCTCAGAATCAGCGGGATCCGATAAAGCGTTCCAGAGTTATAACCTCATAAAGTGACACTGGTCAGAATTGTAAAAATTGGCTCGGTCATTAAGTACCAAATTGGCTCTGTCACTAAGGGGTTAAAGGGCATTTTGCATCTGTCATACTGACAGCTCTAAATCTTTGAAATACATTTGTATTGCAATGCATTGCCGCAGTTATCAGGTAAATTAAATTTACAGTCCCATAGAGTGACTAAATGGCAAAGTAAGGTGAAAAAAAAACACTGTAGAAATATAAAAAATAAAAGAAAAGATTATGAAAAGCATTATGCCAATAAATGTGCATATTTTATGGAAAAAAAACAAGAAAAGTAAACACATTTGGTATTGCTGTGCCCATTACGACGTGATCTATAAAACTGTCAAACAATTTAACCCATAAAGTTAACATAGTAAAAAAAACAAAAAACTCTTTTTCATCATACCGCTTAACAATAATTTGGTTATAACACCATCAAAAAGTCGTAAGTAAATAGAAATGGTATCTGTGAAAAAGTCATTTTGTCCCACAAAAAATCACCATTCATCTCCACCAGCAGAATAATAAATTATAATAATAACAAATGACCATGTCGAAAGAAAAATTGGAAAAATTATAGATCTCAAAAGATGATGCAAACATTTTTTTTTGCAAACAAAAAATATTTTTTAGTGTGTGATAGTAGCAAATCTAAAATCAAAATCTCCGAAATATGTGATTAACCCAAAACCCCCAATGGCTTATTCACTATATTATGGTAGATGGAATCACTTTGGACTCCACATAACCTGTGATCCAATAGTGTCCGTCATTCACAAAAGCTTGATCGACCACAGTTTTGTGTGCCACTGAAAAGATGGATACCACCTACAGATGCAAGAAGGAGTCCAGAGTAACTTTGCTTGGCTGATTATATAAAATGGATTTGTAAGTGGTTTCTTCTGAATCATGTATTTTAGATATATAGCCAGAAACCCTTACACAAGTGCTCAGAGTAATTCACAGGATAAATGTGAGCCAAGCCCTAAATGTGATGTAAAATGTTATGAAGACCAAAATGGTATCAATAAAAACTTCAACTCAAATTAATCCACAAAAAAAAAACCCTACTCATGGCCATCATTTGTTAATGGAGATATATGGAGTGTCCATGTTCCTAGTAGCACAAAACCTTTTGAAAAATGACTTGGCTCCCAAAGGAAATCCAGTAAAATCTACACTCCTAATAACAAATGCCCATCTCCCTTCTGAACCCAGTAGCTTGTATTAACCGAATTTAGCATCCACATGTTTGGCATTCGTGTAGCGAAAAGTGCGAGAGAGAAGAGTGTTGCCGGAAAACACTCATGAAGTCAAAAATTATCACTATGCCTATAGGTGAACTCCCAGAGGGGTGTAATTTCCTAAATGTTGTTACTTAAGAGGGTGGTCTGCTATTCAGGCACTTTGGGGCTCTGAAAATGGAGTCTGCAAACTTTTTCAGGAAAATCAGTGCTCCAAATGTCAAATAGCGCTCTTTCCCTCCCAAGTCCTGCCCTGTGGCCAAATAGAATTGTACAGTCACATATGTGGTAATTCTACATTCAGAAGAAATTGTGTAACAAATAATGGGGACATTTTACCTCTTTCCCCTTGGGGAAATGCAAAATCTAGGACTAAAACAACATTTTAGTGGTGGTGTAATTTTTTTCACCACCCAATGTTGTAAAACTCGATGGTGTTAATATGCTCACTGCATGCCAAGATGAATTCACTGAGGAGTAGTGTTGAGCGATACCTTCCAATATGCAAAGGTATCGGTATCGGATTGGATCGGCCGTTATCCAAAAAATATCAGATATCGCCGATACTGATACCCGATACCAATGCATATCAATGGGACACAAAATATCGGAATGGTTCCCAGGGTCTGAAGGAGAGGAAACTCTCCTTCAGGCCCTGGGATCCATATTCATGTATAAAATAAAGAATAAAAATAAAAAATATTGATATACTCACCCGTCCGGCGGCCCCTGGACCTTAGCGCTGTAACCGGCAGCCTCCGTTCTTAAGAATGCAGAGTCAAGGACCTTCGATGATGTCACGGCTTTTGATTGGTCGCGTGACTGCTCATGTGACCGCTCACGTGACCAATCACAAGCCACAACGTCATCGAAGGTCCTTCACGCCCTGCATTCTTACGAACGGAGGCTGCCGGTCACAGCGCTAAGGTCCAAGTTCCGCCGGACGGGTGAGTATATCCATATTTTTTTTTTAATTATTTTTTTTTACATGAATATGGATCCCAGTGCCTGAAGGAGGTTCTCCTCTCCTCCAGACCCTGGCAACCATACGCACTGCACACTTCCGATTACAATTTCCGATATCACAAAAATATCGGAACTCGGTATCGGAATTCCGATACAGCAAATATTGGCCGATACCCGATATTTGCAGTATCGGAATGCTCAACACTACTGAGGAGTATAGTTTTTAAAATATGCCACTTAAGGGTAGTTCTCCTATACTGGGGCTCTAACATGTAACATGGTGCCAAAACCATTCCAGTAAAATTTGCCCTCCAATATTGTGCTCCTTCTCTTTTGAGCTTTGCAATGTGCCTGAAAATTCATTTCTAACCAATTGTGAGGCATTGACATACTTTGGAGAAATTGTATAGCAAAGTTTGGTCCATTTTCTCCTATTAATCCTTTTAAAAATGTAAATCTTTGGTCTAAAACAATTTTTATTGAAAAATTATAATGTTTTCAATACCGCCTAATGGTATAAAATTCTGTGAAACACCTATGATGTTAATGTAAGGGGGACAATCGCAGTGCGGGTACCTGCATGCCGGGGCCGGAAATGATGAGGCTGTGTCCCCTGCTGCCCGGGGGAAATTTTGGGGAAATGGAACGATCTGTGTGTGAGCTGACAGAGGGCATGGATAAGTGTTACCAGGGTGGGCGCAGCGCGCAGGTACAGGAGTTGTTGGCCGGAAGGTGCAGCGCGTTGCTGAGGAGAGTAAGAGCTCCTGCTTTGGGGCAGTTAGGAGGAGAGGTGCATGCCTGCCCGTGAGAGAGATGGACCGCAGGGACTCTGCCGAGGAGCCCGTCATATACACATCGGCACCCAGGTATCGAGGTGACAATCGTTCTGTAACAGTCAGTGCTGCATCCCATGCCGCCTGACAGAGACTGTGACTGTGACCAGGTACTGCTCTTTCCTGAAACCCCGGTGCATATTCGTGAAGCCTTGCCTAATTCTGACAGGAGTCTCCTTACTGCGGACTCCACGGGACATTTCAAAGGCTTAAAGTTGCCAGCCTGGAATGGATCATCGCCTTCTTCAGGACCACTCCGGATCCACGTTGCGTCAATGGCTGTTGGCTCCATTATCTACTCCGGAACCATTCATGTCAGGAAGACACCTGATGGATAAGTGACTTTATTGAGAATGACTTTCTTTGTTTTACCTGTGTTGATTTTCCCCAAACTAAGCCCCTGTATTCCTTATTCTGCCTGCATTTTACCTCACATTTTCCCTATTCTGCCTACATTTTGCCTCACATTTTCCCTATCTCCCTGCGTGGAGTAAGACCTTGTTTATTAAAACCTATTAACCCTTGATCTGCCTCCTGTCTGTCACTGCATTCTGCGACCTGCTTACACTTGGCGTAGGTGGCAGAATGCAGTTCAACAGCACAAAGGAGGCAGACCAAGCTGGGAACAACATTGGGTAATGTCCCTAAGTTTACAGGGAGCAACGTTCTGCTATGGTGCTGGACTGAACGGGTCAGGGGTATGTTGAAGATGTACCCCATGACCCTCGTAATAGAGGCAGAAATTTCCCTGATGGCCTTAGATGGAGAGACCAGGGATTCCATCATGCTATGACCCCTGTTATGGTTCTCAATGGCAAGAGAACATAGCCCAGCAAACATAAGTACTAGCTCTTGGAAGGATGGAAACTAAACTGACCATGAACTAAACCTGCCGCACAACTAACAGTAGCCGGGTAGCGTTGCCTACGTTTTTTATCCCTAGACGCCCAGCGCCGGCCGGAGGACTAACTAATCCTGGCAGAGGAAAGTATAGTCCTGGCTCACCTCTAGAGAAGTTTCCCCGATAGGCAGACAGAGGCCCCCACATATATTGGCGGTGATTTTAGATGAAATGACAAACGTAGTATGAAAATAGGTTTAGCAAAATTGAGGTCCGCTTACTAGATAGCAGGAAGACAGAAAGGGCACTTTCATGGTCAGCTGAAAACCCTATCAAAACGCCATCCTGAAATTACTTTAAGACTCTAGTATTAACTCATAACATCAGAGTGGCAATTTCAGATCACAAGAGCTTTCCAGACACAGAAACGAAACTACAGCAGTGAACTGGAACAAAATGCAAAAACAAACGAGGACTAAAGTCCAACTTAGCTGGGAGTTGTCTAGCAGCAGGAACATGCACAGAAAGGCTTCTGATTACAATGTTGACCGGCATGGAAGTGACAGAGGAGCAAGGTTAAATAGCGACTCCCACATCCTGATGGAAACAGGTGAACAGAGGGGATGATGCACACCAGTTCAATTCCACCAGTGGCCACCGGGGGAGCCCAAAATCCAATTTCACAACAGTACCCCCCCCTCAAGGAGGGGGCACCGAACCCTCACCAGAACCACCAGGGCGATCAGGATGAGCCCTATGAAAGGCACGGACCAGATCGGAGGCATGAACATCAGAGGCAGTCACCCAAGAATTATCCTCCTGACCGTATCCCTTCCATTTGACCAGATACTGGAGTTTCCGTCTGGAAACACGGGAGTCCAAGATTTTTTCCACAACGTACTCCAACTCGCCCTCAACCAACACCGGAGCAGGAGGCTCAACGGAAGGCACAACCGGTACCTCATACCTGCGCAACAATGACCGATGAAAAACATTATGAATAGAAAAAGATGCAGGGAGGTCCAAACGGAAGGACACAGGGTTAAGAATCTCCAATATCTTGTACGGGCCGATGAACCGAGGCTTAAACTTAGGAGAAGAAACCCTCATAGGGACAAAACGAGAAGACAACCACACCAAGTCCCCAACACAAAGCCGAGGACCAACCCGACGCCGGCGGTTGGCAAAAAGCTGAGTCTTCTCCTGGGACAACTTCAAATTGTCCACTACCTGCCCCCAAATCTGATGCAACCTCTCCACCACAGCATCCACTCCAGGACAATCCGAAGATTCCACCTGACCAGAAGAAAATCGAGGATGAAACCCCGAATTACAGAAAAAAGGAGACACCAAGGTGGCAGAGCTGGCCCGATTATTGAGGGCAAACTCCGCTAAAGGCAAAAAAGCAACCCAATCATCCTGATCTGCAGACACAAAACACCTCAAATATGTCTCCAAGGTCTGATTCGTCCGCTCGGTCTGGCCATTAGTCTGAGGATGGAAAGCAGACGAGAAAGACAAATCTATGCCCATCCTAGCACAGAATGCTCTCCAAAATCTAGACACGAATTGGGTTCCTCTGTCAGAAACGATATTCTCCGGAATACCATGCAAACGGACCACATTTTGAAAAAACAGAGGAACCAACTCGGAAGAAGAAGGCAACTTAGGCAGGGGAACCAAATGGACCATCTTAGAGAAACGGTCACACACCACCCAGATGACAGACATCTTCTGAGAAACAGGAAGATCCGAAATAAAATCCATCGAGATGTGCGTCCAGGGCCTCTTCGGGATAGGCAAGGACCACAACAATCCACTAGCCCGAGAACAACAAGGCTTGGCCCGAGCACAAACGTCACAAGACTGCACAAAGCCTCGCACATCTCGAGACAGGGAAGGCCACCAGAAGGACCTTGCCACCAAATCCCTGGTACCAAAGATTCCAGGATGACCTGTCAACGCAGAAGAATGAACCTCAGAAATTACTTTACTGGTCCAATCATCAGGAACAAACAGTCTACCAGGTGGGCAACGATCAGGTCTATCCGCCTGAAACTCCTGCAAGGCCCGCCGCAGGTCTGGAGAAACGGCAGACAATATCACTCCATCCTTAAGGATACCTGTAGGTTCAGAGTTACCAGGGGAGTCAGGCTCAAAACTCCTAGAAAGGGCATCCGCCTTAACATTCTTAGAACCCGGCAGGTAGGACACCACAAAATTAAACCGAGAGAAAAACAACGACCAGCGCGCCTGTCTAGGATTCAGGCGTCTGGCGGACTCAAGATAAATTAGATTTTTGTGGTCAGTCAATACCACCACCTGATGTCTAGCCCCCTCAAGCCAATGACGCCACTCCTCAAAAGCCCACTTCATGGCCAAAAGCTCCCGATTCCCAACATCATAATTCCGCTCGGCGGGCGAAAATTTACGCGAGAAAAAGGCACAAGGTCTCATCACGGAACAATCGGAACTTCTCTGCGACAAAACTGCCCCAGCTCCGATTTCAGAAGCGTCGACCTCAACCTGAAAAGGAAGAGCAACATCAGGCTGACGCAACACAGGGGCAGAAGAAAAGCGGCGCTTAAGCTCCCGAAAGGCCTCCACAGCAGCAGGGGACCAATCAGCAACATCAGCACCCTTTTTAGTCAAATCAGTCAATGGTTTAACAACATCAGAAAAACCAGCAATAAATCGACGATAAAAGTTAGCAAAGCCCAAAAATTTCTGAAGACTCTTAAGAGAAGAGGGTTGCGTCCAATCACAAATAGCCTGAACCTTGACAGGATCCATCTCGATGGAAGAGGGGGAAAAAATATATCCCAAAAAGGAAATCTTTTGAACCCCAAAAACGCACTTAGAACCCTTCACACACAAGGAATTAGACCGCAAAACCTGAAAAACCCTCCTGACCTGCTGGACATGAGAGTCCCAGTCATCCGAAAAAATCAAAATATCATCCAGATACACAATCATAAATTTATCCAAATAATCACGGAAAATGTCATGCATAAAGGACTGAAAGACTGAAGGGGCATTTGAAAGACCAAAAGGCATCACCAAATACTCAAAGTGGCCCTCGGGCGTATTAAATGCGGTCTTCCACTCATCCCCCTGCTTAATTCGCACCAAATTATACGCCCCACGGAGATCTATCTTAGAGAACCACTTGGCCCCCTTTATGCGAGCAAACAAATCAGTCAGCAGTGGCAACGGATATTGATATTTAACCGTGATTTTATTCAAAAGCCGATAATCAATACACGGTCTCAAAGAGCCATCTTTCTTAGCCACAAAGAAAAAACCGGCTCCTAAGGGAGATGACGAAGGACGAATATGTCCCTTTTCCAAGGACTCCTTTATATATTCTCGCATAGCAGCATGTTCAGGCACAGACAGATTAAATAAACGACCCTTAGGGTATTTACTACCCGGAATCAAATCTATGGCACAATCGCACTCCCGGTGCGGAGGTAATGAACCAAGCTTAGGTTCTTCAAAAACGTCACGATATTCAGTCAAGAATTCAGGAATCTCAGAGGGAATAGATGATGAAATGGAAACCACAGGTACGTCCCCATGCTTCCCCTTACATCCCCAGCTTAACACAGACATAGCTTTCCAGTCAAGGACTGGGTTATGAGATTGCAGCCATGGCAATCCAAGCACCAACACATCATGTAGGTTATACAGCACAAGAAAGCGAATAATCTCCTGATGATCCGGATTAATCCGCATAGTTACTTGTGTCCAGTATTGTGGTTTATTACTAGCCAATGGGGTGGAGTCAATCCCCTTCAGGGGTATAGGAGTTTCAAGAGGCTCCAAATCATACCCACAGCGTTTGGCAAAGGACCAATCCATAAGACTCAAAGCGGCGCCAGAGTCGACATAGGCATCCGCGGTAATAGATGATAAAGAACAAATCAGGGTCACAGATAGAATAAACTTAGACTGTAAAGTGCCAATTGAAACAGACTTATCAAGCTTCTTAGTACGCTTAGAGCATGCTGATATAACATGAGTTGAATCACCGCAATAGAAGCACAACCCATTTTTTCGTCTTAAATTCTGCCGTTCACTTCTGGACAGAATTCTATCACATTGCATATTCTCTGGCGTCTTCTCAGTAGACACCGCCAAATGGTGCACAGGTTTGCGCTCCCGCAGACGCCTATCGATCTGGATAGCCATTGTCATGGACTCATTCAGACCCGCAGGCACAGGGAACCCCACCATAACATCCTTAATGGCATCAGAGAGACCCTCTCTGAAATTCGCCGCCAGGGCGCACTCATTCCACTGAGTAAGCACAGCCCATTTACGGAATTTCTGGCAGTATATTTCAGCTTCGTCTTGCCCCTGAGATAGGGACATCAAGGCCTTTTCCGCCTGAAGCTCTAACTGAGGTTCCTCATAAAGCAACCCCAAGGCCAGAAAAAACGCATCCACATTGAGCAACGCAGGATCCCCTGGAGCCAATGCAAAAGCCCAATCCTGAGGGTCGCCCCGGAGCAAGGAAATCACAATCCTGACCTGCTGAGCAGGATCTCCAGCAGAGCGAGATTTCAGGGACAAAAACAACTTGCAATTATTTTTGAAATTTTGAAAGCAAGATCTATTCCCCGAGAAAAATTCAGGCAAAGGAATTCTAGGTTCAGATATAGGAACATGAACAACAAAATCTTGTAAATTTTGAACTTTCGTGGTGAGATTATTCAAACCTGCAGCTAAACTCTGAATATCCATTTTAAACAGGTGAACACAGAGCCATTCCAGGATTAGAAGGAGAGAGAGAGAGAGAAAGGCTGCAATATAGGCAGACTTGCAAGAGATTCAATTACAAGCACACTCAGAACTGAAGGGAAGGGGAAAAAAAAAAAAAAAATCTTCAGCAGACTTCTCTTATCTCTCCTTTCTCTGTCAATTAATTTAACCCTTTTTTTGGCCGGTCAAACTGTTATGGTTCTCAATGGCAAGAGAACATAGCCCAGCAAACATAAGTACTAGCTCTTGGAAGGATGGAAACTAAACTGACCATGAACTAAACCTGCCGCACAACTAACAGTAGCCGGGTAGCGTTGCCTACGTTTTTTATCCCTAGACGCCCAGCGCCGGCCGGAGGACTAACTAATCCTGGCAGAGGAAAGTATAGTCCTGGCTCACCTCTAGAGAAGTTTCCCCGATAGGCAGACAGAGGCCCCCACATATATTGGCGGTGATTTTAGATGAAATGACAAACGTAGTATGAAAATAGGTTTAGCAAAATTGAGGTCCGCTTACTAGATAGCAGGAAGACAGAAAGGGCACTTTCATGGTCAGCTGAAAACCCTATCAAAACGCCATCCTGAAATTACTTTAAGACTCTAGTATTAACTCATAACATCAGAGTGGCAATTTCAGATCACAAGAGCTTTCCAGACACAGAAACGAAACTACAGCAGTGAACTGGAACAAAATGCAAAAACAAACGAGGACTAAAATCCAACTTAGCTGGGAGTTGTCTAGCAGCAGGAACATGCACAGAAAGGCTTCTTATTACAATGTTGACCGGCATGGAAGTGACAGAGGAGCAAGGTTAAATAGCGACTCCCACATCCTGATGGAAACAGGTGAACAGAGGGGATGATGCACACCAGTTCAATTCCACCAGTGGCCACCGGGGGAGCCCAAAATCCAATTTCACAACAGACCCCCTAAGGAATGGGGCACTTTAGATAAGTTAATAAAGATACTGGAGGAGACACATGGTGACCCCACGGACATAGGGGAGTTACGCGTGCACTTTTTCTGCCATGTCCAAAGGAAGGGGAAGTTAATACGTGAATGCACTGCAGGATATCCACACTGCGATTGTTAAGCGGGATGGCATAGGCATAGGACCTGCTGGCATAGTGCTGCGAGACTAGCTAGTGACAGGCTTTAAAGATGCACTGCTTATGCAAGCCCTGCATGAGCGCCTGTGAGCTAACCCGTGCATGACTCTTTCAGAAGTGGGGTCAGAAGTGCACATAAGAGAACGCAGGCAGGGGAACAATGGCAAAGTTCTGGGACAGTTTTCTCAAACCCTCCCATCATGCCTCCAGAGAGGCAAGGGGTGCTGTCACAAGAAGTGCAATGTTTGGGAAGATGCTGAGGGAGTACCTTGCAGACTGTACAAATGTCCTCTATGATTCCTCTGTGCCTTTTAATTATTGGGTATCCAAGCTGGACACATGGCATGAACTGGCTCTCTATGCCTTGGAGGTCCTGGCCTACCCTGCTGCTAGCATTCTGTCAGAGCAGGTTTTTAGTGCCGCTGGTGGAGTTATAACAGATTAGCGCATCCGCCTGTCAACTGAAATTGTTGACAGGCTGACTCTTATAAAAATGAACAAGGGCTGGATTGGGCAAGACTTCTGTACACCACGAAATGAAAACAGCAAAAATATAACCGCCAATACATTGTCTTTTTTGTGGAGTTGTATTCTCATGCACCTCTTCACAACCACACATGGGTATATGCTTCATGATTTGGTTTGTTTGGTGTTATCCTCCTCCTTAGCCTCATCATCCACAACCACTGGAACATCAGGGTGAACATATTCCATGACGCAAAAGTCACTAAAGTTTTGTGCAAGGGTGCTTTTATGATGCCCGTTAATAATTTGAAGCCCCAAAAATGATACTCCCCCAGGGGGAAATGTTTTTCAGCCCATGCACTTAGTGTATGTGCATTAGGAGTTCAGGAGACCTGCTCCTTTAAATTGGGCCTAGTTTTTAATGAGGCCTTCCTCAGCGTCTCATCATCCACCGCCACTAAATCACCAGGGTTAACATGTTCCATGCTGCTACAGCCATTCCAATTTTTGGCAACGGTGTCTATGATGCCCATAAAATATTTTTTTAAAATGTACCCCCCATAGGGAAATGTTTGTCAGCCCACGCACTTAGTGTATGGGAATTCCAAGTCTAGGAGACCCTCTCTTTACATTGGGCCTAGTTTTAATGAGACCTTGTTCAACGTGTCATCATTTTCCGCCACTAGATCACCAGGGTTAATGTATTCCGTGCTGCTACAGCAAGTCAATTTTTTGTCAAGGGTGTCTATGATGCCCATAAAATATTTTTAAAAAATGTACCCTCATGGGGAAATGTTTGTCAGTCCATGCACTTAGTGTATGGGCATTACAAGTCTAGGAGACCCGCTCCTTTACATTGGGCCTAGTTTTTAATGAGGGTTTCATCAACATCTCAACATTCTCCGCCACTAAATCACCAGGGTTAACGTGTTCCATGCTGGTACAGCCAGTCCACTTTTTGGCAAGGGTGTCTATGATGCCCATAAAATATTTGTAAAAAATGTACCCCCATGGAGTAATGTTTGTCAGCCCATGCACTTAATGAAAACAGTATGGGATTACGAAGCCCTCCTGTACCTCTTGTGAAAGGGGTATTGGGGGTGCGTTGTAATTCTTGTTAGCCCAGCCACTCACTGCATGGGCAATAACAGCATAGGAGACCCAATGTTTAATAATGACCCTTTAACAATATTAAGGCCGCCTTTTGCCCCTCTAAAAATAGGATTTTAGACTTTAAAAGTCCCTCCTTCATAAAGGAAACAACATGTGTCTCCTTATATGTCACACAACACATGGCCAGCTAGGGTTGTTAAATCTTACAATGACAATTCTCAGTGAATGCATTTGTATTGGTTGAAAACAATGTTAAAGTTGAAAAACGCATCAAAAATGCTGCATGTGAACATAGCCCAAGTGGGGGAGGAACATTTTGGTCTGTTGGTAATAATTTTGCCTTATATACAAGTCATTACCTTGGAAAGGATATGCCTTAACATATTTCCCAGCAAAATCCATTTTGGTTTTGTTTTTGTATGGTTTTTGGCGCACCTGTAAAAATGGTGTGAAACTCTGACAACATTTCTTACAGCTGTGACCTAGGAGTCAGAAATGATTCCAGGGGCGATCCCCATAATGTTCCAGTGTTTCCATCATTTTCAGACATTTTTAGACCTTAAAAGGACCCCCGGGGGGATCGTGGTAAAAATACTCAGATTTTCCATAGACTTACATTGGGCTCATTGCTCGGGTTGAGTACCCGAGTATTTCAATTTGCTCGACCCAAGCAACAAGCACCTAAGCATTTTAGTGCTCGCCCATCACTACTCCCAACCCCTGCGGTGTGTTCTGACCACAATTGAGATATCAGCATATTCAGGAGAAATTGCTCAACAATTTGACAAGTTCATTTTCTCCTGTTACCCTTGTGAAAATTAAACTAAAATGTGGATTTTCCTTGGAGCAAAAGGAAGTGGAACCCTGCGGGTTCAGCCAACCTGGTATACTGTGAGAAATTCTTACATGGAAAGTTCCAGCAGGGCCAGAAGAAGTGAAAAAAAAAACAGAGGACACTCCCAACATGATGGAAAAAAGGCAAGTATATCCAATGAGGGCAGATAAAATTAAAGAAATAAAAAATATATTTTTTTTAATATAAAAATAACATCTATACACCTGCAGCCGAATCGTGTCTTGTTTTTTGAAGAAAAAGTTTTTATTTTCTATTATTTTTGTTTTATCTGCAGTCTTTGAATCAATTTTACTTTTTTATATAACATTGGGAGTGCACTCCATCTGTTTTTTTTCCTTGTGAAAATGAGACATTTGGGGCTAAAGCAACATTTTCGTGAAAAAAAATATTTTTCATTTACACGGTTCAATGATCTAAAAGTCTGAATCACATGTTGGAATATAAAGCCTACCACACCCCAGATAAATTCCTTGAGGGGTGTAGTTTTTTAAAATGGAGATATATGTGGGGCTTTTCTACTGTTTTAGCACCTTGGGATCTTTGCAACTGCAACATGGTGTTCACAATCTATTCCAGTTAAATTTATGCTCCAAAAATCAACTAGCAATCCTTCTTTTCTACATATGGGATAACGGTGAACTCAGAAGAAATTGCACAACAAATTGTTGTTTCCTTTTTCTCCTTTCTCACTTAAAATTCTTCCATTTCTGTGAGATTCCTAGGTCATGTTGCATTCACTGCTATTTTGAGGTCTAGCCACAGATTTTCAATGATTTTCAGATAAGGGGACTGTGAGGACCGTTGTAAAACATTTATCTTGTGCCTTTTGAGATAGTCTTTTGTGGATTTTCATGTGTGTTTAGGATCTTATCCATTTGCAGAAGCCATCCTCTTTTCAACTTCAGCTTATTTAAAATTGTGTTAAGTTTGTGTCAAGAATTTATTGAAAATTTTTTGAGTCCATTCTTCCCTTTACTCATTAAATTTTCCCAGTGCCACTGTCTGAAACAGAACCCCAAACATGATTAATTCACCCCCTTGCTTACTGGTTTGCGAGATGTCTTTACCTGTAATTCTGTGCTTTTTTTTATCTCCACACATACCTTTGATCGTTGTGGCCAAAGAGTTCTATTTTAACCTCATCGGTCGACAAGATTTGATTCCAAAATGTATAAAACTAGTTTAGATTTTATGGTGAATACAAAGGAAAGGTTTTCTTTTAATGACTCTTCCATGATTGCCATATTTGTGCATGTGTTGCAGAACCATTGAACAATGTGCCACAACTCCAGAGTCTGATAAATATTTGTGTAGTTCTTATGCAGTCAAGTTGAAGTTCTGATTTTCCTCTCTAGCAATCCTACAAGCAGCTCTCATTGAAGCTTTGCTTGGTCTTCCTGACCATATCTTGACCTCCACTGCTCCTGCTAACTGCCATTTCTTAATTATATTTTGAACTGAGGAAACTGCAACTTGAAAATGTTTTGTTATAGCCTGGCCTACTTTGTGGGTCGCCATCATTTTCATTTTCAGAGTGCTAGGCAGCTGCTTTTTGGCACAAGGTTAAAGGAGCATGGGTACTTATAAAGCTGGGGAATTTGCATCACCTGGCCATTTCTAATGTTTATATTGAACAATCCATAACCTTATCAGGCTAATTAAGATCTGAAACCTTGGTCAAAGTTATCTGAGCATGCAAATCTCCAAGGGTGCACCACAAACTTTTGCATCAGCCATTTACTTTTTGGAATTTTTAAAATGTAATAAACGACTTTATGTACATATATATATATAATATATATATATATAGATTGAGGAAAAAAGGAACAACACACTGCTCACCAATAGCGGGTGCCTGGCCCCCTGAATAAAATGGTCCAAACATTTATCCACCATGTATACCAAATAACAAAAATGAAGGCAGCACTCCAAAGTTTTCAGGTGAAAAGAAGGTGAAGTTTAATCGACCCACATCACTGCGCGACGTTTCGGCTCCATGAGTGCTTGAAAAAGGCTCATGGAGCCGAAACGTCGCGCAGTGATGTGGGTCGATTAAACTTCACCTTCTTTTCACCTGAAAACTTTGGAGTGCTGCCTTCATTTTTGTTATTTGGTATATATATATATATATAAACACATATGGGCCTCCCACAGAAAAAATACGACAGGCCACAGAACAATTTTTATTCGTATCAAAAAGATAAAAAATCTAAAGCTGTTATACACAAACCAATCATATTGTAAAAAGGTACCTCCGATCTAACAGAACAGGTCACATGTGAATATTCCTGTCACCTAAAACATATATTCTGGGCAAACCACTTAATGGTTTTTTACCCTAACTCACAATGTAATGGTAGTGGTAAAAATGTATGAATGTATGTATGAAGGGATCAATCATAATGAGAACCTCTCTTCAAAGTGCTAAGTGCATACTAACAAGATAACCGCGCCCTAGGGATTCGTGGACTAAAAAGGGCTAAACATAATGATACCCAGGAACAGCACCTAAACAATGGTATCATATGCCCAACTGAAATACCTCAAACATAATCAAAAGTTAGCGGGTGTTATACAGCTAATGAGAAAACTTCAAAACATAATTACCACGCTGAAATAGCACAGGACCTGCTGAAACCCCTACACGCGTTTCGATTGAATTCTTCTTCCGGGGGCGTGTGGTCAGGAGGAGAGATGGGAGTGTATATAAATAAATCCCAGCCAATCAGATAGATGAATACAGCCAAAAACAATTAAGCCTATGTGACAATGCTAATCCTATGTAAGGCCGTTGCCCGGATACACAAAAACATTGTCTCGTGAACACGGGACCTAGTGCGCAGTTGCGGAAGTGACAAAGCTCTGAAGGCATAACAACACTAATAAACATAAATTCTAATGGCACCCGTGTAAAAACATATAAATACTATTTAGAAATAGTGCCAAGATGAAATCTGGAAAAAACAAATTCCCGTGGACAATTGATGAACTAATACCGATAGTATAAGTGTATCGCGCTGCCGGAAATGATGAGCGGATATGTGTTGCGTGGCAACTGGTGTAAACGGCGCATGCGTAGTCAGTGACACAAACCAATGGGATCCACCGCTCAGTGGCAGCGACCAAGTCCGCGCACTGACCAGGCCAGGCCGAGTGAGGTCGCAAGACAGATCTTTGCTGCTAGATGGATAGTCCGGCCGTGACACCAAGGCGCATGCGCACAACCTGGGAAAAATAACTATAGTGAAGGACACATAAACAGGTTCTCTCCCAAACATAATTAAACCTTGGTATAACTCTATTAAAATACAGAAACATAATCACAGTGACTTATAGTGATTTGTTAAAAATTGGCCAATACTTAGAAATAATAAAACTAAGAGACAATATGTATATAATCCACATAGAAAATATGACCAAATAGTTGATGCTTCCAGACAGGAGATGGAATTCATTCAATATTAGAGGTAAGTATCCAAAACAAGGTCCTTTATATAGACATATATTTTCCATTATGCAGGAAGCAAGCCGTTGTAGGCAAATTGTTGAAGCTGAAATGCACTGTCAGGCTGAGATGCTCTGATAGAATGAAACAAACAATAATTAACACAAAAGTAGGGAAAAAGGAAAAAATTGGAAGAAAATAAGTCAGCTCACCAATCCCTCAACAGTGCAATGATGTCCACGCACGGAGCCCCCTTGGTCAAGGGCATAGTCCATAGCCAGCAATGAAAAAGAAAAAATAATCTCCAGCATGGGTCTTCTAAAAAGTCAATTTATTAGAAACACTTTAAAATGCAAACATCTGCAAAAAAGAGATGGGGGTCCCAGGTGGTCAACGCCGGCGTTGACCACCTGGGACCCCCATCTCTTTTTTGCAAATGTTTGCATTTTAAAGTGTTTCTAATAAATTGACTTTTTAGAAGATCCATGCTGGAGATTATTTTTTCTTTTTCAAACAATAATTAACAAAAAAATGAAGACACAAAAATATTAATATGAAACAAGACGTTAAAAACACCCAAAACCCCATAAAACTGTATTAGACAAAAGATATATGTATACATCACACTATCTACAAAAAGGAGCCAAAACCTAAGTTTTCGTTTAACCCCTGAGGAGCCATGGTACTCAACCTATATATCCAACGACTCTCAATCTGTGCGAGGAGTCTGCTTAAATCGCCACCTCGTACCCCCATGGAGACCGTATCAATTCCCCTTACCACCAAACCCACAGTACTACAATTATGGAACCTCTTGAAGTGGCGGGGTAGAGTTTTTAGGCTAGTTTCATCCTCACTCATTTTAGCCTTCTTGATGTCCCTGCAGTGTTCTCTAATTCTGACTTTAAGTTCTTGGGCGGTGAGGCCAATATAAATCATACCACAGGGGCAGGTGGCATGATAGATGACACCTTTAGTAGAACAGTTGATATATTTCCTTATATCAAACTTTTTAGAACCATCAAAATTCAAAAAGGTTTTAACCTTAACAGTATTGGCACAGGCCTTACACAGGCCACATGGAAAGAAGCCGGCGTTGATACCGGCCTCCAATTTTTTGTTATTGGGTCTGTTGGGATTATAAAAACTGTGTACCAAGGTGTCAGATAAATTTTTAGATCTCCTGGCTATTATCAAAGGTTTGGTGGGCAAAATTTTCTTCAGCATTGGATCAGTAAATAATACTTGCCAATGTCTATCTACAATATCTCTAAATTGACGCCATTTATTGTGATATGTAGTAATGAGTCTAACTTGTCCAGAATCACTGTTCTTAATTTTGTTAGTTTGGCCATATAGAAGTTCTTGTCTAGAGCTATTTGCTGCTCTTCTATACCCCCTTATAATGCTCTTTTTACTGTAACCCCTGTCCTGAAATCGTTTAGCCAAATCCCTAGCTTGGATTTCAAAATCCTCAGGGTTAGTACATATCCTTTTTGTTCGTAGGAATTGGCTGACAGGGATACCCCTAATGGTAGAAAGTGGGTGGGATGAAGTAGCATGTAGAAAGGAGTTTGTGGCAGTGGGTTTCCTATACAAGTTAGTCTGAAGGCGACCACCACTGTCTGCACTGATAGAAAGATCCAAAAATTCGACACCCCTACCAGCTTTAAATGTAAGTTTGATATTCAAGTCATTTTCATTTAGTTGGGCCATAAAAGTACTCAGATCATGGACTGGACCATCCCATATGAACCAAGTATCATCGATAAACCTCATCCAGCCTGAAACCAGGCTGGACTGGGGTACCGGATTACATACAAAAATCTCACGCTCCCATGCCCCAAGAAATAAATTGGCATACGAGGGGGCACAACTGGCCCCCATTGCCGTACCCTGTAGCTGTAGGTACGTGGTATTTTTGAAAATAAAGATGTTGTGTGTTAAAGCGTAATCCAATAATTGCATCAATAAATCAACCATGTCATGGTCCATATTACTTGAATCCAAGAAAAATTTTGTTGCTTGAAGTCCATCTTCAAGGCAAATTGACGTATATAGAGCTTCAACATCAGCAACTACCATTACTGCTGTATCACTCAGGTGGACATCCTCAATTCTACGTAAAGCAGCATTAGTGTCCTGTATATACGATGGTAATATACATACCAGAGGCTTTAAATAATGGTCAATGATCCTGGTGACAATTTCACATAGGCCACCACCACCCGAAATAATTGGTCTCCCAGGTGGATCCAAAGGATCCTTATGGATCTTTGGGATCAGATATAGTGTTGGGAGGCGGGGGTGCATTTCTCTGATTATATCCACAAATTTTTTGGGGGGATGATACCTTGAGTAAAGGCATCCTCTAAAATCTTTATCAAATCACTTTGAAAAGACTGCATTGGGTTGCTGTTCAATTTGCGATAGCAATTTCTGTCATTGAGCAATCTCATAGCTTGTTTTTCATACATTGTGTTGGGCCAAATCACAATGTTACCACCCTTATCAGAGGATTTGAAAACCACATCGGTAAGATTAGCCAAGGTGTCAATGGCCTCCCTTTCGCTCCTGCTGCAATTAGAACCACCATAGCCATTATGGCATAAACTCTCAATATCGTTAGTGACCAATCTAGTAAATACATCAACAGCAGAGCAAAGACTAAGGGAAGGGAATTTTTTGGATTTACCCAGTAAAGATACTGGAAATTTTAGGCTTACCGATGTGGTGTTCTCCTCCTCTAAGGCCTCAAGATTGGCCAATACTTCCCTTTCATGGGCAGATGGAAAAAGATCATCCAGTTCAGACCTGTAATGCATTCTCTGTAAAATCAAATTTCTGGAAAACAGATGAAGATCCTTGATAGCTATGAATGGATCTAAGTAATGGGAAGGAGAGAATGTTAGTCCTTTGGCAAGTACCCTGTGTTGTACTTCAGTGAGGCTATGATGTGAAAGATTGATTACCTTACATTTGTCATCTCTATGCTTAGGAGTTCTTGAAAAAATATCGGCTTGTTCTTTATATTCGTTTTTTCTAGCTCCAAGTCTCGTGGTCATATTAGACCCTCGGTTGGTACTAGAAGTACTGGTATCAGATGTAGATGACATCGAGCTGAAGGATGATTTACGCTGTCTATTGGAATCAATACTGTTCTTTTTCCATTGCCATTTATAGATGTTATTATCCTCGTAGTCTCTTACATCTCTCTGATATTTTTTATATTTTCTCTGACAAATTTCATTTTCCCATTGCTCCAGATCTTTATTAAAATCATTAGACCAGGTCTCCAAGGTTTCCTTGGTAATATCCTTTTTCATGATTTCTTCTAACTTCTCTAATTCAACCTCAATGTCAGACATAGCTTGTATGTTACTCTCAATGATAATTCTGAGAAACTCAAGAGAACAAGATGTAGCAGCACTGGACCATCTTTTAATTAATTTCTCATCCTTTAAATCAAATGTAGGAAACAACTGTACCCGCAGACCTCAGGGTATTATCTCCTGATCAACATAATTCTCTAGTGCTGTCCTTGTCCACCAAAATCTAGGTTTTTTGTACATAGCATTTTTGTATTTCCTAAACATCTCTTTGTCCGATACAGATGAAACAGTATTAGATCCGGAGGCACTGACATTAAATGTACTAGTAGATTTCTTGCGCCAGACAGATTCTCTGGCTTTGTAATCCATTATACTGGAGCGGACTGTCTGTCTAAAAACAGAAATGGAATGGATATACATATTAGTCCTTAAATCAATTAAGAGAACACATTCAAAATATCATAAACACATATGGGCCTCCCACAGAAAAAATACGACAGGCCACATGAATGTAAAGTTCAGAACAATTTTTATTGGTATCAAAAAGATAAAAAATCTAAAGCTGTTATACACAAACCAATCATATGGTAAAAAGGTACCTCCGATCTAACAGAACAGGTCACATGTGAATATTCATGTCACCTAAAACATATATTCTGGGCAAACCACTTAATGGTTTTTTACCCTAACTCACAATGTAATGGTAGTGGTAAAAATGTATGAAGGGATCAATCATAATGAGAACCTCTCTTCAAAGTGCTAAGTGCATACTAACAAGATAACCGCGCCCTAGGGATTCGTGGACTAAAAAGGGCTAAACATAATGATACCCAGGAACAGCACCTAAACAATGGTATCATATGCCCAACTGAAATACCACAAACATATCCAAAAGTTAGCGGGTGTTATACAGCTAATGAGAAAACTTCAAAACATAATTACCACGCTGAAATAGCACAGGACCTGCTGAAACCCCTACGCGCGTTTGTGCTTTTTGGCACAAGTTAAAGAAGGTTGGGTACTTATAAACTGGGGAATTTGCATCACCTGGCCGTTTCTAATGTTTATATTGAACAATCCATAACCTTAACAGGCCAATTAAGATCTGAAACCTTGGTCAAAGTTATCTGAGCACGCAAATCTCCAAGGGTGCACCTCAAACTTTTGCATCAGCCATTTACTTTTTGGAATTTTTAAAATGTAATAAATGACTTTATGTACATATATATTATGTACATATATATATATATATATATATATATATATATATATATATACAGCTCTGGCCAAAATTAAGAGACCACCGCAAAATGTTCATTTTGTCTGATTTTTCTCTTTATAGGTCTATTTTTGAGTAAAATGTAAATTTTTTATTTATTCTATAAACTTCTGACAAAATGTCTCAGAATTTCCAAGCAATAAATTTTGCATTTTTTTTCTGAAAATTAGAAATTGTCAAAATTACAAAAAAACAGTGCTTTGAGACCTCAAATAATGCAAAGAAAAAAGTTCATAATCATTTAAAAACAACAATACTAATGTTTTAACTCAGGAAGAGTTCAGAAATCAATATTTTGTGAAATAACCATGATTTTTAATCACAGCTTTCATGCATCTTGGCATGCTTTCCACCAGTCTTTCACACTGCCCCTGGTGCAAAAATGTAAGCTTTTTTTCCTTTATTGATGGCTTGTGACTATCCATCATCCTATTGATTACATTCCAGAGGTTTTCAATGGGGTTCAGGTCTGGAGATTGGGCTGCCCACAAGGTTTTGATGTGGTGGTCTCTTAATTGTTGCCAAAGCGCTTTGTTTCATTGTAGCCATTTGTTAAATTCAAAAAGTCCATTTCTTTCTCATTAATGTACACTCTGCATCCCATTTTGACTGAAAAAACAGAAATGTAGCAATTATTGCATGTTTATAAAAAAGAAAAACTGAAATATCACATGGTCATAAGTCTTCAGACCCTTTGCTCAGTATTGAGTAGGAGCACCTTTTTGAGCTAGTACAGCCATGAGTCTTCTTGGGAATGATGCAACAAGTTTTACACACCTGGATTTGGGGATCCTCTGCCATTCTTCCTTGCAGATCCTCTCCAAGTCCGTCAGGTTGGATGGTGAACGTTGGTGGACAGCCATTTTCAGGTTTCTCCAGAGATGCTCAATTGGGTTTAGATCAGGGCTCTGGCTGGGAAAGTCAAGAATGGTCACAGAGTTGTTCTTAAGCCACTCCTTTGTTATTTTAGCTGTGTGTTTAGGGTCATTGTCTTGCTGGAAGGTGAGCCGTCAGCCAAGTCTGAGGTCCAGAGCTCTCTGGTAGAGGTTTTCATCATGGTTGCCTACTTATATTACTACGTTACTCCTCATATTAATATACTTCTTAATTTTAATGTTTCATGTATATTTATGCTGACAAAAAAAAGCAAAAAATACACAATCCAAAGTTAAATGACTTGTTTTGATTTATAGTAAAAAATGGTAAATTATATCTCTGGGTTCAATAAAAGGAATCTGTCTCTGTTAGCAAAACAATACCTTTTCGAAAATTCTTTTGAAAAAAGCCAGACATGAAATTGATCAGGTGTTATAACCTGCATGCATAAAGTGCTGTGAAATGAGCAGTAATGTTTTGTCTAAGTTAAATATATCACCAAACATTATTTTTCCCAACTTAAAGGCAAGTCCACTAATACTATAATTATGTATGCACAAAAGTCTTTTGTTCCAGTGTTTATTTACATTCAAGGAGGAAATCCTTTGTAGACAATTCAATTTTATCCATTAATGCCAAACATCTGAATTTAAACTACATGGAGTTTTAATAAAACATGCAGTTTATTTTGGCAGCAGAATGACTTAACCTATGTAAAAAATGAGTAAGTATCAAACACAAAGCGAAAAAAAGTTAAAAATTCTTTTGATGTGTAAAATATTTTGTCAGCTTTGCATAACTGATCCAAATAAAATATTTTAAACAAAATATGCCATCACTAATACTACTACTGATAATAATAATTTTAGCATCCTAAGCTCAAGATAAATATAGCTTACTGGTCTTCATGTGTGAAATGAGACTTACCATAACTCCTCACAGTTTGATAAAACTTCTAGAAAACATAAATTGCAATATTCATTAGCTCCTATTCCTATAGGATCAGAATTACTTGAAAACTATGTAAACATTTTGAAAGTTGACAATAATCAGACTAATACTCTAAAAAGAAATGATCAAATTGTTTAAAAATTGATTTCTACAAGTTTTGTAGAATTTTTGTTCCGAAAAATGTGATTTGCAGTAAAACTATTTGATGGGAATAACAATACTGCAAAGCCTCTAATTGCCCAGAAACTATTATTGTAGTGGTTGAGGTCTCCTATAACTGTATTTAACCCCTTTTGAATACTCAGCACAAGCAAAGATCTTTAGTAATATCTAGGCTACTTCAAGGAATCTGTCTATGGATAAACAATTGGTAACCAATTGTAATTAATAGCACACTGAATAAGAGATAGCACAGATATTGTTTAAGGTTTTTAACTCCTTCACCCCGAAGCCTAGTTTTTCCTTCCTGACCAGGCCTATTTTTCAATTCTGACCATTGTCTGTTTATGAGGTTATAATTTTGGAACTCTCCAATGGATCCCACTGATTCTCAGAAAGTTTTTTTGTGACATATTGTACTTCATGATAGTGGAAACATTTCTTAGATATGACTTACATTCATTAGTGAAAAAAATCAGAACTTTGGCGAAAATTTGGAAAATGTTGCAATTTTCAAACTTTTAATTTTTATGCCCTTAAATCAGAGAGTCATGTCACACACAAAAGTTAATAAATAACATTTTCCACATATCTTTTTTGCATCAGCACAATTTTTGAAACCTAAGATTTATTTTGTTAAGAAGTTTTAAGGGTTAAAAGGTGACCAGAGATTTCTCAAGGTGCTCAAAGCCGCATTCAAGAAATTTATTAACCCTTCAGGTGCTTCACAGGAATTAATGGAATGTGGAAGGAAAAATTAAACATTTAACTTTTTTTTCACAAAAATTTTCCTTTAGACCTAATTTTTTTACTTTCACAAGGGTAACAGCAGAAAATGAACCATATATTTTGATGTTAAATTTCTCCTGAGCATTTTGGTACACCATATGTGGGGGAAAACAACTGATTGGGCACACGGCAGGGCTTGGAAGGGAAGGAGCGCCATTTGACATTTTAAATGTAAAATTTGCTGGCATAATTAGTGGACGCCTAAACAGGTGAAAACTCCCACAAGTGACACCATTTTGGAAACTAAACTTCCCCCAGGGAACTTATCTAGAATTGTATTGAGTATCTTGAAACCCCAAGTGCTTCACAGAAGTTTAAAACCTTTAGCCGTGAAAAGAAAAAAAATTACATCTTTCAAACAAAAATGTTTTTAGCTCCAAATTCTGCATTTTCATAGTAGTAACAGGAGACATTGCACTATGCAATTTGTTGCACAATTTCTCCTAAGTATACCGATGCCCCATATGTGGGGGAAAACCACTGTTTATGTGCATGACAGGGCTTATAAGGGAAGGAGTGCCATTTGATTTTTTGAATGTAAAATTTGCAGGAATAATTAGTGGACACCATGTCACATTTGAAGAGTCCCTGATGTGCGTAAACACTAGGAAAACCCCCACAAATGACACCATTATTTAAACTAGAACCCCACAGGGATCTAATCTAGAAGTGTATGGAGCACATTGAACAACTAGAGGCTTCAAAGAAGGTTATAACTTTGAGCCACAAAAATGAAAAAATAACATTTTTCCCCAAAAAATGTTTTTTAACTCCAAACTTTGCATTTTCTTAAGGGTACAGGAGACATTGAACCATATAAATTGTTGAGTAATTTCTCCTAACAACGCCGATGCCCAAGTGTGGGGAAAAACCACTTATTGGGAGCATGCAGGGCTCCCAAATGTTGATTTTTCACTTGCAAGCCCTGCTGTGCACCCAAACAGTGGTCTTCCCCCACAATTGGGGCATCGGCGTGCTTAAGAGAAATTGCTCAACAATTTGCATGGTCCATTTTCTCCTGTTAACCTAGTGAAAGAAAAAAAATTGAGTCTAAAGGAACATTTTTGTGAAAAAAAATTAATTTTTTTTTCCCTTTCCCATTCCATTAATTCCTGTGAAGCACCTGAAGAGTTAATACACTTCTTGAATGTGGTTTTGAGCACCTTGAAGGGTGACGTTTTTAGAATGATGTCACTTTTGGGTATTTTCCATCATATAGGCCCCTCATAGTCACTTCAAATGTGATGTGGTCCCTAAAAAAATAGTTTTGTAAATTTTGCTGTAAAAATGAGAAATCGCTGGTGAACTTTTAATCCTTATAACATCATAACGAAAAAAATTAGGTTTCAAAAATGGTGCTGATGTAAAGTAGACATTTAAATGAGGTAGAATGAACAAAAATCAGCAATTCAGGAATTGTTTTTTATACTGTTCTGCATGTGGTAAAATTTATAAGGTAGCTTTATTTTTTGGGTCAGTATGATTACATGATACCCCATTTATATTGTTTTTTTATGTTTTGGCACTCTTACTCAGTAAAAACTATTTAATGGAAAAAATTATAATTTTTGCATCGCTTTATTCTGAGAGCTATAACTTTTTTATTTTTGTGCTGATGGAGCTGTATGGCAGCTTGTTTTTGTGGGTCAAGTTGACGTTTTTAGCAGTACCATTTTTATTTAGATTCTTCTTTTTGATTGTGTTTTATTGCACTTTTTGTTCTGCAGTATAATGATATAGCATTGTTTTTTCCCAGTTTTTTCTATGGTGTTCACTGCAAGGTTTAACTAGTGGGACAGTTTTATAGAGCAGGTCGTTCCGGATGCAGCGGACACCAAATATGTGTACTTTGGTGTGTTATTTTGCTTTTTTACAAAAATAAATGTATTTATTGGATTCATTTTTTTTTATTTTTTTAGTTCTTTATTTGGGAATCTTAACCCCTTTATCCCCAAGGGTGGTTTGCACATTAATGACCTGGCCAATTTTTACAATTCTGACCACTGTCCCTTTATGAGGTTATACAGTAACTCTGGAATGCTTCAACGGATCCTGGTGATTCTGACGCTGTTTTCTCGAGACATATTGTACTTTATGATTGTTGTAAAATTTCTTTGATATTACTTGCGTTTATTTGTGAAAAAAATGGAAATTTGGCAAATTTGGCAATTTTCCAGCTTTGAATTTTCATGCCTTTAAATCACAGAGATATGTTGCACAAAATACTTAATAAATAACATTTCCCACATGTCTACTTTACATCAGCACAATTTTGGAACAATTTTTTTTTGTTAGGGAGTTAAAAGGGTTAAAATTGACCAGCAATTTCTCATTTTTATAACACCATATTTTTTTAGGGACAACCTCACATTTGAAGTCACTTTGAGGTGTCTATATGATAGAAAATAGCCAAATGTGACACCATTCTAAAACCTGCACCCCTAAAGGTGCTCAAAACCACATTTAAAAAGTTTATTAACCCTTCAGGTGGTTCACAGGAATTTTTGGACATTTAACTTTATTCACAAATAAATTAATTCAGATCCAATTTGTTTTATTTTACCAAGGGTAATAGGAGAAATTGGACCCAAAAATTTGTTGTCCAGTTTGTCCTGAGTACGCCGATACCTGATATGTGGGGGTAAACCACTGTTTGGGCGCATGGCAGAGCTCGGAAGGGAAGGAGCGCCATTTGACTTTTCAATGCAAAATTGGCTGGAATTGAGATCAGACACCATGTCTCATTTGGAAAGCCTCTAATGTGCCTAAACAGTGGAAACCCCCACAAGTGACCCCATTTTGGAAACTAGACCACCTAAGGAACTTTTCTAGATGTGTGGTGTGCACTTTGAACCCCCAATTGTTTCACTAAAGTTTATAATATATAGCAGTGAAAATTAAAACATAATTTTTTCCCACAAAAATGATCTTTTCACTCCCAATTTTTTATTTTTCCTAGGATATCTGGAGAAATTTGACCACAAAAGTTTTTGAGCAATTTGTCCTGAGTATGCTGACACCCCATATGTGGGGGTAAACCACTGTTTGGGTGCATGGCAGAGCTCGGAAGGGAAGGAGCGCTGTTTTGGAATGCAGACTATGATGGAATGGTCTACTGGCATCACGTGGTGTATGCAGAGCCCCTGATGTACCTAAACAGTAGAAACCCTGTACAAGTGACCCCATATTGGAAACTAGACCCCCACAGAAACTTATTTAGATGTGTTGTGAGAACTTTGAACAACCAAGTGTTTCACTAAAGTTTATAGCGCAGAGCCGTGAAAATTAAAAATAATTTTTTTCCCACCAAAAGGAATTTTTAGCCACCAAATTTTCTGAAAGGTAACAAGAGAAATTGAACAGCAAAAGCTGTTGTCCAATTTGTCCTAAGTAGGGTTGAGAGACTTTTAATTTTTTAAGATCGAGTCGGGTTTCGCGAAGCACGACTTTATCAAAAGTCGAGTCGAGTGAAATCGGCCAATTATCGCGAAAAGTCGGGGATCGACCGAAACATGAAACCCAATGCAAATCAATGGGGAAGCATAGTCAGCAGTGAGTGGAGGCCAGGAAAACACCTACAGTGCCCATTTTAATGGCAAAAACATCCATTCTTGTTACTGAAGCTTGTCAATCTTAATTTACTTTATAATAATAGTCAGGCATTGGAAATTGGGGGTCATTTGGCTAAAGTTGTGGGGGGTAGGGCTGGTTCAAGTTTTTAGTGGGCCCAGGAAACGTGGACTATGTCATGGCGGTGGAGCAGGGAGAGGTAAGTATTTCAACTTTGCAAGTGCTGTGATCCTGAGCAAGCAGGGGGGCCCACTCATTCGCATTGGCACTGGTACTGAGGGCCCCTCAAAGTACGGCAGTGTGTTTGCACGGTGGGGGCACCTCCCACCAGCAGCGACACTTTTGCATACTATGAGGGGCCCTGTGCCAGTGACATTGCCAACGAGTATGCCCCCCACCTGATGAAGGAACCTGCACTTTCATCTGCACCTTCCTCTTTGTCCCCGTGTAAGGTGTTATAGTATGCGGGAAGGGGAACCTGACTTTCAGCAGGGTCAGATTCTGGCTGTGTAGCGTGCAAGGGGAATGTAGTGGTCTCGGTCAATGTACCAGCAGACTCATCTAGTACTGGCTGGGCAAAGGGCAGGATGCGGAGGAAACACAGATATAGGTCCAAATAATAAAGTGGGCTAAATGAAGTTCAAAATTGGTAACAGGACTAACCAGGCGGCATTGCTTTGTTCAGTGGAGGACAACTGTAATGAGAGGCTGGCACAGTGAGTAGGCCCAAATAAGTAACTAGGCTAAATGCAGTTCAAAATTGGTAACATGACTAACCAGGCGGCATTGCTTTGCTCAGTGGAGGACAACTGTAATGAGAGGCTGACAAAGGGAATAGGCCCAAATAAGTAAATAGGCTAAATGCAGTTCAAAATTGGTAACAGGACTAACCAGGCGGCATTGCTTTGTTCAGTGGAGGACAACTGTAATGAGAGGCTGACACAGTGAGTAGGCCCAAATAAGTAACTAGGCTAAATGCAGTTCAAAATAGGTAACAGGACTAACCAGGCGACATTGCTTTGTTCAGTGGAGGACAACTGTAATGAGAGGCTGACACAGTGAGTAGGCCCAAATAAGTAACTAGGCTAAATGCAGTTCAAAATTGGTAACAGGACTAACCAGGCAGCATTGCTTTGTTCAGTGGAGGACAACTGTAATGAGAGGCTGACACAGTGAGTAGGCCCAAATAAGTAACTAGGCTAAATGCAGTTCAAAATGGGTAACAGGACTAACCAGGCGGCATTGCTTTGTTCAGTGGAGGACAACTGTAATGAGAGGCTGACACAGTGAGTAGGCCCAAATAAGTAACTAGGCTAAATGCAGTTCAAAATGGGTAACAGGACTAACCAGGCGGCATTGCTTTGTTCAGTGGAGGACAACTGTAATGAGAGGCTGACACAGTGAGTAGGCCCAAATAAGTAACTAGGCTAAATGCAGTTCAAAATAGGTAACAGGACTAACCAGGCGACATTGCTTTGTTCAGTGGAGGACAACTGTAATGAGAGGCTGACACAGTGAGTAGGCCCAAATAAGTAACTAGGCTAAATGCAGTTCAAAATTGGTAACAGGACTAACCAGGCAGCATTGCTTTGTTCAGTGGAGGACAACTGTAATGAGAGGCTGACACAGTGAGTAGGCCCAAATAAGTAACTAGGCTAAATGCAGTTCAAAATGGGTAACAGGACTAACCAGGCGGCATTGCTTTGTTCAGTGGAGGACAACTGTAATGAGAGGCTGACACAGTGAGTAGGCCCAAATAAGTAACTAGGCTAAATGCAGTTCAAAATGGGTAACAGGACTAACCAGGCGGCATTGCTTTGTTCAGTGGAGGACAACTGTAATGAGAGGCTGACACAGTTAGTAGGCCCAAATAATAAAGTGGACCAAATAAAGTTCAAAATTGGTAACAGGAGTAAACAGGCAGCACTGCTTTGTTCAGTGGAGGAGAACACCAAAGAGCGGCAGACACCGTTAGTAGGCCCCAACCAAACTAGTAGGCCAAATGCAGTTAAATATCTGTTATAGGCCGAAAGCCTGAAGATTGGAGCTCAGCTTTGTTCAGTGGAAGAGAACACCAAGGAGCGGCAGACACCGTTAGTAGGCCCAACCAAACTAGTAGGCCAAATGCAGTTTAACATTTGTAAATATAGCCTGAAAGCCTGAAGATTGAATCTCAGCTCTGTTCAGTGGAGGAGAACACCAAGGAGTGGCAGACACCGTTAGTAGGGCCCAACCAAACTAGTATCCCAAATGCAGTTTCATATTAAAAATATAGGCCGAAAGACTGAAGATTGAAGCTCAAGAAAAAAACCTGGAGAACACCAAGGAGAGGCAGACACCGTTAGTAGGGCCCAACCAAACTAGTAGCCCCATGCAGTTAAATATCTGATATAGGCCGGAAGCCTGAAGATTGAAGCTCAGCTATATTCAGTGGAGGAGAACACCAAGGAGCAGCAGACATCGTTACTAGTGCCCAACCAAACAAGTATCCCAAATGCAGTTTAAATTTCCCTATAGGCCGAAAGCCTGAAGATTGAAGCTCAGCTATATTCAGTGGAGGAGAACACCAAGGAGCAGCAGACATCGTTACTAGGGCCCAACCAAACAAGTAGCCCAAATGCAGTTTAAAATTCCCTATAGGCCGAAAGCCTGAAGATTGAAGCTCAGCTTTATTCAGTGGAGGAGACAAGCAAGGAGTGGAAGACACTGTTACTAGGGCCCAACCAAAGTAGTAGGCCAAATGCAGTTTAAAATTCCCTATAGGCCGAAAGCCTGAAGATTGAAGCTCAGCTATATTCATTGGAGGGGACAAGCAAGGAGTGGCAGACACCGTTACTAGGGCCCAACCAAAGTAGTAGGCCAAATGCAGTTTAAAATTCCCTATAGGCTGAAAGCCTGAAGATTGAAGCTCAGCTATATTCATTGGAGGGGACAAGCAAGGAGTGGCAGACACCGTTACTAGGGCCCAACCAAAGTAGTAGGCCAAATGCAGTTTAAAATTCCCTATAGGCCTAAAGCCTGAAGATTGAAGCTCAGCTTTATTCAGTGGAGGAGAACACCAAGGGGCGGCAGACACCGTTCGTAGGGCCCAATCAAACTACTAGGCCAAATGCAGTTGCTTATTAAAAATATAGGCCGAAAGCCTGAAGATTGAAGCTCAGGAAAAAAAAAACAGGAGAACACCAAGGAGCGGCAGACACCGTTAGTAGGCCCAACAAAACTAGTAGGCCAAATGCAGTTTAAAATTCAAAATACAGGCCGAAAGCCTGAAGATTGAAGCTCAGGAGAAAAGCACAGGAGAACACCAAGGCGCGGCAGACACCGTTAGTAGGCCCAACCAAACTAGTATCCCAAATGCAGTTTCATATTAAAAATATAGGCCGAAAGCCTGAAGATTGAAGCTCAGCTTTATTCAGTGGAGGAGACAAGCAAGGAGTGGAAGACACCGTTACTAGGGCCCAACCAAAGTAGTAGGCCAAATGCAGTTTAAAATTCCCTATAGGCCGAAAGCCTGAAGATTGAAGCTCAGCTATATTCATTGGAGGGGACAAGCAAGGAGTGGCAGACACCGTTACTAGGGCCCAACCAAAGTAGTAGGCCAAATGCAGTTTAAAATTCCCTATAGGCCTAAAGCCTGAAGATTGAAGCTCAGCTTTATTCAGTGGAGGAGAACACCAAGGGGCGGCAGACACCGTTCGTAGGGCCCAATCAAACTACTAGGCCAAATGCAGTTGCTTATTAAAAATATAGGCCGAAAGCCTGAAGATTGAAGCTCAGGAAAAAAAAAATAGGAGAACACCAAGGAGCGGCAGACACCGTTAGTAGGCCCAACAAAACTAGTAGGCCAAATGCAGTTTAAAATTCAAAATACAGGCCGAAAGCCTGAAGATTGAAGCTCAGGAGAAAAGCACAGGAGAACACCAAGGCGCGGCAGACACCGTTAGTAGGCCCAACCAAACTAGTATCCCAAATGCAGTTTCATATTAAAAATATAGGCCGAAAGCCTGAAGATTGAAGCTCAGCTTTGTTCAGTGGAGGACAACACCGAGGAGCGGCAGACACCGTTAGTAGGCCCAACCAAACTAGTAGGCCAAATGCAGTTTAAATTTTGTAAATATAGGCCAAAAGCCTGAAGATTGAAGCTCAGCTTTGTTCAGTGGAGGACAACACCAAGAAGCGGCAGACATCGTTAGTAGGCCCAACCCAACTAGTAGCCCCAATACAGTTTTCAAATTCCTATAGGCTGAAAACCTGACAATTGAAGCTCAGCTTTTTTCAGAGGAGGACAGCTGTATTGAGTGGCGCAGACAGACACAGGTAGTAGGCCTTAAACCAAAAAGTTGGCTCAATGCAGTTTAAAAAAGGTTACAGGGGTACACAGGCAGCATTGGTGTGGTCAGCGGAGGACGATTGGTAGGAGTGGCGCAGACTTACTAGGCCTAAAATAAAAAAGTAGGCTCTATGCAGGTTTAAATAGGTTACAGGGGTACACAGGCAGCATTGGTGTGGTCAGCGGAGGACGATTGCAAGGAGGGACCGCAGACAGACTTACTAGGCCTAAAATAAAAAAGTAAGCTCTATGCAGGTTTAAATAGGTTACAGGGGTACACAGGCAGCATTGGTGTGGTCAGCGGAGGACGATTGCAAGGAGGGACCGCAGACAGACTTACTAGGCCTAAAATAAAAACGTAGGCTCTATGCAGGTTTAAATAGGTTACAGGGGTACACATGCAGCATTGGTGTGGTCAGCGGAGGACGATTGCAAGGAGGGGCAGACACAGTTAGTAGGGCAAAAAGTAATAGGCAAAATGCAGTTAAAAATATATTACAGGAGTATGCAGGCGGCCTAGCTTTGTTCAGTGGAGGACAACTGTAAGGAGTGTCTGACACATTTAGTAGGCCAATATACTAAAGTGAGGTTAATGTCTGGCAAAAAAAAATTTCACAAATAAACAGGTGGCATACCTAGGTACAGGGGTGGGTTCCTCTGCTGACTTGCAGACAGTGGTAGTTGGTGCAAAGTATTAACTGGTGTAAATGTAGGACAGGGCCCCTGAATATTTTTACTAGCATCAATCATGTCAACAAATGGTATTGGCAGTGCCATTGAAGGATTTAACAGCACAGACTAAACAGTGGTGGAGCAGTGAGAGGTAATTTTGCAAGTGGTAGAGCACTGTTTGAGCTGGGGGGGACACTCTCTCGTGGGTGGCGGTACTGGCCCAGGGCCCCTCATGTTACGATGGTGTGTCTGACGTTGGGTGTGCACCACCACCGCCAGAGACACTTCATTGTACTATGAGGGACCCTGTGCCAGTGCCGTCGCCCAAAAGTGGGCACACCCACCTGTTCAGCCAAACGGCACTCGAACAGGTGCTTGTGCCAAGTGGTGACCAGGGCCCCGTGGGGGGAGTCAGCCCATTTAGGGAGGTGTAAAAATGGCCTATGGTGGACATACAGCAGCTGCAAATGGAGAAATTGGAGCAGTCAGTAAGACGAATCCAAAAGCAAGACCTTTTTACAGGAAAGCTAGGTGTCAGCATGGAAAGGTGGGGCAAAATAATTAGAAATCCATGATTGGTTCATTTTAATGAAAGTTAGATCATCATCATTTTGGGTATCCAGACGAGTCCTTTTTTCGGTCAGTATTGAACCAGAAGCACTGAATACTCTTTCTGATAGCACTAGTGTTGAGCGATACCTTACGATATTTGAAAGTATCGGTATTGGATTGTATCGGCCGATATCCGAAAAATATTGGATATCGCCGATACCGATACCCGATACCAATACAAGTCAATGGGACACAAATATCGGAAGTGATCCTGGATGGTTCCCAGGGTCTGAAGGAGAGGAAACTCTCCTTCAGGCCCTGGGATCCATATTCATGTGTAAAATAAAAATAAAAAATAGGGATATACTCACCCTCTGACGCGCCCTGGTTGTTACCGCTGCAACTGGCAGCCTCCGTTCCTAAGAATGAGCGAGTGAAGGACCTTCAATGACGTTGCGGCTTGTGATTGGTCACGTGAGCGGTCACGTGAGCGGTTACGCGACCAATCACAAGACCGCGACGTCATCGCAGGTCCTTCACTCGCTCATTCTTAGAAACGGAGGCTGCCGGTTGCAGCGGTTACAACCAGGGCGTGTCAGAGGGTGAGTATATCCCTATTTTTTATTTTTATTCTTTATTTTACACGTGAATATGCATTCCGATCCCGATTCCCGATATCGCAAAAATATCGGAACTCGGTATCGGAATTCCGATACCGCAAATATCGGCCGATACCCGATACTTGCGGTATCGGAATGCTCAACACTAGATAGCACACTAGCAGCTGGGCAAGCAAGCACCTGTAAAGCATATTTTGCAAATTCAGGCCAGGTGTCTATTTTGGATGCCCAGTATTCAAATGGGAATGACATGTGAGGGAGAACATCGATAAGGGAGGAAAAATAGTTAGTAACCATACTGGACAAATGATGTCTCCTGTCACTTTGAATTGATGCTGCAGTACCTGTCGTGTCTGCGGTCATTGCGAAATCACTCCACAACCTGGTCATAAAACCCCTCTGTCCAACGCCACTTCTGATTTGTGCACCTCTAACACCTCTGCCATGTTGCCCCCTGCCGCTCGTGTGAGAACCATCACCGCCGCTGTGTGCTGGGAATGCCTGAACCAAGCGGTCTACAAGACTGGCTTATTTGGTAGCCAATATTTGCTCAAGGTTCTCATGTGGCATGATATTTTGCAAATTCCCTTTATAGCGTGGATCCAGGAGGCAGGCCAACCAGTAATCATCATCGGTCATCATTTTGAGAATGTGGGCGTCCCTTTTTAGGATACGCAAGGCATAATCCGCCATGTGGGCCAATGTTCCAGGTGTCAATTCACTGCTTGTGCTGGGTTGAGGAGCACTTTCTGGCAAATCAACATCACTTGTCACCCTCAAAAACCCTGTACCTGACCTTGCAAAGCCACCAGTTTCTATTCCCCCCTGAGAAGCTTCCTCCTCCCATAAATATTCATCCCCATCATCCTCCTCGTCCTCCTCCTCTTCATCTGCCACCTCGTCCAGGAGAATTCCCTGAGCAGACAATGCCAGACTGTCATCAAGGCTTCGCTCGTCCTCGGCTGCAGACGCCTGCTCCTTTTATGTGCGTCAAACTTTGCATAAGCAGACGCATTAGGGGGATGCTCATGCTTATGATGGCATTGTCTGCACTAACCATGTGTGTGCATTCCTCAAAACACTGAAGGACTTGACACAGGTCTTGTAGCTTCGACCACTGCACACCTGACAACTCCATGTCTGCCATCCAACTGCCTGCCCGTGTATGTGTATCCTCCCACAAATACATAACAGCACGCCTCTGTTCGCAGAGCCTCTGAAGCATGTGCAGTGTGGAGTTCCACCTTGTTGCAACGTCGATTATTAGGCAGTGCCGGGGAAGCTTGAAAGATCGCTGATGGTTCTGCATACGGCTGGAGTGTACGGGCGAACGGCAGATGTGCGAGCAAAGTCTTCGCACCTTCAGGAGCAGGGTGGGCAACCCCAGATAACTTTTCAGGAAGCACTGCACCACGAGGTTCAAGGTGTGAGCCAGGCAAGGAATGTGTTTCAGTTGTGAAAGGGCTATGGCAGCCATAAAATTCCTTCCGTTATCACTGACTACCTTGCCTGCCTCAAGATGTACACTGCCCAGCCATGACTGAGTTTCTTGCTGCAAGAACTCGGCCAGAACTTCCGTGGTGTGTCTGTTGTCGCCCAAACACTTCATTTCCAACACAGCCTGCTGACGCTTACCACAAGCTGTTCCATAATGGGACACCTCGTGTGCAACACTGGCAGCTGCGGATGGAGTGGTCATGCGACTGCGGTCTGTGGACGAGCTCTCGCTTCTGCTGGAGGTGGAGGAGGAGGAGGAGGAGAGGTGGCGAACGCCTACAGCCAACTGTTTCCTAGACCGTGGGCTAGGCAGAACTGTCCCACTATGGCTGTCCCCTGTGGACCCTGCATCCAGCACATTAACCCAGTGTGCCGTGATGGACACGTAACGTCCCTGGCCATGCCTACTGGTCCATGCATCTGTTGTGAGCTGCACCTTTCTACTGACAGATTGCCTGAGTGCATGGACAATGCGGTCTTTGACATGCTGGTGGAGGGCTGGGATGGCTTTTCTTGCAAAGAAGAGTCGACTGGGTAGGTCATAGCGTGGCACTGCGTAGGCCATCAGCGCTTTGAAAGCTTTGCTTTCAACCAACCGGTAGGGCATCATCTCTAACGAGATTAGTCTAGCAATGTGGGCGTTCAAACCCTGTGTACGCGGATGAGAGGATGAGTACTTCTTTTTCCTAACGAGAGTCTCTTGTAGGGTGAGCTGGACTGGAGAGCTGCATATGGTAGAACTAGCGGGGGTGGTGGTGGACAAGGCAGACTGAGAGAGGGTTGGTGATGGTATACTTGCTGTTGGCCTACATACAGTGTTTCCTCCCAAGAACCTGGTGATTCCCTGACTGCTATGGCCTTGCGACGATACCTCCACATTTGCTGCAGGTGGTGTCGTAAATGGTGGGCTTACAGTGAGGGAAGGAATGTAGCGTTGCTGACTAGCTTCATTGTGAGCGGGTGCAACAACGTTTCGGGACGTTTGGTAGTTAGTCCAGGCTTGCAAGTGCATGTTGGTTAAATGTCTTCGCAAGCAAGTTGTATTTAAATTTTTGACATTCTGACCTCTGCTAAAGGTCCTTGAGCATTTCTTACAGATCACTTTGCACTGATCATTCGGATCTTGGTTAAAAAATTGCCAGACTGCACTCTTCCTACTATCGAATCGGATGGCCACGCTGTCCTAAAACTGTTTTTGTTTTAGACACACGTTTTTGGCCTGATAAGGGCCTGCCAGATGAAAGCTGTTGCGATGTTGTTGCCTGCTGCGGATCATCCTCCTATGCTTCAGAGCTACTGCCAGCGGCACCCTGTTCCCCCAATGGCTGCCAATCGGGGTCAACAACTGGGTCATCTATCACCTCCTCTTCTATGTCCTGTGCACCTTCCTCTGTGTCACCATGTAAGCCGGTGCTATAGCATTCGGGATGGGGCAACATAGTCTCATCAAGATCAGATTCTGGCTCAGTACACTGCGAGGGCAATGTTGTGATCTGAGTCAATGGAACAGCATAATGATCTAGCTGTGGCTGTGCATCTGTGCACTCCATGTCCGATTCATCTTGTAATGGGAATGTAGTTAGAACACAGTTATACCATAAATTCAAAGAATACAATCTTCTATATTCACCACAGTGTCTATATTTGACTAATACTTGGTATACTGTGTAAATGAGTGGCCACCGCCACCTGTAATGGGAATGGCCTGTTAACAATTTCCCTTTCTAACCCAGGCACGGTATGTGTAAAGAGCTCCATGGAGTAACTTGTTGTGTCGCCTGACGCATCCTTCACTGTTGTTCTGGGTGAAGGACACAAGGAAGCGACTTGTTCCTGACCGGGAGCATCCACTGACGACACACTGCTTTTAAATTTTGCACTTTCCGAAGAGGAGGCGAATGAGCTAGAGGCAGAGGCAGCAAGGAAAGCCAAAACTTTTTCCTGCTGCTCCGGATTTAAAAGCGGTTTTCCTACTCCCAGAAAAGGGAGCGTTCGAGGCCTTGTGTAGCCAGACGATGACGCTGGCTCAACTGGAGACTTAGGGGCTATATTGCTTTTCCCATGACCACCTGATGCTCCACGACCACCACCACTACCATCATTACCAGTTGGCAATGACGCCCACAGCCACGACCTCTTCCACCAGACTTCCTCATTCTTGGAAAAATGTAACCAAACTAACAACTGTTATATGGTCCTGTAAAACCATGTAGAAGGTGTACGTAAACTTGTTGTGAATTTAAAACTCCCTTTATAGGTGTGTGAGACTGTTTGAAAAATCAGGCCCACTGTATTACACTACACAGTTTGATTGGCAGAAACAGGCTGGCAGATATGCCATTAACAGGACTGACGCGGATGCACTCACTGGCAATATAAATCTCCCTTTTTTATGTGTGGGAGAATGCAGGAAATAATCAGGCCCACTGTATTACACTACACAGTTTGATTGGCAGAAAGAGGCTAGCAGATATGCCACTAACAGGACTGACGCAGATGCACTCACTGGCAATATAAATCTCCCTTTTTTATGTGTGGGAGAATGTAGGAAAAAAATCAGGCCCATTGTATTACACTACACAGTTTGATTGGCAGAAAGTGGCTGGCAGATATGCCACTAACAGGACTGACGCAGATGCACACACTGGCAATATATACATCTCCCTTTTTTATGTGTGTGAGACTTTGAAAAATCAGGCCCACTGTATTACACTACACAGTTAGATTGGCAGAAAGAGGTTGGCAGATATGCCACTAACAGGATTGACGCATATGCACTCACTGGCAATATAAATCTCCCTTTTTTTATGTGTGGGAGACAGCAGAAAAATCAGGCCCACTGTATTACACTACACAGTTTGATTGGCAGAAAGATGCTGGCAGATATGCCACTAACAGGACTGACACAGATGCACTCACTGGCAATATAAATCTCCCTCTTTATGTGTGGGAGACTGTTATGTTCCGGTGACCTTGGAGCCGCATGAGACTTTCTCAGGAGTAGGTGGAACCTGTACTGACCGCAAACCCTAAACTGTCACCGCAACTAGAAGTAGCCGTGGGGTGTACCTAACACATCCTAGACACCTCGACACAGCCAGAGGACTAAATACCCCTATAGATGGAAATGGGAATTCTATCTTGCCGCAGAACCCCAAAGGATAGGCAGCCCCCCACAAATATTGACTGTGAGTATTATAGGAAAGACACACGCAGGCAGAAATCAGGATTTAGCAAAAGAGGCCACGCTAGCTAAATAGGAAAGGATAGGACAGAATACTAAGCGGTCAGTATTAAAACTCTAAAAATATCCACAGCAGACAATACAAAAATTCCACCATCTAACTAAAGACATGGAATGTATATCTGCATCTCCTGAGAATCCAACTTGACTGAAATATCCAAACACAGTCTAAGCTGGACAAGAAAAAACATTGAATAGTACTGATTTGTAAAGCACACAGCATGTGTGCAGTAGAAACAAAACCAGACACTTATCTTTGCTGATTTGGCAGCAGGGCAGGAGGAACCAGACAGAGATACAAAACCTCCAAGAACAATGGACAACTGGCAAGGGCTAATGAATCCTGCACACCTAAATATCCCAGTCAGAGCTGCAATCAGCAGGGACACCTGCCCAGGATTGCAACCCAGGGACAACTGCATTACTACCAACAACCACCGGAAGGAACCCAAGAGCAGAATTCACAACAGTACCCCCCCCTTGAAGAGGGGTCACCGAACCCTCACCAGAGCCCCCAGGCTGACCAGGACGAGCCAGATGAAAGGCACGAACCAAATCAGCAGCATGGACATCAGAGGCAAAAACCCAAGAATTATCCTCCTGGCCATAACCCTTCCATTTAACAAGGTACTGAAGCCTCCGCCTCGAAAAGCGAGAATCCAAAATCTTCCCAACCACATACTCCAACTCCCCATCAACCAACACAGGGGCCGGAGGATCAACAGAGGGAACAACGGGCACCACATGTTTCTGCAATAAAGATCTATGGAAGACATTATGGATAGCAAAAGAAGCCGGAAGGGCCAATCGAAAAGACACCGGATTAATAATCTCAGAAATCCTATAAGGACCAATAAAGCGAGGCTTAAACTTAGGGGAAGAAACCTACATAGGAACATGACGGGAAGACAACCAGACCAGATCCCCAACCCGAAGCCGGGAACCAACACACCGACGACGGTTAGCAAAACGTTGAGCCTCCTCCTGAGACAATACCAAATTGTCCACCACATGAGCCGAAATCTGCTGCAACCTGTCAACCACAGAATCCACACCAGGACAGTCAGAAGGCTCAACCTGCCCCCAAGAAAAACGAGGATGAAAACCAAAATTACAAAAGAAGGGCGAAACCAAGGTAGCCGAACTAGCCTGATTATTAAGGGCAAACTCGGCCAATGGCAAGAAAGCCACCCAATCATCCTGATCAGCAGACACAAAGCATCTCAGATAAGTTTCCAAAGTCTGATTAGTTCGCTCGGTCTGGCCATTTGTCTGAGGATGAAATGCGGAAGAAAAAGACAAATCAATGCCCAGCTTAGCACAAAAGGCCCACCAAAACCGAGAAACAAACTGGGACCCTCTGTCGGACACAATATTCTCCGGAATACCATGCAAATGAACCACATGCTGAAAAAACAACGGAACTAACTCAGAAGAGGAAGGCAATTTAGGCAAAGGCACCAAATGGACCATCTTAGAGAACCGGTCACAAACAACCCAGATGACAGACATCTTCTGGGAAACCGGAAGATCAGAAATAAAATCCATAGAAATATGCATCCAGGGCCTCTCAGGGACCGGCAAAGGCAAAAGCAACCCACTAGCACGGGAACAACAAGGCTTGGCCCGCGCACAAGTCCCACAGGACTGCACAAAAGAACGCACATCACGTGACAAAGAAGGCCACCAAAAGGACCTACCAACCAAATCTCTGGTACCAAAAATACCAGGATGGCCAACCAACACAGAACAATGAACCTCAGAACTCACTCTACTAGTCCATCTATCAGGAACAAACAGTTTCCCCACTGGACAGCGGTCAGGTTTGTCAGCCTGAAATTCCTGAAGAACCCGTCGTAAATCAGGGGAAATGGCAGAAAGGACCACCCCTTCTTTCAGAATGCCGACCGGTTCAAGGACCTCAGGAGAATCAGGCAAAAAACTCCTAGAGAGGGCATCAGCCTTAATATTCTTAGAACCCGGAAGATACGAGACCACAAAATCAAAACGGGAAAAAAACAAGGACCATCGAGCCTGTCTAGGATTCAGCCGCCTGGCAGACTCGAGGTAAATCAGATTTTTATGATCGGTCAAGACCACAATACGGTGCTTAGCTCCCTCGAGCCAATGTCGCCACTCCTCAAACACCCACTTCATAGTCAACAACTCCCAATTGCCGACATCATAATTGCGTTCAGTGGGCGAAAACTTACGGGAAAATAAGACACACGGTTTCATCAAGGAACCAACAGGATCCCTCTGAGACAAAACGGCCCCAGCCCCAATCTCAGAAGCGTCAACCTCAACCTGAAACGGAAGAGAAACATCTGGTTGATGCAACAACGGGGCAGAAGTAAATCGGCGTTTAAGCTCCAGAAAGGCAGAGACAGCCGCAGAGGACCAATTCGTCACATCAGCGCCTTTCTTCGTCAAATCGGTCAAGGGTTTAACCACACTGGAGAAGTTAGCAATGAAACGGTGATAAAAATTAGCAAAACCCAAAAATTTCTGAAGGCTCTTCACAGATGTGGGTTGAATCCAATCATGAATGGCCTGAACCTTAACCGGATCCATCTCTAATGCCGAATGGCATCACAAGGTATTCAAAATGGCCTTCGGGCGTATTAAACGCAGTTTTCCATTCATCACCCTGCTTAATACGAACAAGATTATATGCCCCCCGAAGGTCAATCTTCGTAAACCAACTAGCCCCCTTAATCCTAGCAAACAAATCGGAAAGCAGAGGTAAAGGGTATTGAAACTTGACCGTGATCTTATTCAAGAGGCGATAATCAATACAGGGTCTCAAGGAGCCATCCTTCTTAGCAACAAAAAAAAAATCCTGCTCCCAACGGTGAAGAAGATGGCCGAATATGTCCTTTCTCCAAAGACTCCTTAACATAACTCCGCATGGCGGTATGTTCAGGCACAGACAGGTTAAAAAGTCAGCCCTTAGGAAACTTACAGCCTGGAATCAAGTCAATCGCACAATCACAGTCCCTATGCGGTGGAAGGGAACTGGACTTGGGCTCATCGAATACATCCTGAAAAACAGAAAAAAACTCTGGAATTTCAGAAGTGGAAGAAGAGGAGATTGACATCAAAGGAACATCATTATGAACCCCCTGACATCCCCAACTAGTCACAGACATAGACTTCCAATCCAACACAGGATTATGTGCCTGCAACCACGGAAAACCCAGCACGATAGCATCATGCAAATTATGCAACACCAGAAATCGACAATCTTCCTGATGGGTTGGCTCCATGCACATGGTCACCTGTGTCCAGAACTGGGGCTTATTTTTAGCCAAAGGTGTAGCATCAATGCCCCTTAAAGAAATAGGGTTCTGCAAAGACTGCAAGGGAAAACCACAACGCCTGGCAAACTCAAAGTCCATTAAGTTCAAGGCGGCGCCTGAATCCACAAACGCCATGACAGAAAATGATGATAATGAGCAGATCAAGGACACAGATAATAAAAATTTAGGTTGTACAGTACTGATGGTAAATGAACTAGCGATCCTCTTTGTACGCCTAGGGCAGACTGAAATGACATGAGAAGCATCGCCACAATAAAAACACAACCTATTCTGACGTCTGAATCCCTGTTGTTCCGTTCTAGACAGAATCCTATCACACTGCATTGACTCAGGCATCTGCTCTGAGGACAACGCCACAGCGCGCACAGTTCTGCGCTCCCGCAAATGCCGATCAATCAGAATGGCCAGAGACATAGAATCACTCAGACCGAAAGGCGTGGGAAACCCCACCATAACATCTTTAACGGATTCAGAAAGACCCTTTCTGAAAATTGCCGCCAAAGCATCATCATTCCATTTAGTCAACACAGACCATTTTCTAAATTTCTGACAATACAATTCTGCCGCTTCTTGACCCTGAGACAGGACCAACAAGGTCTTCTCCGCTTGATCCACAGAATTTGGTTCATCATATAATAATCCTAAAGCCTGAAGAAAGGCGTCTACATTAAGCAAGGCCGGATTCCCAGATTCCAGGGAAAATGCCCAATCCTGAGGATCACCACACAGCAGGGAGATGACAATTTTAACCTGCTGAATGGAATCACCAGAGGATCGAGGTCTCAGAGCAAAAAACAGTTTACAGTTGTTTTTAAAACTCAAAAATTTAGACCTGTCCCCGAAAAACAAATCAGGAGTAGGAATCTTAGGCTCTAAAACTGGAGTCTGAACAATATAATCAGAAATACCCTGTACCCTAGCAGCAAGCTGGTCTACACGAGAAGCTAATCCCTGAACATCCATGCCAGCACAAGACTCCTCAGCCACCCAGAGAAAAAGAGGGGAGAAAAGACAAAGCAGGCTACAGAAAAAAAAATGGCTCTTTCTTCCCTTCTTCTGAGATGCATTTAACTAATTGTTGATCAGTTGTACTGTTATGATCCGGTGACCTTGGAGCCGCATGAGACTTTCTCAGGAGTAGGTGGAACCTGTACTGACCGCAAACCCTAAACTGTCACCGCAGCTAGAAGTAGCCGTGGGGTGTACCTAACACATCCTAGACACCTCGAAACAGCCGGAGGACTAAATACCCCTATAGATGGAAATGGGAATTCTATCTTGCCTCAGAGCAGAACCCCAAAGGATAGGCAGCCCCCCACAAATATTGACTGTGAGTATTAGAGGAAAGACACACGCAGGCAGAAATCAGGATTTAGCAAAAGAGGCCACGCTAGCTAAATAGGAAAGGATAGGACAGAATACTAAGCGGTCAGTATTAAAAACCCTAAAAATATCCACAGCAGACAATACAAAAATTCCACCATCTAACTAAAGACATGGAATGTATATCTGCATCTCCTGAGAATCCAACTTGACTGAAATATCCAAACACAGTCTAAGCTGGACAAGAAAAAACATTGAATAGTACTGAATTGTAAAGCACACAGCATGTGTGCTGTAGAAACAAAACCAGACACTTATCTTTGCTGATTTGGCAGCAGGGCAGGAGGAACCAGACAGAGATGGAAAACCTCCAAGAACAATGGACAACTGGCAAGGGCTAATGAATCCTGCACACCTAAATATCCCAGTCAGAGCTGCAATCAGCAGGGACACCTGCCCAGGATTGCAACCCAGGGACAACTGCATTACTACCAACAACCACCGGAGGGAACCCAAGAGCAGAATTCACAACAGGAGACAGCAGAAAAATCAGGCCCACTGTATTACACTACACAGTTTGATTGGCAGAAAGTGGCTGGCAGATATGCCACTAACAGGACTGACGCAGATGCACTCACTGGCAATATAAATCTCCCTCTTTATGTGTGGGAGAATGCAGGAAAAAAACAGGCCCACTGTATTACACTACACAGTTTGATTGGCAGAAAGTGGCTGGCAAATATGCCACTAACAGGACTGACGCAGATGCACTCACTGGCAATATAAATCTCCCTTTTTTATGTGTGGGAGAATGCAGGAAAAAAACAGGCCCACTGTATTACACTACACAGTTTGATTGGCAGAAAGTGGCTGGCAGATATGCCTCTAACAGGACTGACGCAGATGCACTCAATGGCAATATAAATCTCTATTGGATGCTGCCCTTCCCGTGGTTGTTCCTTCCTGGTGAAAGACCTGGCTATTCATTGCTTGCGTTGAGAAACACGTGATGGTGTCTCCGCGGCTTTTCTACATGCATTTGCATATTTCCCATAAGGGATGGGGGCAGTGTTCTGGATCACTGCATTGAGAAACACGTGATGGTGTCTCTGCGGTGTTGGATGTTTTGATCTCCACGAGGTCATTCATCCTTACGTTTATAGCCTTTTCACTAGGCACTGCTCCTAATAGCCAGTTTCCTACTTCACACTGATGAGGGGCAAATACCCCGAAACAGCTGTCTGTGGATGGATACCATGTTCTGGCATAGGTGGTTTTCCTTTATTGGATGCTGCCCTTCCCGTGGTTGTTCCTTCCCGGTGAAAGACCTGGCTATTCATTGCTTGCGTTGAGAAACAAGTGATGGTGTCTCCGCAGCTTTTCTACATGCATTTGCATATTTCCCATAAGGGATGGGGGCAGTGTTCTGGATCACTGCGTTGAGAAACACATGATGGTGTCTCCGCGGTGTTGGAAGGTTTGATCTCCACGAGGTCATTCATCCTTACGTTTATAGACTAACAGGACTGATGCAGATGCAAACACTGGCAATATAAATCTCCCCTTTTTATGTGTGGGAGACAGCAGAAAAATCAGGCCCACTGTATTACACTACACAGTTTGATTGGCAGAAAGTGGTTGGCAGATATGCCACTAACAGGACTGACGCAGATGCACACACTGGCAATATAAATCTCCCTTTTTTATGTGTGGGAGACAGCAGAAAAATCAGGCCCACTGTATTACACTACACAGTTTGAGTGGCAGAAAGTGGTTGGCAGATATGCCACTAACAGGACTGACGCAGATGCACACACTGGCAATATAAATCTCCCTTTTTTATGTGTGGGAGACAGAAGAAAAATCAGGCCCACTGTATTACACTACACAGTTTGATTGGCAGAAAGTGGCTGGCAAATATGCCACTAACAGGACTGACGCAGATGCACTCACTGGCAATATAAATCTCCCTCTTTATGCGTGGGAGAATGCAGGAAAAAAACAGGCCCACTGTATTACACTACACAGTTTGATTGGCAGAAAGTGGCTGGCAGATATGCCACTAACAGGACTGACGCAGATGCACACACTGGCAATATAAATCTCCCTTTTTTATGTGTGAGAGACAGCAGAAAAATCAGCCCCACTGTATTATACTACACAGTTTGATTGGCAGAAAAAGGCTGGCAGATATTTCAAAAATACAAGGGCTGTAGTAGAATTTCAATCTCCCTACAATGATCAAAGGACAAGAACGGCAGCAATGAAAAGGACTGCTGCACACAAGAGTGTGGACAAAGAAACAAGAGAACTGTGCAGAAAGGAGCAACAGGACTTTTGCTTTTAAAAAATCAGTTGGTTTGCACAGCGGCATACAAACAGCAATGCAGCTATCAGGGAGCATTATAAGCTACAGAGCTGATGCACAGAAAGCTAGCCTCCACTGTCCCTGCCAAGAAAAGGTGTGTTGGACAGTGGAAATCGCTACAGCACAAGCGGTTTGGGGGTTTACCTTCCCTCCCTAACAATATCCCTGCGTCAGTCAAAGCTACAGCAACCTCTCCCTATGCTCAGGTCAGCAGCAGTAAGATGGCGGTCGGCGTGCACACTCCTTTTTAGCCCCTGTGACGCCGCAGAAAACAAGCCAATCACCGCCATGCCCTTCTCTAAGATGGTGGGGACCAGGACCTATGTCATCACGCTGCCCACACTCTGCGTCCACCTTCACTGGCTGAGAAATGGCGCTGAACGCATCATATGAAATGCGACTTTGGTGCGAAGATCGCCGGCCGCATGGCGGATCCCACACTGTGATCGGCTTGGGTTTCATGAAACCCGACTTTGGCGAAAGTCGGCGATTTATGAAATTGACCGATCCGTTTCGCTCAACCCTAGTCCTAAGTAAGCTGATACCCCATATGTGGGGGTAAACCACTGTTTGGGCACACATTGGGGCTCGGAAGGGAAGTAGTGATGTTTTAGAATGCAGACTTTGCTGGAATGGTCTGTGGGCATCACGTTGCATTTGCAGAGCACCTGATGTGCCTAAACAGTGGAAAGCCCCAAATTCTAACTCCAACCCTAACCCTACCACACCTCTAACCCTAATCCCAACTCCAACACACCCCTAACCCCAACACACTCCTAACCCTAATCACAACCCTAACCATAACCCTAACCACACCCCTAACCCTGACACACCCCTAACCCCACCGTAAACGTAATCCAAACCCTAACCCCAACTCTAGCCCCAACCCTTACCCTAAGTTTAGCCCCAACCCTAAACCTAAATTTAGCCCCAACCCTAACCCTAACCCTAATTGGAAAATGGAAATAAATACTTTTTTTTTATTTTATTATTTTTCCCTAACTAAGGGGGTGATAAAGGGGGGTTTGATTTACTATTTAAAGCAGGTTTTTATAACGGGTTTTTATGTTTAGCAGCTGTCACACGCTAAAAGACGCTTTTTATTGCAAAAAATAGTTTTTGCGTCACCACATTTTCAGAAATATAATTTTTCCGTATTTTGGTCCACAGAGTCATGTGAGGTCTTGTTTTTTGCGGGACGAGTTGACATTTTTACTAGTACCATTTTCGGGCACATGACATTTTTTGATCGCTTTTTATTCTGATTTTTGTTAGGAGGAATGAACAAAAACCAGCAATTCATGAATTTCTTTTGGGGAGGGGGCATTTATACCATTCCGCATTTGATAAAATTCATAAAGCAGTTTTATTCTTCGGGTTAGTACGATTACATCGATACCTCATTTATATCTTTTTTATGTTTTGACGCTTTTATACAATAAAAACTATTTTATATAAAAAATAATTATTTTTGCATCGCTTTATTCTGAGGGCTATAACTTTTTTTTTTCGCTGATGACGCTATGTGGCCGCTCCTTTTTTAAAGGTACATGATGATGTTTTCAGTGGTACCATGTTTATTTATATCTGTCTTTTTGATCGCGTGTTATTCCACTTTTTGTTCGGCGGTATGATGATAAAGCATTGTTTTTTGTCTTATTTTTTATTTTTTTTTTTTACGGTGTTCACTGGAGGGATTAAATAGTGGGACAGTTTTATAGATTGGGTCGTTATAGATGCAGCAATACTAAATGTGTACTTTTATTGTTTTTTTTATTTATATAAAAAATGTATTTATTGGAACAATTTTTTTTTCTTTATTTAGGATTTTTTATATATATTTTTACAGTGTATTTTTTTTTTTTTTACTTTTTTACTTTGTCCCAGGGTGGGACATCACTGTATAGTGTCAGATCAGCGATCTGACAGGCAGTGCAGGAGGCTTGCCGGCACCTGCTCCCAGCAAGCCACCTCCCTGCAGGACCCGGAAGGCCCCCCACGGCCATTGCATTGTTCCGAGGGTCTCAGGGAAGCACGCTCCCTGCGTGATGCTTCCCTATGCCACCGGAACGCTGCGATTATGTTTGATTGCAGTGTTCCTGTGGTTAATGTGCCTGGAGCTGTCCGTGATGGCTCCTGGCACATAGTGCCAGATGTCAGCTGTGATAATCAGCTGACACCTGGCCGCGATCAGCCGTGCTCCCCCTGTGAGCGCAGCTGATCGCATATGAAGTACAATCCCATTGGTGGTCATACGGGCCCAGGCCACCTCGATGGGATAATACGTCAGATGTCAGAAAGGGGTTAAAAAATATTTTTATACTTTTTAATTACTTTTTTTTACTTTTTTACATTGCCTGAGGATGGGATTTCACTGTATAGTGACAGCTCGCTGATCAAATACTCTGCAGTGCTTCTGGACTGCAGAGCATCAGATCAGTGTCTGACTGGCAGAGAAGGAGGCATGTCAGCTCCTGCTTTTAGCATGCACTCACAGGCCACCTTCTCTGAAGAACCTCTCGACCATCTTGCAGTCAGGGTCACCATGGAGACCATCAGCACAACATGATAGCATTTCATTGTGCTGATGGAAGCACACTTTCTGTGTGATGCTTCTCCATGTTGCTGTCACTATTGACAGCTACATCAGAGTGGTTAAATGCCAGCAATTGGTGCTAGGACTGATCATTGGTGTTGGTGCAGGGTGTCAACTCTCACATACAGCTTACTCCCGCACCTGATCGCTGCGGTGCTCATCATGAGCTATGCAATCATGGTGCCATATATATACTTCTCTCCCGCAGAGCAGTATATGTACAGCACATGTCGTGAGGGGTTAAAATAAAAAAGGTGTCCAAAAATGATCACTCTTGGTGTTTTGTAGTCAGGTACCAAAATCTGACATAACCTGTAAGTTCATGAAAATGAAATGTCGTTTTGCCAACTTACATTTCCGGCTTAGACTGTAGGCCGATTAACAATATAATTTCTAAAGTATGCTTGCAGGGTTCTACACTTGATGATGACCATCCATTCTGGTGGCAATGATGTTGTGTCTGTGTAGCCTATCAACTTTAGATGGTACTTTCCTTGGGTAACATGGTGTCCAGACCTCGGAAACAGAGAATTCTATTCCTTGAGAGATCAACCTCTCCAACTATGTATAGTAATGCCAAAAAATGACACTGCCCAATAAAGAAACTGTACTGGAGAGTAATGATTTTATAGGTAATAAAATAGCAATAGATACTCCCGTAAAGTGCACAAGAGCTGTTGTCTGACACTTTACAGACAAATGGTGTCCCAGTCCAAGTGTGCTGTCAGGTGTGTGGTGCATCAAACTCACTTGTAGGCTGCATGCCTCCATTCCCTCCAGGCTTCCGTTCTCAGAAGCTGAAGCACACAATTCAGGGGACATCAAGTTCTTTACAACAGGCAGATGTTTACTGGTCAGTTCAAGTTCATCAGTTGGGGACATGGGGAATAGAGCACAGCATTTCATGAATCTTCCTTCATTAGTATAATACCTCTTCTGCCCTGCCACTTATTCATCCTGGATTACCCCTAAGACCCTGACTTCATCAGCCTCAGGGATTTCCCATCCCCTTCAGCAGTGCACCCGGGAACGGCCACCTGCCCCCACATAATTCTATGTTCACCGACTTTGAGATGTCAGAAGACCAGGCCCGATCCTTGGTACTTGGTTCAAGCCCTAGGCTCCACACGTTAAAGGAATGTCCACAAGGGTTATCGGTGCGGCCTCCCATTGCCTCAAATGATTGGCACATGCTGCCCCTAGCATCCCACAACACCCAAACTTGACCTAGACACTGCACTTACTATCTGCAAGTGCCCACCCACTGGGCTAGTTCTATTATTAACTATGCCCTATCCTATAGACTATACCTATTGTTCTCATCTTATGTCCTATACTGTCTATACTGTTGGTAAACCACTTACTATATGAACAATGCTTATCTAACCTAATTTCGTGCTTACCCTAACCTATGCACTACTCACATTATACATTAAACCATTACCATAGCACTTTATATAAGACACACATTACTATTCACATTACATATAAAACCACATGAGACTATACACATAGTGTGACTGTTGTCTTCAGGGGTGTGAACAGGGTAAGATTTAAGATGTGGACTCTCTACACTCCATCAGAAGAATTAGCCATGACAAATGTAAATTAAATTCTGCTGAACCTGAAAGATAACTGCTTAACATTAATATTTCTTAAAAATATATCTGACAGCATTGATCCTTCTGTCTCCTAACTTATCTGATATTTGTTTAAAAGTGAATACAGATAGTATAAGAAAAAAACTCTAGCAACTATCCCAGTACTGGGCAGAGGACAAATCCTGTGCAGACTTCTACTTATCCAAAATAAGAAATTATTATTTATCAAAAAAGTTAACAATTTGTTAAAGAAAATTGCAGATTACCAGAATTTTTGAATAATAAGTTACAACATTATTTTTCTTTGTGCCCAGGGCCCTAATGCTGTACAGGGCACTACTGGGAAAAGTCAGGGCAGTAGTTGCATCCCCGAAATTTATTCAGGAAATGAGGAAAAAGCTGAGACCTAAAGAAAATCGGAGTCAGAAAAGCCCAACAAATTTTTTTAGAACAAGTTTTGCTTTCTGCCCACATCTCTGCACATAGGCCCAGTCCTGCACATGATCCCGTTTGCAGAATCCATCCCATATATTGCTACTATAAAATGAATTTCAATAAAAATGAGGACTAAGCTGAGACACACTGAAAATGTGAGTCATGGAAGACAAATCATTTTTATACATTGGTTATTACCAATATGAACTAAATTTTATGTTTTCTGCTGAACACCTTCATCCTTGATTCTGACCCCTTTTTGAGTGTGTTCTCTGAAACTATTAATTGTATGTATATATATATATATATATATATATATATATATATATATATATATATATATATATATATATATATGTATATTCTTAAGTCAATTTATTTGAACCCTCCCTGCAGCCTTGCCTCTATTTGGATGCCAGTTTGGATGGATCGTTTCTTTTAGAACCTGCACAGAAACAAGCTTTTTTTATGTACATTAATTACATTAAAAGTTTTTATTCGTCAAGAACCCATTGGACCAGATTCCCTTAAAAAGTGCCCAAATTTGGCTTAATAGTCTCAGCTTCAATTATTCCCAAGACTCTACCGGTTTCCAACAGGCGTGAATGGTGCATGTTTATAGCTTAATGGTGCAGCAGCCGGCATGTGGTACTTTGCGAGCCAGGTTTTCTCTAACGTTGTTCCTAATCCTGCACAATCATTTGAAGTCAGTACCCTGATTTTTCTTATAGTCTACCTCTCCAGAAGATAATGCATAATGCCCCTCTGTTTTCTGCTTTTCTTCTAAATTAGATTAGTAAAACAGGTATGTAAAATGTTTACACTTTTTTTTTTTAAAGGATTTGAGAAAATAAATAGCAAACCTCCTTCTAAAAAAGTACATTACACGAAACACTGTATAGGTATACATCCCTAAAAGCAGCCCCTGCAACAGGCCAGTATATTTGTGTGTAATATAGGACTATTAAATCAAATGTGCTAAAAAATGTTAACTGTTAGGGCTAGCGGAACGCACCAAATTATAAGAGAGATGGTATAAGGTGCGTTCGCAGCCCGGGGTCCACCGTGCAGAGATGGAACCTGCTGCTGAGTAATGACGGACTATATGGCGGTACAATGTGGATACACACACGGGTTAACTTCACCCTGTGTGAAGGAAGCAAACCCTGTTGGGTCACAGGGCCGCAGTACCGCACCAAGAGTGCAAGCAAGGAGTCTCAGGACTCTATCTCAAGACACAGGATTAGAGTACGTTCAGACCACTTGCGCTCGACACCGCAACTGGGGTGTCAAAGTAACAGAAAATATAATTTAAAGCAGAAGAGTGGGTGCTGTGCTGCTTTGGCGGGCGCCACTAACCACCCAGATTTGGGATAGGAAAGCGCTCTATATGCGCACGGTGCCGCACTGTATCGTGTGTCTTTATGTTGACAGCTTAGACTTCTTTCACACTAGCATCGGCCCGACGTGCCGATGCGCATTGTGAAAGTAATGCCCGACGTGGGCAGCGGAAGCAGTCTTACGACGCTTCCGCTGCCCCATTGTAATGTCCGGGGAGGAGGGGGCGGAGTTTCGGCCATGCATGCGTGGTCGAAAATGGCGGATGCAATGCGCAAAAAAAGTTACATGTAACTTTTTTTGTGCCGACGGTCCGCCAAAACATGACGCAACCATCGCTCGTTTGGCCATACGTCGCAATTAGTGTTGAGCGATACCTTCCGATACTTGAAAGTATCGGTATCGGATAGTTTCGGCCGATACCCGAAAAATATCGGATATCGCCAATACCAATACCCGATACCAATACAAGTCAATGGGACTCAAGTATCAGAAGGTATCCTGGATGGTTCCCAGGGTCTGAAGGAGAGGAGACTCTCCTTCAGGCCCTGGGATCCATATTAATGTAAAAAATAAAGAATTAAAATAATAAATATGGATATACTCACCCGTCCGGCGGCCCCTGGACCTTACCGCTGTTAACCAGCAGCCTCCGTTCCTAAGAATGAGGAGTTTAGGACCTTCGATGACGTTGCGGCTGACGTCGCGGCTTGTGATTGGTCGCGTGACCGCTCATGTGACCGCTCACGTAACCAATCACAAGCCGCGATGTCATCGCAGGTCCCAAGGTGTCTCGACACCTAACGGTTAACAATTTTAAACCATACACACTTTGTGAGGTCGACAGTTTCATCTAAATTTCTGAAATGTTAAAAATAAGTAGTAAAAAAACCCTATACAAATGCAAATATATGTTGCTTATGGCTTTGTCATCTCATTACTTTCCCAGACAGATACGTCTTGGTCTCAGCCTGCTTTTTTAGTCAAAAATTTAGGACTGACGGCACTTAAACTGCCCTCCTAGTTTGTAGTGTATCAAAAATGAAAACAAAAATTGTGTCAAAAAACACTGTATGGAAGTATCGTATTTTGGGGCAAGACAATGCACCGAACCATAAGACGCACTCCAAAGTTTGGGGAGGAAAAAAGGATATCTTTAAAAAAAAATATATATATATCAGTGAGTTTTTAAGTCTGATTTTACAGTGGCTTACCAGGAAAAGGGGGCAGCTGTGATGGAACAGGGTCACAGGAGTATTCTGAGATCTCGGCTCCTGAGAACTCAATCTGCACATGCACCGCCTCTGGCAGCCATATTCCCAAAGCTCACTGCAGGGAAATCAATGTGAAGGAGACTCTGTTAAGCGCTGACATTTTATGATAGCTCAGGGGCCTGCAGCATTGCCCCCTTCCGCCACTGTACCCTGCCTCCTTTGACCCCGCACCACCGCACCCAGTAAGCTACATTCAAATTAAATGACCCCCCAATTTTCAGGGAAAAAAGTAGCACCTTATAATCTGAAAATATCATTGTATCAATAAATTCACAGACAAACAGACTCTGCAGATCCTGAATTTCTCTATTACTTGAATATATGTATTATTGTTCATAGACTGAAACTACCATTCCCATGTTCTTTAGTACTGCAGTGGAGTAAGGGATTTGGATGTTTCGCCCCCAGCAGTTCATCCCCAGCGGTTCGCCCCCAGCAGTTCGCCCCCCAGCAGTTCGCCCCTGTGTACATTTCGCCCCCGAACATTTCGTCCCCAGCATTTCGCCCCCAGGATGTTTTGCCCCCGCACATTTCGCCCCCAGCAGTTCACCACCAGCAGTTCGCCCCCAGCAGTTTGCCCCCAGCACTTCGCCCCTGGGTACATTTCGCCCCTGCACATTTCATCCCCAGCATTTGGCTCTCAGGATGTTTTGCCCCCGCACATTTCACCCCCGCACGTTTTGCCCCCAGCAGTTCGCCCCCCCAGTTCGTCCCTGGGTACATTTCGCCCCGCACATTTTGTCCCCAGCATTTGGCCCCCAGATGTTTTGCCCCCGGCAGTTCACCCCCGGATGTTTGTACCCTTGTGATTCATGAATTCCCGTCCGTCATCAATGTTTCGCCCCCAGCAATTCGCCCCCGGTAGTTCGTCCCCAGATGTTTGTACCCTTGTGGTCCTTGAATTCCTGTCCATCATCAATGTTTTTTTCTCCCCAGCAATTCGCCCCCAGATGTTTGGAACCTTGTGGTTCATGAATTCCCGTCCATCATCAATGTTTTGCCCCCAGCAGTTCGCCCCCGGTAGTTCGCCCCCGGATGTTTGTACCCTTGTGGTTCATGAATTCCTGTCCATCATCAATGTTTGGTCCCCAGCAATTCGCCCCCGGCTGTTCTTCCCCGGATGTTTGTACCCTTGTGGTTCTTGAATTCCTGTCCGTCATCAATGTTTCGCCCCCAGCAGTTCGCCCCCAGATGTTTGTACCCTTGTGGTTCATGAATTCCTGTCCATCATCAATTTTTCACCCCCGGCAGTTTTCCCCTGGCAGTTCACCCCCGGATGTTTATACCCTTGTGATTCATGAATTCCCATCCGTCATCAATGTTTCGCCCCCAGCATTTTGCCCCCAGCAGTTCGCCACCAGATGTTTGTACCTTTGTGGTTCTTGGATTCCTGTCCATCATCAATATTTCATCCCCAGCAATTCGCTCCTGGATGTTTGTACCCTTGTGGTTCTTGAATTCCTGTCCGTCATCAATTTTTCGCCCCCGGCAGTTCGCCCCCGGATGTTTGTACCCTTGTGATTCATGAATTCCCCTCCATCATCAATGTTTTGCCCCCAATAATTCGCCCCCAGCAGTTTGCCCCCAGATGTTTGTACCCTTGTGGTTCTTGAATCCCTGTCCATCATCAATGTTTCGTCCCCTGCAATTAACCCCCGGATGTTTGTACCCTTGTGTGTTATGGTTCTCAATGGCAAGAGAACATAGCCCAGCAAACATAGGTACTAGCTCTTGGAAGGATGGAAACTAAACTGACCATGAACTAAACCTGCCGCACAACTAACAGTAGCCGGGTAGCGTTGCCTACGTTTTTATCCCTAGACGCCCAGCGCCGGCCGGAGGACTAACTAATCCTGGCAGAGGAAAATATAGTCCTGGCTCACCTCTAGAGAAATTTCCCCGATAGGCAGACAGAGGCCCCCACATATATTGGCGGTGATTTTAGAAGAAATGACAAACGTAGTATGAAAATAGGTTTAGCAAAATTGAGGTCCGCTTACTAGATAGCAGGAAGACAGAAAGGGCACTTTCATGGTCAGCTGAAAACCCTATCAAAATACCATCCTGAAATTACTTTAAGACTCTAGTATTAACTCATAACATCAGAGTGGCAATTTCAGATCACAAGAGCTTTCCAGACACAGAAACGAAACTACAGCTGTGAACTGGAACAAAATGCAAAAACGAACGAGGACTAAAGTCCAACTTAGCTGGGAGTTGTCTAGCAGCAGGAACATGCACAGAAAGGCTTCTGATTACAATGTTGACCGGCATGGAAGTGACAGAGGAGCAAGGTTAAATAGCGACTCCCACATCCTGATGGAAACAGGTGAACAGAGGGGATGATGCACACCAGTTCAATTCCACCAGTGGCCACTGGGGGAGCCCAAAATCCAATTTCACAACAGTACCCCCCCCTCAAGGAGGGGGCACCGAACCCTCACCAGAACCACCAGGGCGACCAGGACGAGCCCTATGAAAGGCACGGACCAGATCGGAGGCATGGACATCAGAGGCAGTCACCCAAGAATTATCCTCCTGACCGTATCCCTTCCATTTGACCAGATACTGGAGTTTCCGTCTGGAAACACGGGAGTCCAAGATTTTTTCACAACGTACTCCAACTCGCCCTCAACCAACACCGGAGCAGGAGGCTCAATGGAAGGCACAACCGGTACCTCATACCTGCGCAACAATGACCGATGAAAAACATTATGAATAGAAAAAGATGCAGGGAGGTCCAAACGGAAGGACACAGGGTTAAGAATCTCCAATATCTTGTACGGGCCGATGAACCGAGGCTTAAACTTAGGAGAAGAAACCCTCATAGGGACAAAACGAGAAGACAACCACACCAAGTCCCCAACACAAAGCCGAGGACCAACCCGACGCCGGCGGTTGGCAAAAAGCTGAGTCTTCTCCTGGGACAACTTCAAATTGTCCACTACCTGCCCCCAAATCTGATGCAACCTCTCCACCACAGCATCCACTCCAGGACAATCCGAAGATTCCACCTGACCAGAAGAAAATCGAGGATGAAACCCCGAATTACAGAAAAAAGGAGACACCAAGGTGGCAGAGCTGGCCCGATTATTGAGGGCAAACTCCGCTAAAGGCAAAAAAGCAACCCAATCATCCTGATCTGCAGACACAAAACACCTCAAATATGTCTCCAAGGTATGATTAGTCCGCTCGGTCTGGCCATTTGTCTGAGGATGGAAAGCAGACGAGAAAGACAAATCTATGCCCATCCTAGCACAGAATGCTCGCCAAAATCTAGACACGAATTGGGTTCCTCTGTCAGAAACGATATTCTCCGGAATACCATGCAAACGGACCACATTTTGAAAAAACAGAGGAACCAACTCGGAAGAAGAAGGCAACTTAGGCAGGGGAACCAAATGGACCATCTTAGAGAAACGGTCACACACCACCCAGATGACAGACATCTTCTGAGAAACAGGAAGATCCAAAATAAAATCCATCGAGATGTGCATCCAGGGCCTCTTCGGGATAGGCAAGGGCAACAACAATCCACTAGCCCGAGAACAACAAGGCTTGGCCCGAGCACAAACGTCACAAGACTGCACAAAGCCTCGCACATCTCGAGACAGGGAAGGCCACCAGAAGGACCTTGCCACCAAATCCCTGGTACCAAAGATTCCAGGATGACCTGTCAACGCAGAAGAATGAACCTCAGAAATGACTTTACTGGTCCAATCATCAGGAACAAACAGTCTACCAGGTGGGCAACGATCAGGTCTATCCGCCTGAAACTCCTGCAAGGCCCGCCGCAGGTCTGGAGAAACGGCAGACAATATCACTCCATCCTTAAGGATACCTGTACGTTCAGAGTTACCAGGGGAGTCAGGCTCAAAACTCCTAGAAAGGGCATCCGCCTTAACATTCTTAGAACCCGGCAGGTAGGACACCACAAAATTAAACCGAGAGAAAAACAACGACCAGCGCGCCTGTCTAGGATTCAGGCGTCTGGCGGACTCAAGATAAATTAGATTTTTGTGGTCAGTCAATACCACCACCTGATGTCTAGCCCCCTCAAGCCAATGACGCCACTCCTCAAAAGCCCACTTCATGGCCAAAAGCTCCCGATTCCCAACATCATAATTCCGCTCGGCGGGCGAAAATTTACGCGAGAAAAAGGCACAAGGTCTCATCACGGAACAATCGGAACTTCTCTGCGACAAAACTGCCCCAGCTCCGATTTCAGAAGCGTCGACCTCAACCTGAAAAGGAAGAGCAACATCAGGCTGACGCAACACAGGGGCAGAAGAAAAGCGGCGCTTAAGCTCCCGAAAGGCCTCCACAGCAGCAGGGGACCAATCAGCAACATCAGCACCCTTTTTAGTCAAATCAGTCAATGGTTTAACAACATCAGAAAAACCAGCAATAAATCGACGATAAAAGTTAGCAAAGCCCAAAAATTTCTGAAGACTCTTAAGAGAAGAGGGTTGCGTCCAATCACAAATAGCCTGAACCTTGACAGGATCCATCTCGATGGAAGAGGGGGAAAAAATATATCCCAAAAAGGAAATCTTTTGAACCCCAAAAACGCACTTGGAACCCTTCACACACAAGGAATTAGACCGCAAAACCTGAAAAACCCTCCTGACCTGCTGGACATGAGAGTCCCAGTCATCTGAAAAAATCAAAATATCATCCAGATACACAATCATAAATTTATCCAAATAATCACGGAAAATGTCATGCATAAAAGACTGAAAGACTGAAGGGGCATTTGAAAGACCAAAAGGCATCACCAAATACTCAAAGTGGCCCTCGGGCGTATTAAATGCGGTCTTCCACTCATCCCCCTGCTTAATTCGCACCAAATTATACGCCCCACGGAGATCTATCTTAGAGAACCACTTGGCCCCCTTTATGCGAGCAAACAAATCAGTCAGCAGTGGCAACGGATATTGATATTTAACCGTGATTTTATTCAAAAGCCGATAATCAATACACGGTCTCAAATAGCCATCTTTCTTAGCCACAAAGAAAAAAACGGCTCCTAAGGGAGATGACGAAGGACGAATATGTCCCTTTTCCAAGGACTCCTTTATATATTCTCGCATAGCAGCATGTTCAGGCACAGACAGATTAAATAAACGACCCTTAGGGTATTTACTACCCGGAATCAAATCTATGGCACAATCGCACTCCCGGTGCGGAGGTAATGAACCAAGCTTAGGTTCTTCAAAAACGTCACGATATTCAGTCAAGAATTCAGGAATCTCAGAGGGAATAGATGATGAAATGGAAACCACAGGTACGTCCCCATGCGTCCCCTTACATCCCCAGCTTAACACAGACATAGCTTTCCAGTCAAGGACTGGGTTATGAGATTGCAGCCATGGCAATCCAAGCACCAACACATCATGTAGGTTATACAGCACAAGAAAGCGAATAATCTCCTGATGATCCGGATTAATCCGCATAGTTACTTGTGTCCAGTATTGTGGTTTATTACTAGCCAATGGGGTGGAGTCAATCCCCTTCAGGGGTATAGGAGTTTCAAGAGGCTCCAAATCATACCCACAGCGTTTGGCAAAGGACCAATCCATAAGACTCAAAGCGGCGCCAGAGTCGACATAGGCATCCGCGGTAATAGATGATAAAGAACAAATCAGGGTCACAGATAGAATAAACTTAGACTGTAAAGTGCCAATTGAAACAGACTTATCAAGCTTCTTAGTACGCTTAGAGCATGCTGATATAACATGAGTTGAATCACCGCAATAGAAGCACAACCCATTTTTTCGTCTTAAATTCTGCCGTTCACTTCTGGACAGAATTCTATCACATTGCATATTCTCTGGCGTCTTCTCAGTAGACACCGCCAAATGGTGCACAGGTTTGCGCTCCCGCAAACGCCTATCGATCTGGATAGCCATTGTCATGGACTCATTCAGACCCGCAGGCACAGGGAACCCCACCATAACATCCTTAATGGCATCAGAGAGACCCTCTCTGAAATTCGCCGCCAGGGCGCACTCATTCCACTGAGTAAGCACAGCCCATTTACGGAATTTCTGGCAGTATATTTCAGCTTCGTCTTGCCCCTGAGATAGGGACATCAAGGCCTTTTCCGCCTGAAGCTCTAACTGAGGTTCCTCATAAAGCAACCCCAAGGCCAGAAAAAACGCATCCACATTGAGCAACGCAGGATCCCCTGGAGCCAATGCAAAAGCCCAATCCTGAGGGTCGCCCCGGAGCAAGGAAATCACAATCCTGACCTGCTGAGCAGGATCTCCAGCAGAGCGAGATTTCAGGGACAAAAACAACTTGCAATTATTTTTGAAATTTTGAAAGCAAGATCTATTCCCCGAGAAAAATTCAGGCAAAGGAATTCTAGGTTCAGATATAGGAACATGAACAACAAAATCTTGTAAATTTTGAACTTTCGTGGTGAGATTATTCAAACCTGCAGCTAAACTCTGAATATCCATTTTAAACAGGTGAACACAGAGCCATTCCAGGATTAGAAGGAGAGAGAGAGAGAGAAAGGCTGCAATATAGGCAGACTTGCAAGAGATTCAATTACAAGCACACTCAGAACTGAAGGGAAGGGAAAAAAAAAAAAAAAAAATCTTCAGCAGACTTCTCTTTTCTCTCCTTTCTCTGTCAATTAATTTAACCCTTTTGTGGCCGGTCAAACTGTTATGGTTCTCAATGGCAAGAGAACATAGCCCAGCAAACATAGGTACTAGCTCTTGGAAGGATGGAAACTAAACTGACCATGAACTAAACCTGCCGCACAACTAACAGTAGCCGGGTAGCGTTGCCTACGTTTTTATCCCTAGACGCCCAGCGCCGGCCGGAGGACTAACTAATCCTGGCAGAGGAAAATATAGTCCTGGCTCACCTCTAGAGAAATTTCCCCGATAGGCAGACAGAGGCCCCCACATATATTGGCGGTGATTTTAGAAGAAATGACAAACGTAGTATGAAAATAGGTTTAGCAAAATTGAGGTCCGCTTACTAGATAGCAGGAAGACAGAAAGGGCACTTTCATGGTCAGCTGAAAACCCTATCAAAATACCATCCTGAAATTACTTTAAGACTCTAGTATTAACTCATAACATCAGAGTGGCAATTTCAGATCACAAGAGCTTTCCAGACACAGAAACGAAACTACAGCTGTGAACTGGAACAAAATGCAAAAACGAACGAGGACTAAAGTCCAACTTAGCTGGGAGTTGTCTAGCAGCAGGAACATGCACAGAAAGGCTTCTGATTACAATGTTGACCGGCATGGAAGTGACAGAGGAGCAAGGTTAAATAGCGACTCCCACATCCTGATGGAAACAGGTGAACAGAGGGGATGATGCACACCAGTTCAATTCCACCAGTGGCCACCGGGGGAGCCCAAAATCCAATTTCACAACACTTGTGGTTCTTGAATTCCTGTCCATCATTAATGTTTTGCCCCCAGCAATTTGCCCCCGGCAGTTCGCCCCCAGATGTTTGTACCCTTGTGGTTCATGAATTCCTGTCCGTCATCAATGTTTCACCCCCAGCAGTTCGCCCCTGGCAGTTCGCCCCTGGATGTTTGTACCCTTGTGATTCATGAATTCCAATCCATCATCAATGTTTCGCCCTCAGCAATTCGCCCCCAGATGTTTGTACCCTTGTGGTTCTTGAATTCCGGTCCATCATCAATGTTTCATCCCCAGCAATTCGCCCTTGGATGTTTGTACCCTTGTGGTTCTTGAATTCCTGTCCATCATCAATGTTTCGCCCCCGGCAGTTCGCCCCCAGATATTTGTACCCTTGTGATTCATGAATTCCTGTCCATCATCAATTTTTCACCCCCGGCAGTTCACCCCCGGATGTTTGTACCCTTGTGATTCATGAATTCCCGTCCATCATCAATGTTTCGCCCCCAGCAATTCGCCCCCGGCAGTTCGCCCACAGATGTTTGTACCCATGTGATTCATGAATTCCCGTCCGTCATCAATGTTTCCCCAGCATTTGGCCCCCAGATGTTTTGCCCCCAGCAGTTTGCCTCCGAATGTTTGTATCCTTGTGGTTCATGAATTCCCGTCAGTCATCAATGTTTCCCCAAAATTTGGCCCCCGGATGTCTCGCCCCCAGCAGTTCACCCCCGGATGTTTGTAACCTTGTGGTTCATGGATTCCTGTCCATCATCAATGTTTTACACCCAGCAGTTTGCCCCAGGCAGTTCACCCCCGGATGTTTGTACCCTTGTGGTTCATGAATTCCCTTCCATCATCAATGTTTCGCCCCCAGCAGTTTGCCCCCAGCAGTTCGCCCCCGGATGTTTCACCACCGAATGTTTCTCCTACAGCATTTTGTCCCTGGATGTGTCACCATCTGATGTTCGCACCTAAGATTTTGACCCCAGATGTTTCACCCTCAACATTTGGGGTCAACATGCAGGGATCAAAACATCTAGGGCTGAACATACCTGGGGGTAAAATGTACAGGACCCCAATTGCTGGGGATTCCTGTGGCTGCCTTTTCAGCAGCTCACCCAGTGTCTCTTCTGGCTGGCCTTAAAGGAGTAGTATCACCCTAGAGCAAAACAAAAATGGACATACTTACCTTTCGCAGCTGCAGCTCCTTGGGTCATGGAGTGCAGTCTAGCAGTTCCCCGTGATGTCTTCTCCTGCTTCTGGCTGTCTTTTCATCTTCCCTGGATCAGTGATCCATGAATCATGATGAATGCCGCAGCAGTGAGGCTGAATGTCTCCAGGCCGCTCACTGACATGACGTCACTCCTGCCCCATTCATCAGTCAATCCAGGGGGCAGGATGCCTCTCCTGCCACCAAGGAATTGCATATATAGATCAATAGTTGGCTGTTTGTAAGTAGATCACTGGCAGTAGTCCCAGGAAGGGGAAGGTAGACAGCCGAGTCCCCGCAGCTCCAGCCGGGCACCCCCAATAGAGGATATAATAACAGGTTATAGAAGAAAAAGCCAGTCCTAGGAGCACAGAAAAAAGGACTCTGACACCGGGTTGAGTTGAGCCACAACGCATTTCAATGGCATCTTCTTCGGGGGAAACTGCTGGGAGCGAAACATTGATGACGGACGGGAATTCATGAACCACAAGGGTACAAACATCCGGGGGCGAACTGCCAGGGGCGAACTGCTGGGGGCGAAAAATCCGGGGGCCAAATGCTGGGGAAACATTGATGACTGACGGGAATTCATGAACCACAAGGGTACAAACATCCGGAGGCGAACTGCTGGGGTCAAAACATCCAGGGCCAAAATGCTGTGGAAACATTGATAACGGATGGGAATTCATGAACCACAAGGGTGCAAAAATCCAGGGGTGAACTGCCGGGGGCAAAACATCCAGGGGCAAAATGCTGGGGACGAAATGTGCGGGGGCGAAATGTACCCAGGGACGAACTGCTGGGGGCAAAATGTGCAGGGGTAAAATGTGGGGGGCGAAACATCCTGGGGGCCAAATGCTGGGGACGAAATGTGCGGGGGCAAAATGTACCAAGGGACGAACTGCTGGGGGCAAACTGCTGGGGGTGAACTGCTGGGGGTGAACTGCTGGGGGCGAAACATCCTAGAACCTCTAGTAATGTGCTGTATGCTATCACCTCTATCCATAAGCTGTAAAACACTAAAATGGCCGCTGCCTTTCCGGCTCTCATTTTCTATAGTGGCTGTGATAGGCCCTCCTGATTGGCTGTCCTATTCCAAGTAATGCAATAGATGAATGGCATTATGAGTAATCCTGCATGGTTCTGCTTGAGGTCTTGTCACGCTGGTCTCTGGCTGAATCAGTCTTCATCAATGAGTGAAATGGTGTAGCTTTTTTGGGGATCTGTATAAATTGAATCATAAATTATTTGAGTTCACTTTGAATTCACTGGGACTTGTGAAATTCATGAAATTTGACTGAAGTTGATTTCATGGGCAGTCAATTTGATCATCTCTATTCAATGCCCCACTCGTGCATCCAATTTAACACAATTATTTAATTTACCAGACATGTCAGTGACAGCTCCTTTTTAATCCAATGACTGAAAAAAATACATTTGCTCTGATAGTAGACATTTCATACGAGAGATCAGCAAATTGATTCGCAGAACCAGGACCAATGGCATTATTCTGTGACGACTGGACAAGTACCCTGCGAACCATCTCCTACTTGTACAGTGGCTCTACTACTAGTGACTGCACCTCCCCCAGACATATTCTTTTAAAGTTACATAATCCTGGAGATTTTTTGTGAACTTAGCATTAATTTGACATCCAAATTAAAATAAATGTATAAATAATACATCATTGAAGTACCTCTATAACTTTTCAATTTTATGTTATTACGTTTACAAATACATTTCCCATTCACACGCAGAGCTCTTTATAGTCAATTCCATCAGATTTGAAATATCTGTCTATCTTTTGTTTTAAAGGCCAATTTCTAAATAACAAACTCAGTGGGCTTTATTTAATATCTGAAGTTATACCAAGAAAAGGAAAATCTCTAAAATGAACTATGAAACATGCATTCAATAAAGTTTGCAGACGTATAGTACATGCTCCATTAATTTTACCACACTGTTTAGAATTATCCATCTGTTTAAAGGTTAACAGTTTTAACACTCCTTCACTGGTTTCTATTTTGTTCCTTTCTTTTTCTTCTTAAATAGTAAATTCATGACTGAAGCAAGATTTAAATTGCCTCAAATAACATTTTTTCCACAAATGTAGAATATATTGTAATATAATGGGTGACAACTGTGTTGGAAAAGGGAGCAAGTATAATGAAAATAAATGACAGTTTACCATTTTAGGAATTTTAAAAATAGAAAGTCTATATCAAATTTGTGATATTCAAGCCCAGGTGCCCTTACTGGAGAAAAGAAGCATTAGAAACAGCTTTGTGTTAAACAATTTTTAAGATAAAAGAAGATAATAAGAGAAATGTGCCAGAATTTTAGATCAGTTAACATTAAAAAAAATGTGGTATACATGTCTTTTACCACTTTTATTTTTGTTATTTTATATTTTAGAAACTTTTTTCAGTTCATTAGACAAGTGGGCATGGTTTATCAGAAGGAAATTTGATTAAAATGTAACTATTGTTTCAAGTTGCACCAAATTTATCATTCAACATAAATATACTATGATAAATTTAACCTTGTCCATATTTTAGGAATAATTAGTTAGTATTTCTAGTTGGTTCTTGAAGAAGAATCACTGCCTAAAAGTGTTAACATTTTTCTTATTTTCATTACACTTCTAATATTCTTAATGTATGAGAGCACAAAAAGTCAAAAGTATGCTTACTTTTTCCAGCCCCTTTGCACTGAGATTAGCTGATCACTAAGCCATAAATTTTGAGTGGATGTTTCAACATATTGGGTATTCATAACAGTAATTAGCTACATGACATTTAGGTTAAATAAAAAATAATTGTCACCTGCTGTTAGGGCTGGCAGAACGCACCAAATAATATAAAGGAAGACATAAAGCGCGTTCGCAGCCCGGGTCCAAAGTGCAGAGATATTACATGCTGCTCGGTAATGGCAGACAGTATATGGCAGTATAATGAGAACACACATGGGTTAATGTCACCCGGTATTTATGGAGACGGTCCCTGTTGCATCACAGAGCCGCTATACCGCTGAATGAACGCTAGTGTCCGGTCACAGAACTCTACCCCAAGGACAAGGAGTTAGAGTCCCTCTAGACCCACTAGCATTCGGCACTGCACCTGCTGTGACAGGAAAAAACTGTAATAATAATAGATTTAGCGCAATGAGTGCTCGCAGCGCTGCTCTGGTGGACACCATTAACCACCCTAACTAGAGACTGGAAAGCGCACTAGTTACGCACGGTGCCACACTGGCGAATGCTGCTGAATAGATACTGAAGAATTGTGCCTCGTGCTGGATGGCACTAAACAGGCACTAATCAGCTCCAAACACTCAACCACATACAACAACACTAGGGAAGAGGATGATTAGGAGCTTTCACCAGATAACATACACACATCCACACACACACGATTTCTGTTTATACTAGCGCATGGCTGAGGGGCCTTGCAAACCTTTTATAGTTGCAGCTTTCCGGGAGCTTCCCAATGGTCCAATCAGAGCTGTTTGAGGAACTGGGCATGTGACTCCCAACCTCCAATGAGAGGTTGTCCCACGGGCATGCTCAGTAGGCAAAAAACAGGACTTAGTCCCAGGAAAGTCTGCTCACTGCTGACTAATGCTGGTTACAATAGCTGGACTTGGGACGGCAGCAGTAACCAGACGTACAAGACTGACGTCTCTGCTTAGCAGGCTCCTCTGTGGCTGGGGAAGAATGTGAAACTGCAGAGGACATGGTTCGAGATTCCCTCTGTGCAGCGGTGGGAACTCAACACCTAACACCTGCTTAAAGGGAACTATAGTTTCATGTAACATTTCAGAACATGTTGTTTTGTGTGCATATGAGGAATAGCACTATTTCTGGTCATTATATGTCTTGCATCCTGATTTTCCCCCATATTTCCTCTCTGAAGGTTGTATCTCTAATTTGCAATTGACTCTGTGGTAGTGGGGGTAGACTAGCTGCGATGGTATTTTCCACATACTAAACACATAGAAGAATTCCTTCTATATTTTGTCCTACAATCATCATTATTTTTGAATGAGAGTTTGAGGCGAGTAGGAGGAGCTGGTTGGTTATATGGCAACTGGAATGGGACATCCAGCTCTTTTGATGATCTAGATCATTTGGCTCTGCTCACCAAAAAGAGTCATCACCATGGAATCCCAACTAGATCCCTTTTAAATATGTGTCCACCTGCAATTAAACATATTTTTAATGTTAAAATCTCTGCAAATCATGAGGTCAAAACCCCATCTATCTTTATTGACAGCTATATAAAGAGAAGAAGAGGCAGCACTTCATTGATAGGCAAAAAGTGTGGACTTTATTATCCCATATGGTGACATTTTAGTCCTATCACAGCACTTTCTCAAACATCACCTGTCTTCATAGCTGAACACCATGATTTTATCCTTCCCTGAGAGCAATTCAGAAACTGGAAGTGGCTCTCACTAGGGTACCATCTCCAGTTGGTCACTGAAGAGAGCCAATTCCTTGTGACAGATCAGTCATAAACAACCCATCACTGACTGGGATATATACTGTATTCCTATTATCATGTGTCATGTAAATTATTTTATTTTTGGCTTCATGAGGGACAATATTTTATGCAAAGTTTGTTGAAAGTAAAGTTCTCAATTTATTCTTCTATCACTAAGTAGAGCTGACACTTGTAAGTGACATAACTAGATGAGTCTGCATGCTCCATTTAATTGGCTTGTGTTACTATCTAAGTACATCTTCCTTTTTAATTCCCTTAACCTTCTGGCTCTCACTGAAACCTGGATCCAGCAGATGGACACCTCTGTTGTGCTCATGTGTGGTGGACCATAGTTTTCACATAAGAAAAAAGGAATATAGTCAGCTTACCGGTCTTAGACAAAATCCCCAGACCTGCCAACGCCCAGCACGGTTCGGGGTGAGCGCCCACAGTAAATGAAGACAAAAAGGGAAGTGATCCAGCTGGAGGTGGAGGCAGTTCAGACTTTGTGAGACTTTATTAGACAACTAAAGCGATAAATAAATCTTCAACAAGAAAAATCTTTACATAGCAAACACCTGGCACACCAGTGAGGAGAATCAACGCGTTTCAACTATGGAGTCTTACTCATGATCTCAGATCATGAGTAAGACTTCATAGTTGAAACGCGTTGATCCTCCTCACTGGTGTGCCAGGTGTTTGCTATGTAAAGATTTTTCTTGTTGAAGAACTATTTATCGCTTTAGTTGTCTAATAAAGTCTCACAAAGTCTGAACTGCCTCCACCTCCAGCTGGATCATTTCCCTTTTTGTCTATAGTTTTCACATATCCCAGACCTGAGAGAAGAAAAGATGGGGGTGTTGGTCTGCTTTTTTCATCACAATGTGCTTTCCAGGTTATTCCCCCCTACTACCCTCACTTATTTTTCTGTAATTTGAAGTCCACATCATCATACTCTTCAAGCCCTTCACCCTGTGACTAAAACCAACCAATTCCTAGATCACTTCGCCACATTACATACATTCTAACTTGTGGCATTTCCACTCTCATCATCTGGGACTTCCCAAATGGTAATCCACTCTACCCATCTTCTACATGCCTAATTCCTTTAAAATCTTTCTTCTGCCTTTTCATAGTTCACAGCAGAGTGCCCTGGATGAAGCAACACCTGCTACAAGCAGAGCCATCTGACACAGACAGCGGAAACCTTGTCACATGGTGAAAACACATTTTCTCCTGCTTTGCTCAAGGTGTGCATAGCATTGGTGGAGAAAATCTCTTTTGGCAGAATACTTTATCCACTATAAGTTCATGCTGAAAATCTATAACTAGGGATGGGCAAATCAAAACTATAAAGTTCGAGATCCATACTGAACACCTAGTGTCTGTGCATGGACCACAAACACAGACTTCTTCAGGTAGTGCAGCCAAACAACAACCTTTACTGTTTAAAAAAAACACTTGGGGGGGGCGTGGCCAGCAGCTGAAGGAGCAGGACGTGCTCCCCTTGAGCTCCTCTGCTGGTCCTTTTAATCTATCCTAATCAAAGGTTTAGAGGATCCATTCACTGAACTGGAGGACACTAATTGACAGCCCACCACCTCAGGATTACTCCCTACTTGTTGGAGTACGATCCCTTGTGCTGGGACGCAGTTATTTTGGGTGACATACAGGCGGTCTTGGGCCCTGCCAGGGGACCGCTTCTCCCACTGGCTGGCTGCCGGTCCAGGTGCGGGGTCTGTGTCGAGGCGGACTACGGAGGTGAACACCTCCCATATCACGGAGACCCCGTGGTACGCCCGGAGTGAGCTGCGGCGCCTAAGGAACTGCCTTCTCCCGTGCCCCGGCCGGTGTGGCCAGCGAGCGAGGTGAGGAGGTGCCATCTTGTGACCTATCGCGCTGTGAGAGGGAGCCGCTGAGAGGAAGCGCTGCATCGGAAGGTCATCCCCGCTCCCTCCATCTAATGCACAGCGGTGCCGGCGCCTTGAGATTACAGAGCGCGCCCCGGCGTCCATTCCCAGCAGGTGCGCCCGCTGCTGACCCTCACGGTCTCCTCCATCTCCCATCTTGGTCTTCCTGCGACGGCGACTCCGAGGTTCCGGCCGACCCTTGAACATCTGAGGTGCAGGTCGGTAACTTACCTGCCGCAGTGTGCGCCGCCCCCCCATACCTGACGCTGGCCCTGGTGAGAGGTTGTCTGCGGAGAATCGGGGGTCCTTTCATCCTCTCGGCCTCCTCCTTTCCCGCCATACGCCGCCATCTTGGACCTTCTTTCCGGGTCCACGACTGTTTGTGCCTCACAAGTGGGGGAGACTGAACAGCCTGGACTGAATACCTACCTTCTGCTGCCCCATACCCTAACTATCTACAGACATACCGTTTGTTGCCTGCTCTGTGCCCCCTGCTGCACCAAACCTAGCAAAGCTTTGTGTGATATATGACTGCCTGTTGTGTCTACTCTATACCTCCAGAACTACTCATACCCAAATTATTTTTAGAGTGACACACTTTTCTTTCTTTTCACTGCAATAAACTGTCTCACATAAGTTTGACACTAAAATACCTCTGCTGAATCGATCTAATACAAAGAACTCACTATTGGGTACTTCACTGCCACCTGGTAGTGACATATAAAGAAAGATCTTTACATCTCTATTATAACTCTCCTGCATTCCACTTAAAATTGCAACAGGAGAAACTGGAGAATTAAATCTGTTATACTCCACTGATATCTACTGTTGATCTATAAGAACTGCTGCCTGTGCCTGTTTCATACCTCTAGTTTTTTATAGATTTCTGACACAGTTTAACACTGGGGTGATACCCCCTAACGAGTGCAAGAATTAGCCCTACACAAACAAATGGATAACTGATTTATCTCTGAATGTTCAAGTGGTGATCATTGCACATCACGCTTTCAGAAGCTTACCATGGGCAAAACAAATAAGGAGCATGAAAAAAGTTTGATTAAAGCTCTAACGGGAAGCCAGAGCCGTAACACACATGGTGACCTTGATAAATATCTCAAAAAGAAACCTGATGCTATCCAGACTCCTTCAAAAAAACCACCTAAGAGAACTCTCTCCCTTGACAACTTAAAAAGAAAAAAAAAAAAAAACACAAGGCGCCCCCAATGTGTCACACTGTATATAGATAAATACAGACTTGGTAGGGAATATGCTCACCTATTGCAGTTGTGAAAATGGGTCACAACTCCCATGCGGGTGTAACCGTAGCAGCAGGTCTCCACAGAAATCCAGGAGGATGTTGGGAGTAGTAGTCTTAGGCAAAATGAAGACCGCGCTCACGGGATATATTTAAAATGGTTTATTTTAGCCTACGCGTTTCAAGAGCGTTCCTGCTCTCTTCCTCAGGGCATGTGCTGAGGAAGAGAGCAGGAACGCTCTTGAAATGCGTAGGCTAAAATAAACCATTTTAAATATATCCCGTGAGCGCGGTCTTCATTTTGCCTAAGACTACTACTCCCTTGACAACTTGGGAGACACAGACTCTAGCGGGGATGATTCAGACTGCGAATCTAATGTGGACGACTCTATGCCAATATCCAGAGCCTTCATGAAGAAGCTGATGGCTCAAAGCATGCAACCACTCTTGGAGGAAATAGCTGGCTTGCGAGCAGACGTACAACAAATGGGCCAGAGAGTGGAGACCTTAGAAGCGGCTAATATGGAAGCGACCGAAGCAATAATCTGTTTACAAGACCAACTCCTTCAACAACAACACCAACTAAACACAGCCCTGTTGGCAGCGGAGGATCAGGAAAACCGCAGTAGGAGGAAGAATATCAGATTAAGAGGTATTCCCGAATCCTTTGCTCGTGAATCCCTGGACAAGGTCTTCAGAGAAATCTTCTCCAACATCCTTGGGAAAGAGAGGGCCGACATAATTGTCATTGAAAGAGTCCACCGTGCTCTCAAGCCTAGACCTAAGCAGAACAACCCTCCAAGAGATGTTATATGTGGCCTCCTGAGTTTTGTGGACACTGCGGCCATTTTGGCCAACGCTAAGGAGAAAGACAGCCTCTCATATGACGGCTCCCAGATTCAAATTTTCCAAGATTTGGCTCCATCCACCCTTGCAAAGAGACGAATCCTCAAACCTCTTCTGACAGAACTGAGAACAAAAGGCTTACTATACAAATGGCTCTTCCCGTTTGGCCTTGCTATTACTTTTGGGAATCGCCAGATCACAATACGCACCCCTGCAGACCTGGAAGACGCCTGGAAAGCTCTCGATATCACTCCAATAGACATTCCTTCCTGGATGCCAGTCGACACAGGCTGGAACCTCCCTCAGCTGTCGAAACCACAGGAGTGGATTGTCAAGAAGAAGCATGCTAATCAAAAAATCATCCCACTTGAACTCTTTCAAGCTATGAGGCGGGTCACACTTAATAAACTACCTTGAATAGGTGAAATTTTTCTTTTTAAAGTTAATACTATTTTTCCTCAGCTCGCTTTTTTGCTTGGAACGGAGATCGACATTTTTGTTCGAGAGATCTCCTTTTATCGTCTGATATGGTTTCTTGCTCTTCTTTCTTGTTTTTCAGGTTTTTAGGGAACGCTTCCCCATTTTCTGTCCATCTTTTTTGATATCTATACCCAAAAGATCACCACTTGAACAATTCTCGCTCATGTTTGGGACCTTCCACCCCCCCCTGCGGTGGGCGAGTCTTATACTGTACAAAGTTGGTTGTTTACCTTGTTATATTGTCTTTTCAGGCTCTATGGTGTGACGGAGGATCTTGAGGACAGGACTGATGGCTGAAGGTAGGACTGATGTGGGCTCGGTCACGGTGGCATCCTTTAATGTGAAAGGCCTTAATTCCCCCACGAAGCGCAATCAAATCCTCTCACTACTAAAAAAACAATCTGCACAAATAGTGTTTCTACAAGAAACACACTTTAAAATGGGTAGAGCTCCGAATGTGTCATTCTCCTCTTTCCCCACTTGGTACAATAGCTGCTCCTCCTCTGCTTTTAAAGGAGTAAGCATAGTGCTTAAAAAAGGTCTCCCCTTTACAATCGGGGATAGTTTGGCAGATTCGGAGGGCAGATATATCTTTGTAAAAGGACTATTGGCTAACACGAAAATTACCCTAGCTAACTTATACGCCCCCAATTCCAACCAAACTCAATGGCTCATTAAAACTTTAGATACTCTCCATCTTTTCCAGGAAGGGCTACTGATCGTGGGGGGTGACCTAAACTTAACGCTACAGCCCAGTATAGACTCCTCCAGTGGTTCCTCCCCCCATATCACAGAAAGCGAGACAAAAAATTTTAAACAAATTAAGATCTCTACAGTTAGTGGACCCCTGGCGTAATTTTTTTCCTACTACAAAAGACTACACCTTCTTTTCGCCTCCACATAACTCATACCACCATATAGATTATTTACTTGTGCAATCCCGCACTCTGCATCTAATCAAATCATCCCGAATTGGGGATATTACAATTTCGGATCATGCACCCGTCTTCCTGGAGATAGTAATCTCCACTTTACCCAGAACTACCATGACTTGGCGATTAAATGAATCACTGCTCGACAACCCTAAACACGTGAACAGTCTAAAAACCACCATCTCTAGGTTCTTTGATGAAAATATTAATACTGGGCAAATTTCCCCCATCATCTGGGAAACACATAAAGCCGTCCTCAGAGGGGAACTTATTTCTTTAAGTTCGTATATTAAAAAGCAGAGAGATAAAGAAATTCAGTCTCTTCTCCATCAAATTAACATTTCAGAGCGTACCCACAAAACCACTAGATCGAATGAGTCTCTCCAAGAACTTATTTCCCTCCGCAACAAACTCAAAGACTTGTTAAACGTGAAATCAGCAAAACTGTTCATGTATTGCAGACATCGCTTCTACATGGATGGCAACAGAAGTAGTAAACTTACAACCCAATTACTTAAGCAGCAAAAAGAAAAGAAATTCATTAAACATATTTTCACTAAGACAAACAAGAGAGTTGTGGACTCTAAGGAAATTGCAGAGACCTTTCGCCAATATTATGAATCTCTTTATAACCTGCCTCCCTCTGACGACATGAAAGATTGCTCAACGGCTTTAACAAAAATTCAAAACTTCTTGGCCCCTCTCTCACTTCCGACAATTTCCCCTAAGGATTGTAATACACTTCTTGCCAAAGTCACCCTAAAAGAGGTGGAAGACATTTTAAAAGTTACCCCTAATGGCAAATCTCCCAGCCCTGATGGGTTCCCGGTGGGATACTATAAAAAATTCTCTGACGTCCTTCTCCCCCATTTTGTAAACCTCTTCAATTCCTTCTTTGAAGGAAAGACCCCACCCCGTCAGGCGCTGGAAGCTTACATCGCCATTATGCCAAAAGAGGGGAAAGACGACAGCCTTTGAAGTAATTACCGTCCCATTTCGCTACTTAACACCAATCTTAAACTGTGGGCTAAGATACTGGCCTCAAGAATCAATAAAGTACTAGATCAAATTATTCGCCCCGACCAGGTGGGGTTTGTGAGAGGCCGTGAAGGCAAAGATAACTCTGTAAAAGTCTTACACGCTATTTCCTACACGAGGACTAACGGAACGCCACTGGCCATCCTGTCAACGGACGCTGAAAAAGCGTTTGACAGGATTAGTTGGCAATACATGGTCTGTACATTACAAAAATTTGCCTTTCCACCCCCTTTCATAGAAGCCATTATGTCCCTCTACGTGGACCCATCTGCTAGAGTTGGGGTGAACAGGATCTTCTCGGAACCCTTTAAAATACGAAATGGTACCAGGCAGGGCTGTCCTCTTTCCCCCGCTCTCTTTGTCATGGTAATGGAGACTTTGATGGAGAGGATAAGACAAGACACGAAGATTAAAGGCCTTAAAGTGGGTGGGTCAGAGGTCAAGATTGCTGCCTTCGCTGATGACCTCCTACTTTTAACTACTAATCCAAGATTATCTTTCCCCAGACTTATGTCATTATTTGCAGAATTTGGAGAGTTTCTAACTTCAAAATAAATATGAATAAGTCAGAAGCGTTAAATATCTCGGCCAAAACGTCAGATATCTCAATATTAAAAAAAGACACCCCCTTTAACTGGCCTGCAGAAAAATTAAAATATCTTGGCATTTACTTAACGGCCGACCCTTCCTCTCTATATAAATATAATTACATTCCCCTTCTAGATAATTTACAACTAGACTTAAAAAAGTACGACCTACCTTATCTATCCTGGATAGGTAGGATAAACGTCATGAAATCTTATATCTTCACCAAAATTTTCTACATCATGAATATGGTCCCTATAAGTCTCCCTAATTCTTTCTTCCTCTCAATTAACCAATTGGTATCTCAATTTGTGTGGAAATATAAAAAAGCTAGACTCCCTCTAAAAATCCTTTCCTTACCCAGAGGCGAAGGCGGCCTCGGCTTTCCAGATTTTCGCTCCTATCATAAAGCAATCCATCTTGCTAGATGGATAAACCTAGTAAAACCTAACCCAGACAACTTAAACACACAACTCGAACTGTCCCTGTTGGGGATGGAGGCAGATCTTTATCTCTGGACATCTACTATTCCCCCGAAACAAAAACTGGACGACATAATTCTCAACACCTTATCCATTAGACATACCCTTATCCCAAACCGTCCTCCGTTTTGCCTTTTTCTTGACAATATCCCGCTCAAAGTTGCTCCCTGGCTAACGGACCCCAACTATAAAGATGCCCTCGGACTTTGGGACTCTCTGCCTAATGTTACAATTTCCCAATTTCTATCTAACAAGGTTCCATGCACTGACAATTGGCCATCAAATGCGTCTAAACAACCCTCGAACCTCCTTCAAAAATACTATATTCGCCATATCATGTCGAAACTCAAGTCATTGGAGAGTCAATCCCCCGACTGGTTATGGCTTGAATTCCTGGTTAGGTTGAAACCGCCAATCACCAGATTAGTTTCTAAACTATATGCAAATCTCTTTAAGACCCCAAACCTATTTAAACCTCTTTATCTCTCTTCCTGGGAAACAGAACTAAAAATCACACTTTCCCCCAGGGAAACTCAACAAGTACTTGCTAACTCCCACGGTTTCTCTAGATGTATTCTACTTCAAGAGAATGCGTTTAAAATTCTTTCAAGGTGATACAGAACCCCTGAGCGACTTTTTCACCTAGGGCTAACGGACTCTCCGCTGTGTTGGAGATGTTCCCAATCCATAGGGACTCTTCTACATATCTTTTGGCTATGCCCGGGACTATCACATTTCTGGTCTAGCGTAAATAAGAGAGAGGTGAGTAAAACTTTGCTTTTTTATGTAAACTTTTAGTGAATAAATGGGTAAAAGAGGGCGGGGTGAGTTTTTATTTCAAATAATGGAGCCTATGTGTTTATTTCAATTAAATGACTTTATTCTGTTTCTGTCTTTATTACATTTGACTATTGGGTTAGTAATGGGGGTGTCTGATAGACACCTCTCCATTACTAACCATTGGGCTTGATGTTAACTGAAATTAAAAAGCTGACATCAACTCTAATACTATTATACCACTTGCCATTCCACCAGTGCAAGTGGGAAGTGCCGGGCAATGCACCAGAATTGGCACATCTAATAGGTGCATCGTTACTGGAGCGACTGCTTGTTGTTATTTTAAGGCTGCAAAGGGCCAATATCCATGACCTCTTCTCAGTCTGAGAATAGCAGTCACCAGCTGTCTGCTTCAGCTTGGCTTGTTGTAAAAAATAAGGGACACCAAATTGTTTTATTTCAAATTGTTTATTTAAATATATTTAAAAATGGTGTGGGGACCCCTTTTTTTTAGATAACCAGCCAAGATAAAGCTCAGACTGGGGCACTGCATCTGACAGCTGTCAGTTTTGCCTGCCAAGATAACTCTGACAGCTGAGGGCTGCAGTCCACAGCTGTCAGCTTTACCTCTGCTGGTTATCAAGAATAGAGGGGACTCCACATCATTTTTTATTTTATTTATTTATTTGCACTAGCATCAGCTGCTGAATTCTCTCATCATCATGCACCTGCTCTCGCTGTTATCAGCGAGACCAGGCACATGATGACAGCAGTACTCTCATCACCCGACACCTATGACTGGTGGTAACCTATTTACTGCCAGTGACAGCTGCTGGCATACAGATGACAGCAGGGGAAATGCCAGATATTCAGGCCCCCATATATCTGAAATGGGTCCGGGTGTGAGTTCAGGTACCATTCTGATACCTGATCCAAAATTTTGCCCAAACCCGATGAACCCAAACATCCACTGGTCTGCCCCACTGCTCTCCACCTTACCAAACAAGCCTACTTCACCACTCTCATCATATCAATAGCTGACAATCTAAAATGACTCTTCGAAACTTTTAACTCCCTCCTGAGCCCAAAATTGCAGGTCCCGGTCACCAACCTCAGCACTGACAATCTGGCCAATTATTTCCCCCCCCCAAAATCAACCATGTCCACTATGACAATTTTGCACAATCCACTCAGAGCCTGAATTCCCTTCCTTTCTGCAACTCAAGCTCACTTTCCACGTGTGAACCAGTCACAGGAGAAGATGTTGCCAGGCTCCTTGCCTCTGTTCACCCTACTACTACCTATTCCATCATAACTTCTCCAAACTCTCACCTGTTGTCCCTGCCTACCTTTCTAAAATATTTAACCTCTTTATCGGTATCTTTCCATTTTCATTCAAACATGCCACCATAACCCCTCTGCTATCTAGAGACCAGTCTCTAATCTTCCATTTATTTCTAAACTCCTGGAATGCTTTGTCCATTCTCATCTAATCCAATATATCTAGGATCATTCTCTTCTTGAAACTGCTCTCATGCTTTACTACCAGCAAAAACTAATGCCCACTACTCCCTTATGATTCTCCTGGATCTGTCTGCTGCATCTGAAGCTGAGGATCACCAACTCCTCCTTAGTATGCTCCACTCTATCAGCCTCAAGGACACCGATCTCTGATGGTTCCCCTCCTACCTATGTGACTGCTCCTTCACTGTATCTTTTGATGGCTCGTTTTCCCCTCCTCTTCCCCTTACTATTGGGAGTTTTCAAGGCTCTTTCCTAGGCACCATCCACTTTTCTATACACACTGCCCCTATTGCACAAACCATCACAGATTTGGTTTCCATTATCATCTCTATGCTGATAACACCTAATTATACACCTATTCCCTGACATTACCCCACCTTAATACAAAATACCTAGGAATGTCTGTCTGCACTCTCTAACATCTATTTGAAGCTGAATTTCTCCAAAACTGAACTTCTCATGTTTCCTCCCTCTAGTAACTGACTTATACCCCATTTTGCAATTACCTTGGGTGGTTTATCTGTAACTCCCAAGCAGCACACTCACTATCTTGGGGTCAAATTTTACACAGAACTTTCCTTTATTCCCTATATCCAGTCACTCACTTGCTCATATTACCTGCATCTCAAAAACATCTCCAGAATCAGACCTTTTCTCACCTTTGAAACTGCAAAAACTCTTAATGCTTTTATTCATTCTCACCTGGATAACTGCAACTCTTTACTGATCAGTCTCTGTGTAATCAAACTTTCTCCTCTCCAATATGTCCTGAATTTGACAGCCAGGGTCATATTTCTTCCCAGCCACTTCACCAATGCCTCCACTTTGTGCTAGTTATTGCATTGGTTGCCTATTTGCTACATAATACAATAAAAACTTATCTCTCTGCACTACCCTATATCTCCTCCCCTATCTCTATCTATCACCCTACCCATGCTCTCTGCTTCGAAACTGATCTAAGTGTAACATTGTCCATTCCCAAGCCTCCCAATTCCATCTCCAAGACTTCTCTCATTCTACCCAGTTTTCTGGACTGCCCTGCCCCGGATGATCTGACTGATGCCTAGCCCCAAGTTTTTAAGAGTGTTTTGAAAACACATCTCTTTAGACATGCCTATCTCCCTTATTTACCAACCTAACTCTAAAAAACGCAGGCAAAAATGCACCAAAAATGAGTGTTTTGGTAGTTATGTTTTTCCTACAAAGAGATGCAGAAATGGTGCAGAAATGTTACTCAATGTGCGCACATACCCTTATCTGTGTTATATTGCTCACCCATAGGCTACTCCATAGTCTGGAGTAAGTTTTGTTGGTACATAACCCTCAAAAGTGTACAGCTTTTATGAGTTTAGGGGTACCAATACATGATAATTTGAACAGAATGTGTATGAGTCCCTCTTTTATGTCTATTTGAGGGTGTATATGAGTCCCTTAACCCCTTCATGACCCAGCCTATTTTGACCTTAATGACCTGGCCATTTTTTGCAATTCTGACGAGTGTCCCTTTATGAGGTAATAACTCAGGAACGCTTCAACGGATCCTGAGATTGTTTTTTTGTGACATATTGGGCTTCATGTTAGTGGTAAATTTAGGTCGATAATTTCTGCGTTTATTTGTGAAAAAAACCAGAAATTTGGAGAAAATTTGGAAAATTTTGCAATTTTCACATTTTGAATTTTTATTCTGTTAAACCAGAGAGTTATGTGACACAAAATAGTTAATAAATAACATTTCCCACATGTCTACTTTACATCAGCACAATTTTGGAAACAACATTTTTTTTTGCTAGGAAGTTATAAGGGTTAAAATTTGACCAGTGATTTCTCATTTTTACAACAGAATTTACAAAACCATTTTTTTTAGGGACCACCTCACATTTGAAGTCAGTTTGAGGGTTCTATATGGCTGAAAATACCCAAAAGTGACACCATTCTAAAAACTGCACCCCTCAAGGTGCTCAAAACCACATTCAAGAAGTTTATTAACCCTTCAGGTGTTTCACAGCAGCAGAAGCAACATGGAAGGAAAAAATTAACATTTAACTTTTTAGTCACAAAAATGATCTTTTAGCAACAATTTTCTTATTTTCCCAAGGGTAAAAGGAGAAACTGGACCACGAAAGTTGTTGTCCAATTTGTTCTTAGTACGCTGATACCTCATCTGTGGGGGTAAACCACTGTTTGGGCGCACGGCAGAACTCGGAAGGGAAGGAGCGCCATTTGACTTTTTGAATGAAAAATTGGCTCCAATCTTTAGCGGACACCATGTCGCGTTTGGAGAGCCCCCGTGTGCCTCAACATTGGAGCTCCCCCACAAGTGACCCCATTTTGGAAACTAGATGCCCCAAGGAACTTATCTAGATGCATAGTGAGCACTTTAAACCCCCAGGTGCTTCACAAATTGATCCGTAAAAATGAAAAAGTACTTTTTTTTCACAAAAAATTTATTTTAGCCTCAATTTTTTAATTTTCACATGGGCAACAGGATAAAATGGATCCTAAAATTTGTTGGGCAATTTCTCCTGAGTACACTGATACCTTACATGTGGGGGTAAACCACTGTTTGGGCACATGGTAAGGCTCGGAAGGGAAGGAGCGCCATTTGACTTTTTGAATGAAAAATTATCTCCATCGTTAGCGGACACCATGTCGCGTTTGGAGAGCCCCTGTGTGCCTAAACATTGGAGCTTCCCCACAAGTGACCCCATTTTGGAAATGAGACCCCCAAGGAACTTATCTAGATGCATAGTGAGCACTTTAAACCCTCAGGTGCTTCACAAATTGATCCGTAAAAATGAGATGTACTTTTTTTTCACAAAAAATTTATTTTAGCCTCAATTTTTTCATTTTCACATGGGCAACAGGATAAAATGGATCCTAAAATTTGTTGGGCAATTTCTCCTGAGTACGCGGATACCTCATATGTGGGAGTAAACCACTGTTTGGGCGCACGGAAAGGCTTGGAAGGGAAGGCGCGCCATTTGACTTTTTGAATGGAAAATTAGCTCCAATCGTTAGCGGACACCATGTCGCGTTTGGAGAGCCCCTGTGTGCCTAAACATTGGAGCTCCCCCACAAGTGACCCCATTTTGGAAACTAGACCTCCCAAGGAACTAATCTAGATGCATTGTGAGCACTTTAAACCAACAAGTGCTTCACAGAAGTTTATAACGCAGAGCCATGAAAATAAAAAATAATTTTTCTTTCCTCAAAAATGATTTTTAGCCCAGAATTTTTTATTTTTTCAAGGGTAACAGGAGAAATTGGACCCCAAATGTTGTTGTCCAGTTTGTCCTGAGTACGCTGATACCCTATATGTGGGGGTAAACCACTGTTTGGGCGCACGGCAGGGCTCAGAAGGGAAGGCATGCCATTTGGCTTTTTGAATGGAAAATTAGCTCCAATCATTAGCGGACACCATGTCAGGTTTGGAGAGCCCCTGTGTGCCTAAACATTGGAGCTCCCCCATAACTGACCCCATTTTGGAAACTAGACCTCCAAAGGAACTAATATAGATGTGTGGTGAGCACTTTGAACCCCCAAATGCTTCACAGAAGTTTATAATGCAGAGCCATGAAAATAAAAAATAATTTTTCTTTTCTCAAAAATGATTTTTTAGCCCGCAATTTTTTATTTTCCCAAGGGTTACAGGAGTAATTGGACCCCAAAAGTTGTTGTCCAGTTTCTCCTGAGTACACTGGTACCCCATATGTGCGGGTAAACCACAGTTTGGGCACATGCCGAGGCTCGGAAGGGAGAGAGCACCATTTGACTTTTTCAACGCAAGATTGGCTGGAATCAATGGTGGCGCCATGTCGCGTTTGGAGACCCCCTGATGTGCCTAAACAGTGGAAACCCCTCAATTCTAACTCCAACACTAACCCCAAAACACCCCAAACCCTAATCCCAACCCTAACCACAATCCTAACCCCAACACACCCCTAACCCTAGTCTTAACCCTAATTCCAACCCTAACTTCAATTCCAACCCTAACCCTAAGGCTATGTGCTTACGTTGCGGATTTGTGTGTGGATTTTTCCGCACCATTTTTGAAAAATCTTCAGGTAAAACGCACTGCGCTTTACCTGCGGATTTACCGTGGATTTCCAGTGTTTTTTGTGTGGATTTCACCTGCGGATTCCTATTATGGAGCAGGTGTAAAACGCTGCGGAATCTGCACAAAGAATTGACATGCTGCAGAAAATACAACACAGCATTTCCGTGCTGTATTTTCTGCACCATGGGCACAGCGGATTTGGTTTTCCATAGGTTTACATGGTACTGTAAACGTGATGGAAAACTACAAATCCGCAGCGACCAATCCGCTGCGGATCCGTAGCCAAATCCGCACCGTGTGCACATAGCCTAATTCTAACCCTAATTCTAACCCTAGCCCTAATTCTAACCCTAATTGTAACCCTAACCCTAATTGCAACCCTAACCCTAATTCTAACCCTAATTCTAACCCTAATTCTAACCCTAACCCTAATTCTAACCCTAGCCCTAAGTGCAACCCTAGCCCTAAGTGGAACCCTAACCCTAAGTGCAACCCTAACCCAAAGTGCAACCCTAACCCTAAGTGCCACCCTAACCCTAAGTGCAGCCCTAACCCTAAGTGCAACCCTAACCCTAAGTGCAACCCTAAGTGCAACCCTAACCCAAAGTGCAACCCAAACCCAAAGTACAACTCTAACCCAAAGTGCAACCCTAACCCTAAGTGCAACCCTAACCCTAAGTGCAACCCTAACCCTACCCCTAACCCTAACCCTACCCCTAACCCTAACGCTAATGGAAAAACAAAGACAATTATATTTTCTGTATTTTATTATTGTCCCTACCTATGGGGGTGATAAAGGGGGGGTTTATTTACTATTTTTTTTTGATCGCTGTGATAGAACCTATCACAGCGACCAAAATGTACAGGGAACGAATCTGCCAGCCGACAGATTCGGCGGGCGCACTACGCATGCGCCCGCCATTTTCCAAGATGGCGGTACCCATGGAGAAGACGGACTGACACCGGGAGGGACATCGGAGCTTGGTAAGTATGGGGGGGTGGGATCAGAACACGGGGGGGGATCGGAGCACGGGGGGAGCGGACAGGAGGATGGAGGGGAGCGGACAGGAGGACGGGGCAGAAAGGACGACTGGGGAGGCGATCGGTGGCAGTGGGGGGTGGCAGATCGGGGTCTCCAGCCATGGCAGATGCTATTGTAGCATCGGCCATGGCTGGATTGTAATATTTCACCATTTTTATAGGTGAAATATTACAAATCGCTCTGATTGGCTGTTTCACTTTCAACAGCCAATCAGAGCGATCGTAGCCACGGGGGGTGAAGCCACCTCCCCTGGGCTGAAGTACCACTCCCCCTGTCCCTGCAGATCGGGTGAAATTGGAGTTAACCCTTTCACCCGATCTGCAGGGACGCGATCATTCCATGACGCCACATAGGCCTCACAGGTCGGATTGTCACCGACTTTCATGACGCCTACGTGGCGTCAAAGGTCGGGAAGGGGTTAATTTTGGCAGTACTTGCTTCCTTCATAAATTACATTGAAATTTTCTATTTTTTTAAAGTCAATTTTGGTTTACTTAAATTGTGCATATTGTTTTAAATTTTGCCTTATGTACAAGTCATTATACGGGAAAAAATGTTTCTTGCCTTTTTTTGCTGTAAAGTGGAATTTCTCATCGGTTTGGAATGTTTTATTGTCACTCCTTAAAGTGGTTTAAAAGTATTATTATACCATAAGAAAAAGTAGAAAGTAGAATCATACACCCAAGTCAGTCTTATCCATTTTTTCCAAACAAAATGTATTATACTTTTGTAGCAAAAGTAACATCGTGTACATATATAAACTTATGTTATACATCTCGGCATAGCTCTGTTTACATTATATTAATGTGCCTACACATGACACCTTAGAAACTTCAGATCTGCATTGAGCCAATTACAGCATTTCTATGCTGTAGGGTAATTACAATGTTTTAATGACTAAAATGATTAAGCAAGTAAATCTGCTGCTACTGTATTCTAGATGTTACTGTGTGACCTCCTGTCATATTGTTAAATTGATTAACGGATTAGGATGGGACATCATTCCAGCTTCTAAAAGATGTGATGATTTCGAAAACTTGCTCTATTTTTCACAAAACAAAACAAAATTAATGATAAAAACAACATCTATTATAGTTTTGTTAAGCGAGTAAAAGAAAATAAAAGGGAATAAAAAACTAATTCTCATGGCATATAACAAGTAAGTTGGTTTGTAAGACTCATCAAATTTGGCATTTTGATGGGCAGTCTTGATAAAGTATGTGCTAAATTGACATGTGCCAAATTCATTAAGAAGAGTGCAACTTATAAAGAATTTGTTGCTCTGTCAGAGACTGATGTACATTTATGTCATGATTTATAACACGTTTGTAATTTGATGGTCATGCTCAGCTGAGTTCCACCAAAATAATTGTCAGAGCTGGCCAGGACTAGTGTTAAACACCAAAAGTTGCAAATTTCAAGCAGTTTTACAAGGGAACTGATGCTTCTTTTCTTTAAGTCAATAGGGTAACAATGAAATTGCCCAAATACATGAATTGGGTATTTGACAAATACAAGACAGCCAATTGTAGACAACATTGTAGGTTGTTTGTCTCTGTTTACAATTAATAAAAATTAGGGCTCTGGTCGGCTGTGTGAGATGCTTTGCATGCTGGCTCTTTTGAGATAATGGTTATCCTTGCATGCTAGAAAAAGTATGCAAAATAACTGTTTGAGGAAAAGTAGAATATACATATGAGCAAATTGCTTGAGCCAAATCAAATTCACCTCTCATTTATTGCAATTGAATTAGTATGAATACAGAAAAATGGTTGCAGGCTGCCATTTTGCAACCTTTTAAAAGAAAGGCGTTATGCAGTGCCATGACAAAGCTAATTTCCTGGTCAAATTCCAGTGAACTGTCAAATTCAAAGTTTGACAGGCTTGTTCATCAATAGTAGAAAATTGTATCTAGTTCAATCTACAGCTAGCTTCAATGAGACAATGTTCAATCCTTTGAAAAATTTCGCACATGATTTGGATTATCAACAAAAGTAGAGAGATAAAACATCTCACACAGCCAATAATTATCTTGGTTGGTCTCTGGTTTGTCAGTTCAATAAATCACCTCTTCAAGCAAATCTTTACAAATATATCTACCTTCTTTAGAATCATTTCACAAATAAATAATAAATACTTGTTTAACCTTCCCACTAAGGGATGTTGTATTGATGTTCTGGGGTACTGAGTTGTAGAGGGGCCTTAGGAGCTAAGGTGTCTCCACATGGCACATCTGTCTCTAACAGTCTCACCTGTTGCCAAGTTCTGGCCGTGGCTGTTAACCATTTTACCTCTTCCCCCGAAGCCTGTTTTCACCTTCTTGACCAGGTCAAGTGTTACAAATCTGCCAGTGTCAATTTATGAGGTAACAACTCTGGAACACTTCAACATATCCCAGTTATTATGGGAATGAATTTTTTGTGATACGTTGTACTTCATGGTAGTGCTAAATTTTGGTGGCTATAAAAAGTATGACAAACAAATTTTAAAAATTTCACAATTTTCAAGCGTTATATTATTATATCCTTAAACAATATAGGTATATCACACAATATACATAATTAATAATATTTACCACATGTCTAATTTCCATCGGCATCATTTTTGAAAAACACTTTTTGTTAGGAAGTTAGAAATGTTTGACGTTTATCAGCAATTTTTAATTTTTCCAACAAAATTTACAATTTTATTATGGATCAAATCACATGTGAAGGCACTTTGAGGGGCCTATGAGACAGAAAATACCAAAAGTCACATTATTTTAAAAACTACACCTCTCAGAGTAATCAAAACCATATTCAAGAAGCTTATTAAATATTTAGGTGCTTCACATGATTAACAGCAATGTCGAAGGAAAAAATGAACATCTTAATTTTTCACACAAAAATGGTTCTTTAAGATTTTCAAAAGTGTATCAAGAGAAAATAGATGATAGAATTTGTTGTGCAATTTCTCTTAAGTATACTGATAGCCCATATGTGGTGGAAAACTACTGTTTGGTCGCACAGTAGGGCTCAGAAGGAAAGAAGCACTATTTGACTTTTGGAGTGCAAAATTGGCACAACGTGTCTTCAGAGACCCTAATGTGCCTAAGCAGTTGAGACCCCCATATGTGATCTCATTTTTTCAACTACACCCCTCAAGGAATTTATTGAGAGGTCTGGTGAGCACCTTGAACTTACAAGTGCATCACAGAATTTTATAAGCCGTTAAAATGAAAAAATATTTTTTCCCACAAAAATGTTGATTTAGCTTCAAATATTTAATTTTCACAAGTTTAAAAGGAAAAAAGGAACCATACCATTTATTGTGCAATTTCTCCTGAGTACATCGATATCCAAAATGTGATGGAAAACTACTGTTTGAATGCATGACAGGACTCAGAAGGGAAGGAGCAGCAACTGAATTTTGGTGCACAATTTTGGTTCTTGTACAGTAGATTGCCATATTTGAAGAACCCTGAAATGCCAAACCAAACTTTTTGGAAACTATGCCTTTCAAGGAATTCATTTAGGGGTGTAGAGGAAATTGTAATGGCTTTAGTGAATTCTATGACATTGGGCTGAATAAATTGAAAATAACTGTTTTTTTCTATTAAAATATTGCTTTGGCTCCAAGTTTTCCATTTTCAAATGGGGCAATAGGAGAAAATGAACAGAATAATTTGTTACACAATTTCACTTGAGTAGGCCAATACCCAATATGTGATTGAAAAACACTTTTGAGCCACAGTGCAAAGCTCAGAAGGGAAGGAACATCATATTAGAGTGCAGATTTTGATGGAATAGTTTGAAGGTGTCACATTGACAGATCCTCTGACATGCCAGAAAAGAAGACCCCACAAGCGACCCTACTTTGCAAGCTACACCCCTCACAAATTCATCTAGTGATGTAGTGAGCATATTGACAACACATGTGCCTCTTAGAATTTTATACCTTTGGGCTATGAAGAAAGAATAGTTGCATTTTTACTACTAGCATGTTGTTTTGTCACCAAGTTGTTAATTTTGAAAGGGTTAATAGGAAAAAATCCACCATACAGATTTTGCTGTTGTGGGTTGGCGATTCCATGTCACATTGGCAGAGACCCTGAGCTGCCAGAAAAGCTGAATCCCAATAAGAGACCCCATATTACAAACTACACCTCTTAATTAATTTATCTTAGAGTCCAGTGAATAAATTGACCTCACAGGTGTGTCACAGAATTTTATACCTTTGGGTGGTGAAGAAAAAATAATTAAATTTTTACCACAAAAATGTTATTATAGCCCCAGATTTTACATTTTCACATGGGGAAAGGGATATAAATGTTTTCAAAAATTGCCACACAATTTCTGCTGAATGTGGCAATACCCCAAATGAGGATGTACTGTACTGCTTAGCCACATAGCAAGACTGGGGAGGGAAGAAGCGATATTTGACTTCTGGAGAACAAATTTTTGAAGAATAGTTACAGACTCCATATGCAGTGTAGTGATGAACGAACTTGTTCGGAACACGAACACCCAACATAAATTCGGCACGAATATGGCACATCCAGATTTGTGATCTCAAATGCAAGCAAAATGTTATAAAATCAGAAAAAATCTGTAAAATTCAGTAAAAGTGTGAGAAAATATTTGCGTTGCCACAAAAATATTTTCAGCAGTTTAGAAATGATTATGGTGGTGTATCATGAGCTTTTGTCATGTGTTTGATGAGGGGAGGGGGTTTGCAGAGCTCTGAAGCGCGGCGTTCTTGTAAACAGTCATTTGTTTCCCTAACTTTATGTGTGCACATTGCAGCTTGCCAATCAGGGTGCAGGAGACACCCACAAGGTCCTAACACAATGGCTTGTGTCATTGACTGCTTAAATCACATGTTCCTCTCCATATAAATAGCGGACATCTTATTTTAGCGCCATTTTGACACTGGAACAGCGCAGAGAGGCTGCTTCTTACGCTGGCACTGTTAGCAGCAAGATTTTAGCTAGTGAGATAGGCGGTTATATATCAGTCAGATAGTGTAGCTAGCTAGTGTCCAGTGTGGCTGTAAAATTTACCTTCCAGCCCTTTTTTTTGGACATTACTGAGGTCCACAGACAAAGCCAGCAGGGCACAAGTCCTACAAGTGTGTTGGGCACTGTTTCTATTGTGCTCCATGCACAAGTAAAGCATTCTAAATAATATTTTTTCACTAGCTACAGTATATCCCACCTTGTCACTTTCTGCTGGGGTGATATGAAACTGTCTGCAGAACTGAGGCACATTAAAAAAAAATTATAATTTTTCAGTTGCAAACAGTTAGACAACCCGCCCAGAGGCGTAGCTAGGGTTTTGGTTCGGGGGGGCGAAGCTTCTGAGTGGGCCCCTAACCAGGTAACCTTGATTATAACTGAGTGACATGCTCTAATAGTGGAGGAGAACCTCAGCAGATGACCACGCTATTATTGAAGATAATCTCTATATAAAGACCAACATGGATATTACCGCCATATGGTCAGTGGTAGATACCAGCCCTGCAGAACATGTAAGAGATCACTGCACAGTTACAGATAATGTCTTACCACTAATGTCCTTTTTGATGGAATCGTTCACTTTTCACGTCTTTTCCATCTGGCCCAGACCGACATGACATCTTCTTCCAGCCAGGACTCATCTAAAATGCAGACCAGCAGACCTCAACAACCATCAGACGCCCCATCAATTGCATCTGCGGCTTCTTGCGCCTCCTTTGTTACTGTGCCAACTATTAAGATGCAGGTCTTTGACCACAGAACCTCGTGTTCTTTACTTGATCAAGTCACACTGACTGATAGGCTGCCTTATCTACTTAATGGAAGTGAACATACCTTCTATTTTTGACCGATCTCAGAGAACGATCACACCACAAGTTTCTCAATCCACAGTAACATCTCCGCCTGCACATCTCTCATGGTCCAGAAGTTTGTCCTGTTCACAGTACTCCATCCTCTCACAGCACTGCAGCCAGCCCACTGTTCCTCAGCTGTGGTCATGGAAAAGATTGTTTCCTCCTGGGCATGACAAATCTAAGAGGTTGAACTCCACCATCTTCAATCTGTTGGCCATGGAAATGCTGATTTTCTGCCTGGTGGTTACACACGGTTTCCAAAAGCTAATGGCCATCGCAGTCCCCCAGTACCAATTACCAAGACGCCATTACTTTTCTAAGAAAGCTGTGCCTGCCCTACACCAGCATGTCACAGACAACATTCCATTCCTTGACAAAATCTCTGTCTGCCAGGATACATTTTCACCACAGACATTTGAACAAGTAAGCATGGCCAAGGGTGTTACATCTTGGTGCCTGGGCACTGGGTGACTCTGGTGGCTGTGGGGACAGGCGCTGCTCCAAAAGTCTTGGAATCCCCAAGGCTTGCAGGACAAACCTCTACATTTTACAATTCCTCCACTGCCTCTGCCTCCTCTATCTCCTCTAAGGCCTCTACCTGCACCCTCAACCTCTACCTTCAAGAGATATGTGTTCCATCAGTGCATAGCGAAACCCAACCACCTCCATACCACGCAGCCAGGGCTCACTGCAATCAGGCAGTCTGAAAATTGATATGTCTTGAAGATCGCAGTCATACAGCTGAAGAGTTGAGGACAGCTCTCCAGGCTGAATTTGATCAATGTCAGTCTCTGCTGAACCTGCATCCAGAGAAAGACGTGTCCGATACCGGTGTGAACCTGGTGACGGCCCTATGGCGAAGCAAGCTCACACACATGCCTTGCATGGCTCATGTCCTTCACTTGGTGGTGCAACATTTCTCTGCCACTATCCTGGCCTGGGTGAGCTGCTTCAGAAAGCACGTAAGCTGAGTGCACACTTCCGTCGTTCGCACCCCTCAGGTCATGAACTTGCATCGATACAGAGGTCTTTGTCCATGCTAGTTAACAGGTTGATGTGCGATGTGCCGACATGCACATTTTGCAGCAACTGTGGCAGCAGCGAGCCCTGATGCAGTATGTCATGTCATACAGCCTGGGCCAATGCAGTACGGACGTGGCGCATTTCACTTTACAGAGTGGGCACAGATTAAGGACCTCTGCCCTCTTCTGCACAGTTTCAAAATTGCCACTGCGATGGTTAGCGCTGATGATGTCATCATCTGCATCACTATTCCAGTCATCTATATGCTGGAGAAGACTTTGAACAGCCTGCAGGAGAAGATGGTGGTCTGTTATGATCTGGTGGCCTAGGAGCAGCATGGACGAGCTCTGGAGTAGGTGGCCTCTATACTGACCGCAGACCCTGAACTTAACACCGCAACTATAAGTAGCCGTGGGATGTTCCTGTCACTCCCTCGACACCTCGTCACAGCCGGAGGACTAATTACCCCTAAAGAAAGAAACAGGAAAACTATCTTGCCTCAGAGAAAATCCCCAAAGGAAAGACAGCCCCCCACAAATATTGACTGTGAGAGGAGAGGGAAATTACAAACGCAGACTGAAAACAGAATTTAGCAAAGGAGGCCACGCTACCTAGAAAGAAAAGACAGGTCAGAGTACTGTGCGGTCAGTATTAAAATACTACAAAAATCCACCACAGAGAATACAAAAATCTCCACACCTAACTAAAGGCATGGAGGGTAACTCTGCGACTCCAGAGCTTCCAGCTTGGCTGAATAAATCTTTACACAGACAAAGCTGGACAAGAAAAAACATAGCAATTCACTGAACTATAAAGTCCACCGCATGTGGACTGCAAAAACAAAGCCAGGACTTATCTTTGATGATTTGGACAATCCAGCAGGAGAAACCAAGCAGAGATGTGAATCCTCCAGAATAACAATGGACAACTGGCACTCACTAAAGGGTGAAGCCAGACTAAATAGCCCCGTCCAAAGTGGAAGCACCTGATGACTGCTGTGAAGGACAAACAGCAGCACTACCACTTATAACCACCGGAGGGAGCCCAAGAGTAGAACCCACAACAGAATTCACAACAGTGGTCACAGAAGAAGAGGAGGAAGCAGAGGAGAATGCGGAAGAGATAACATTGTCTCTAAGGGTACCGTCACACAGTGAAATTTTCATCGTTACGACGGCACGATCTGTGACGTTGCAGGGTCGCATGAGAATCGCTCCAGCATCGTATACTGCGGTCACACGTTGCAATGCACGGCGCTGGAGCGATAATTTTGTGACGTATTTGCGATGTAGAAGTCGTATGGGACAGTCGTACTGGTCATGTCACACAAGACAATTCAGAGACGATTCAGAGCACTTAATTGAATTATCTGTGCGTGACGTTCACTAGGGGCGTGTTGTGCTGCTACAGAGTGTGTGCTGATAGGCCATAGGTTATGTGCACACAATTGGTTGGAAAATTTGTCACCTGAGCACTATTGTTCCCGACACCTCTTCACAGTTTTAAAAATTTATTCTTCAGTTTGTACTTGTACAGTTGGTGGACCTGGACGTCGCATTTTGTGTTTCCCAGGCCAATCCACAATTAGCACCGCAGTTTTCCAGAGTGTTCCACGCTTGGCACCGCAGTTATCACAGCATTCCACACTTGGTACCACAGGTTCGAGGTATGTAAAGACCGCTTGGGCGTAGTGGATGGAGCGATGTAAGGTCGGCTCGACGCTGAAGCGATGCGGATGGCACGCTATTGTGGGGGGTGGGCAGCAGCGTGGTGGATGGAACATATATGTTCGGCATGAGCGCCTCGTGCTCGACGCTGAAGCGATGCGGATGGCACGCTGTTGTGGGGGGGTGGGCAGCAGCGTGGTGGATGGAACATATATGTTCGGCATGAGCGCCTCGTGCTCGACGCTGAAGCGATGCGGATGGTACGCTGTTGTGGGGGATGGAACAATGTATGGTCAGCATGAGCAGTTATGGTGGGCTACTGTGTGGCAGATGGAACGATGTATGGGGCATGGTGGGTGGATAGTGCATGCTGTTTTTGGAATAGCGTTTGTATGTCTGCGAACATTTTTGTTTTATATTTTTTATTTTACATTTTTTAGTTTTTGTCCCCCAAGTGCTATTGCTGTTTTACAGTACGCTTTGTGAAATGCTTAACTTGTTATTTTATTGTTATTTTTCAGATGTCTAATCACGTGGACTTCATCAGGAATTTCATTGAGCTGTACCAGTCTTTTCCCTGCCTCTGGAAGATTAAATCTCCAGAGTATTGCAACAGGGATAAGAGGAAGCAGGGCTATTCAAAGCTCATCGAATTTTATAACCTCCATGCGCCAGAGGAGCAAGCAAATGAAGCAGTAATCAAAAAGAAGATTCAGGCGCTGCGCACTGTGTGGAGGAAGGAGTTAAACAAGGTCCTGCACAGTTCCAAGTCCGGTGCCTCAACCGAAGATGTGTACGTACCAAGGCTATGGTACTATGAGCATCTTCATTTTCTGAGGGACCAAGAGGAGCCACGGACCTCGATGTGTTTTAGCTCCTTGGCACCGGTGGAACAAAATACATCGGAGAACCTCGTCTGCCAGGACTCTCCAGGGCAACAAGTAAGTACCTGTTTGCACCATAGCTTCACCAATGTGTCCTATAATTAGATATAATTTATCAGCATTTTCTCTTTTATCCTTCAGATTATACCATCAATTTGAAGTTATAACATTTTCCTGTACAAATAAGTAACCCTGTCACAGTCAAGTTTAATATGGCGAACGTAATAAGTATTAAATGGCGACCTTCATAACCCATTACATCCAAACAAATTGAAAATAGTTTTGCTTCCAGCTGCAGATAAGTATTCTCGGTGACACTATTTTGACCCTAAAATGTGAATCAGGTTCCCCTTGAAGTCAGAACAGTGGAGTGCAAAATAATACATAAATGGGAATGTTAAGAATGATATTACTAATATAATAATATATTACAACATTTTCACATGTATACGAATATATAGTTGGAATGCGGTTAGGGTGCTTTACCTTTTTCTTTTCTGGTTAATAACTTCGTTTTTTATTCTCCCCAGGAGGACAGAGCACAGGACAGTGCATTGGACAGCTCTACAAGTACAATTGTGGAGGCTGCACCTGCGCAGACTGAACTGCGGCTACGATCAAAGAAGCGTAAAGCCACCTCGGATGTCTCACATGAACTTGTGACCCTTGCCAAACAGGCATTAACGAACAATAGGAGCCCTGCGTTGCAGGGCTTTGGCCACTACGTTGTGGACAAACTGGCCAAAATGACTGAGAGACAAAGAACTCTGGCGGAGCGTGTAATTTTTGATGCTGTCAGCAAGGGGTCTGATGGCAGTTTATCTGAGCACGCACGTGTTGTTTGTTCCCCGCCAATGGAGCGGCCAGAGGGTTCCAATTTTAATAGTTGGGCACAGACACCTATACGAAACAATGTACCCGTTTCCCACTTTGGCCCGCCACCCCCCAACTCCTACACGCCGATTCCTTCACACATTGCTTCGCCCATGAGGCATCAACATTTTAGGATTGAAGATTCGGCGTATCACGAATTTTGATAGTTTGCTTTTATAAAGTTATGTATGTTTTGTTACTTTTTAATATAGTTTGTTTAATAAAACCTTTTTCTTGAAGTTCAATCTCGACAGCTTGATTGGTGGGTCTCGATCACATCGACAAAATGGGTCATATAAATATTTTTCTTCCATTTTCAAAGTTGTGTTTATTGAAATGTACATTTTGTTAGTTAAGTTTATATCTGCCCTAATACTGTGCTGTGGATCACATCGATCACGATCACATCGACAAAATGGAAGAAAAATATTTATATTTTTTTTAACATTAACAACATAAACTTTACAAAGCGAGATTTTTTTTTTTTTTTTGTCCTGCCTCCAGCAGTTGGCACAAGGCTCTAACTTTCTGCAACTCCACCATTGCCACATTCTGCTGTTCCTGAATCTGCGCCAGGAGACTGTGTGCAGCTATAACATGATCAATTTTATACATACGATCAATTTTGCATTTAAAAGTCTAATGACTAATGGTGGTGGTGGCCTGTGGTGTTTGGGTAATAAACCATTGTTCTTTCAATGAACATTGTTGGAGCCAGCCCGTCCTACACAAGGCATTGTTTATCAATATACATATGCATAGGTCTGAGACATGATGTCTATCTCCGGACCACTGGCTTTACAATGGAAACCCACAGGAGTTGTGTACATATGTAGATAATGATGGGTCACAAACAGGACAGAGGCTATTCATTCAAGATTTTGACAGTGTACACCTATATCCTCCATTATTGGAAACCCACAGGAGTTGTGTACATATGCATAGGTCTGAGACATGATGTCTATCTCAGGACCACTGGCTTTACAATGGAAACCCACAGGAGTTGTGTACATATGTAGATAATGATGGGTCACAAACAGGACAGAGGCTATTCATTCAAGATTTTGACAGTGTACACCTATATCCTCCATTATTGGAAACCCACAGGAGTTGTGTACATATGCATAGGTCGGAGACATGATGTCTATCTCAGGACCACTGGCTTTACAATGGAAACCCACAGGAGTTGTGTACATATGTAGATAATGATGGGTCACAAACAGGACAGAGGCTATTCACTCAAGATTTTGACAGTGTACACCTATATCCTCCATTATCTCTATGGCCAATATTCATTAAGTTCAAGACTGTCATTATACAGGCCTGTTCCAAGGGAGGGTGGATTACTGCTATCAGGGTGGTCTGGTGATAACAGTCAAACTGTTATCGAAGGTGCAAGATCTGAGGAACAAATGGAGAAGGATTATGTTATGGGCCAGCAACTGTCAGATGAAGAGGATAATCCTCCCCTATCTGTTGTTCACGGCTGGGGGGAGGAGACTGAGGAAATTAGCTTCTTTGCTACCCAGACAGCAACACAGCATGGGCTTGGACCTTATGGTAGAGCCCAGCATATGAGTGCCTTTTTGCAGCACTATCGGCAATCGGCAACATGATTCCCATATAGTTATGACTAGGAATACTGCTGACTACTGGGTTGCCAATCTGTTAGATCCACGTAGTAAAACCAAATTTTGACAGATGCTTCCCACCCTGGAAAGGGACCTGCCAATGCAGGAGTATCGAAACATGCTTTTACACAACCATAGAAGAGCTTTTCCCCTAGGACAGCAGCAAATCACACAGTTCGCATCGCAGCTCTAGACTTCCAACATATGCCACATCAATGCCAAAATGTTAGCAGCATCAGCAGCAGCAGTGGTGGAAGTGGAAGAAGCAATTTCTGTGAGTCCTTTGACACTTTTTTTTAGACCAACTCGTGCACCAGCACAACAGTGTCCAAATCTTACACATAGTGAACAAATGGAGACGATGGTGCAGGAGTATCTAGAACTGAATATCAATACCATCAGGGAGGGTTTGGACCCTTTCACATTTTGGTCTTCCAACATGAATGAGTGGCCTGAGTTCTCCTTACACGCCTTGGAGGTTTTATTATGCCCAGCAGCCAGCATTCTCTCAGAACGTGTCTTCAGCGCTGCTGGTGGTGTCCTGAAGGATAAGCAGTCAGCTGTCCTCTGAAAGTTTAGACTGCCTAACTTCATCTTCAAGATGATCAAGCCATGGATCTCCAAGGACTTTTGCACCCCAATGGAAGACTGTGCAGACTAGGTGATATTGCATTTTTAGTGTGATGCATTAATTTCACGAAACTGCACTCTGTGATATCTTTAGTGTGGCTTTTGTGCCTGTTGAGGCTGCTGCTGATGTTATCACAAATTTGTGGGAATGTGAATAGTCATGGTTGGTCTACATCTGCAGCATTAGCTGTAGTGGAAGACGTGTTGAACCCAAAGATACTATTTCTGTTCTCGTGACAGTTATTCCACTTCGGTGGTGTAAGGCCCTCATTTTTTTAAAATGTGAAAACTACAAGTTGGGTGTCCATCTGCTGGATTGGGTGTAGTGGGAGACCTTTCGGTTCCTATTACACTATCAATACCAGTGTTCCCCAACTCCGATCCTCAAGAGCCACCAACAGGTCATGTTTTGAGGATTTCCTTAGTATTGCACAGGTCATTGAATGCTTGCCTGTGCAGGTGATGCAATTATCACCTGTGCAATACTAATGAAATCCTGAAAACATGACCTGTTGGTGGCTCTTGAGGACCGGACTTGGGGAACACTGATCTATACTATGGTGAAATTGCTGCCACTTTTGTGGTGTCTGCCAGTAATTTTTGGAAATGTGAACACTCCTGGTTGGGTGTTCATCTGTTGGATTGGGTGTAGTGGAAGACCTGTCGGTCTATATTTTACTAATTCTACTGTGGTGAAATTGATGCCACTTCTGTGGTGTAAGGCCCTCACTTGTTTAAATGTGAACATTCCTGGTTGGGTGTCCATCTGCTGGATTGGGTGTAGTGGAAGACCTGTCAGTCCCTATTATACTATCTAAACTGTGGTGAAATTGATGCCACTTTTGTGGTGTCTGCCATTAATTTTTGGAAATGTGAACACTCCTGATTGGGTGCCCATCTACTGGATTGGATTTAGAGGAAAGCATATTAGCCCCTATTATACTTTCTAAACTGTGGTGAAATAGATGCCACTTTTGTTGTGTCTGGCAGTAATTTTTGGAAATGTGAACACTCCTGTTTGGGTGTCCATCTGATGAAATGGGTTTAATGGAAGACCTGTCAGTCCCTATTATACTATTTATACTGTTGTGAAAATGATTCCACTTTGGTGGTGTCTGCCACACATTTTTGGAAATGTGAACATTCCTGGTTGGGTGTCCTTCTGTTGGATTGGGTTTAGTGGAAGGCCTATTGTGTTAGGGCTAGCAGAATGCACCAAGTATAGATAGGTAAGTACAAGGTGCGTTCGCAGCCCGGGGTCTACCGCGCAGAGATATCTGCTGCAAAGTAATGGCAGATAACCTCTGAGCTCACACGTCGGTTAAGATTCACCCCATGTGAACTGGAAGCGATCTCTGTTGACTCACAGAGTCGCGCTGTACACAAAACTATTACCCTAACTAAGGGTTGTGCTTGCTCTGGAACTCTTCTGTGCTAACCGCACACATGAAGGAACCAGATGCTAAGCCAAGGCTAATTGCCCCCACTGACGCTAGCTGCCTGCCTGAGTGTACAATCCGAAAGCTACAGCCTCATACCACATATATATAGAGTCGTATAGTATCCACTGGCATAAGCCAAACACAGTTGATACTAGCGCATGGCCGTGCAGCAATGCAAACCTTTAATATTTGCAGCTCTAGAGGACCTTCCTGGTGGATCAATAGGAGTTGCAACAGGGCCTGAGCATGTGACCCTGACCTCCAGTGAGAGGTCCTCCCGTGGGCATGCTCAGTGCGTGAAAAGCAGGACTTAGTCCCAGAAAAGAAAGGCAGCAGTAACCATTCGCACAGTATCAGGCTGAGCCAGACGCTGGGACCAATGTCTCTGCTGAGCACGTTCCACTGTGGCTGGAGGAGAATGGGAGACATGGATCGAGATTCCCCCTGTGCAGCGGTGGGAGCTCAACACCTAACATATTGGTCCTTATTATACTATTTCTACTGTGGTGATATGGATGTCACTTTTGTGGTGGCTACCAGTAATTTTTGGAAATGTGATTACTCCTGGTTAGGTGTTCATCTGCTGGATTGGGTGTAGTGGAAAACCTATCTGTTCCTTTTCTACTAGATCTACTGTGGTGAAATTGATGCCACTTCTGTGTTGCAAGGTTTTCATTTGTTTAAAAGTGAACACTCCTGGTTGGTTTTCCATCTGTTGGGTTGGGTGTAGTGGAAGACCTGTCTGTCGCTATTATACTAGTTCTACTGTGGTGAAATTGATTCCACTTTGGTAGTATCTGCCAATAATTTTTGGAAATGTGACCACTCCTGATTGGGTCTCCTTCATGCGTGTTGCTTGTAGCAGTAGGCCTCCAAGACTGTCAGGACTCCACTTCTTTGGACTCAACTGCTCGTGTTACTATCCTTACATTTTTCTGACAATGGTAGTCTACAAAACTGATATTTATAGTAACATAGTTAGCAAGGCCGAAAAAAGACATTTGTCCAGATTAAATCCCAAGATCTATGTCCTTCTAAATAACCTAATAACTGTAAGATGCATAGTATAACCGTAAGAAACATAGTATAACTATAAGATACATAGTTTGTGCCATCTGAGTGTGGTTCAGCATGAAATCAGGTAGAGGTGTTGCATGTGGTATCAGGGCTCCCAGCAAAGGGGGCCTACACTGATCCCTCACCCACCTCGTCTTACTGTGACGTTCAATTGAAAGCTGTAAATGCTGTCCCAGACCATGATACCTCATGCCTGACTGATTGCTGCAGTGCCATGCTAAAATTTGAACTGTGGGTAAAATAAGGCCACTGTCCTGGTGCCTGTCCCTCATTTAATGTATTTTGGCAGCATTTGGGGCAGGTATAAGGTGTTGTGCATGCATTTGTTTTGCCTCCCATTGAAATGAATGGCATTCAGTTATATTCGGCGAATATTCGGCAAATTAATAGGCGAATATTGCAAATTCAGCAATTGTAATCGGAATCGAACATTGAAATATCTCTAATGCACATCCCCAAAGTGCCAGAATGGCAGAATGACCAAGTGACCACATTTTGGAAGCTAGACCCCTCTATGAATGTATCTACAGGTGTAGTGATAATATTGACTCCAAAAACAAGCAGCAATGGATGTTGCTGAGTGAAAATTGCAAATCTTCCATTGTAGTGCCCGTACATTGTAGTGCCCAGCACATTGCGCCCAGCTCATGGTTCTGGAGACATTGGCCTGAAAATTAAGCTGTTTCTCATCGCTAGAGAAATGCCAATCATGTGAAGGCTAAATGCGGTTTAGACACACTCTGGGGCTCAGAAAAGAGGGGAGCATTTGGATTTTGGAGCTCAGATTTTGCAGGATTTCTTTTTTGCGGGGAAGCACAGCACCTTTCCAGTACCTTTTATTCCCAGTAATATGGAAGCTCCCTATATTTCCGTTGACACTGACATACCTAAGTGGAGACTTTTATTTCGGATTGGGTAGAAGCTTTTATTGTGAACATTTTACAGAACATTTTATATCACATTTATCTGGTGCTCTATGCTGAACATTTATATCAGGGTTTCCATCTAAATATCGGAATAATCTGACTCAGATGAAAAGTCTGAGAGATCCCTTCACTTTAATGAGGCAACATCGTTACTCTAGACTCTAGTTTCTGTTCAGCGGTGTCCTTCTTTTCAGACATACAGAAAACTGTGGCTAACCATACTTTTCTGCATGCCTAAAAAGATGGACACTGCTGGATCATAGGCCAGAGAGAGTAAAAAGTGTTTCCATCTGCCTCAATGTAGGTAATACTCTATTAGGGGTTTTGTTTGAATCACGTATTTCAGAGATTTACACGGAAATCCCAGTGTAAGTACGCAGAGTAGAACAAAGGCTAAATGTGAGCTGAGCCTTACTGCAATCTTTAGGAGGCAGATTGAACAAATCAATAGTAGATCAAGAATTGGTTCTATTTATTTGTTATGTCTCTCTTCCTGTGGTATAAGGGATTAAATGACTTTATTCTTCGGGTTAGTGTGATTACAGCAATATCAGATTTATATAGAATTTTTATGTATGGCTGCTAGCAGACACTAAAAAATGCTTTTCTTTTTAACATCAAGTTTTTGCATCTCCTTATTTTGAAAGGTATTATTTTTCTATTTTCCTGCCAACAAAGTCATTGTTTTGTGAGGTATGAGTTAAAGTATTTTTTGGTACCATTTTTGGACACATACATTGTTTTATCGCTTTCTATGAGGAACAGTTGTTTTTTTTCATGTCGTTCTCTGTGTAGTAAAAGTAATGACAGCTTTGTTATTCGAGTCAGTATGATTACAGCGATACTACATTTATATAATTTTTTATGCTTTTCCACATTTAAAGAATTAAAACAATTTTTTCAGAAAAAAATAATTCCGTTTGCATTTCTATATCCTGAGAGCTTACAGCTTATTTGTTTATCTTCTGAAGGAGCTTTGTAGCAGTTTGTTTTTTTGTGGGACAAGATGATGTTTTCAGAAATACCATTTTTATTTACATTCGACTTTTGATTGCTATTTATTCCACTTTTTGCTTGGCGGTATGATGAAAAAGCATAGTTTTTTGACACCTTTTGTATTTATTTTTTAAAGTGTTCACTAAAGAAATTAACTAGTGTGACAGTTTTATAGATTGGGTCATTCTGGATATGGTGATACTAAATATGTATACTTCTTTGTTTGTTTTTTTACATAGATATATGCATTTATTAGTGTAAAATTTATTTTTTTGTTCTTTATTTTGTTATTTTTTTTTAAACATTTTTTCATTTTTTTAAAACTTTTGTTTCAATTTTTTACTTAGTCCCTCCACATGACTTTAACTTTTATTACTCTTGATCTCTAGTGTAATTCATTGCAATTCACCAGCACTGCAATACATTATGCCTGTCATTGATACACTGACAGAAGTCTTTTAGACCATGCTCCTGGCAGACCTGGAAGTTGTCATTTAACCTCTGGCTGCCATCACTACCATCGGAAGCCTGTGATTACATAGCGGGCTGCTGATCAGGTGGGAAAGGGAGCCTTCTAAATGCTGCAACACCTATTGATTACAATAATTAGAGTGGTAAATATCCGGTGGCAATGCACGTACCGTTTTTGGCTGTGACAGCTTGGGTTTGGCTATCACTTATGGTAAGCTTCCATAGCAAATCAAGATTTTTACTATATACTGCAATACTGTAATATACTGCAATATTCCAACAGGGTCATTCTGTTTTTTAAGCATAGCTTTGTACAGTAGTTTTAGGTTTATTCTTTATCTTTATTTAAAGTTATTTTATACTATGGCTTTTCTTTTTTTTAAATAAAACTTCCAAGTCACAATTTTCTGCAGCAGCTTTTACCTCCTTTATTTTGCGGATTTTATTTCACTTTTTAAAGATAAATAATGTACTTTCAGAAAACAGTTTCAAAGAATAGTGTTCACAACTTCTCATACTTGTTGATACTGATTGTTGGTCTTTTGTGATAGTCTATATTGTTTAACAAAATAGAATATGTTCTCATGATATCATAGTCTCAGCAAATCTTTTGGGAAATGATAGCTGAAAAATCAAGTTTTTTTTAAATACTTTTTTTCAAGTGATATCTTCCTATTTGCTAATTTTCTCTCCTTTTAACCAAAAAGTGTTAACTATTGCCTCTTAGTACCTTCCTCATATCTTGCACCTTCTCCTGGTAGTTTTATTGTTTTTACGATTTTTCCATAGTTTTCCATTTTATGATGAGTTACCTAACTGAAAATATGGAAGATAATTAGATTTTGCATTTTCTGACATGTTTTCTGTAACTGTCAGCTTCCATTTAGAGAACATAAGTTATCCTTATGCATGTTATATCAGTAATTTTCTTTTTTTAATTTAGGTTTCTTAATACTATAAAAATGCTACTATACATGGTTTATGGTAGGTTGCTCGAATGTAGTAGCTGATGGCTGGTGGAGCTTGTTGATAGTAGAAGACAGAAAAAAATGAGAAGGACAGTACTTGAAAATAAATCTGCAAGCATGAAAGGGGTAAATCAGTCTAGGGTCAAGTCAAAGTACCAATCTGAGAGTCAAAGTAGTGATAAGTGAACTGGGACAGGTATACAGACTAAACACTTACAAATGGCAAGGAAAGGGTGTCATTATATGACTTAAATAAGTCACCATACACCCTGATTGGTCACCAACTCTGCCATAGGCAGTTAAGCAATACTTAATTAACATGAATTTAAATATTGGATTAGAACTGGGCAATGATTATACTACTAGTAAGAGGAGCTAGGATTTTAGCTCTGTAAAAAGCCAAATTTAATGATGGTCTAGGTGGGTCACAGAGAATGAGCCTAAAAGTGAAGGTAGACAGTGCAGTAAAGTGACCAAGTCAGTTTGCAACAGAAACATTTCATGGTGTCATCATGAGTTTGAGCTAAATGTTATTGTGTCTATTATATTTTTATATTATATTACATTCATACGAGAAGAATATTTCTAATTATTCACTGAATATCAAGATTTATTTAAGGAATATAATTTTTGTTTTGGGTTTTCACAAATAATCTGCGATCAAGGTACACGTTGTGCTGGGAAGGTGTTTCAACTCAAATGAAATGGACCTGTAACCACACATTTCCTAGCAGGCCCAGACCAGTGTAAAATTAAAAAGGTTTATTTTTATTATGTAAAAGAAAATAAGCTAAAATAATGGGGGTTTGAATGCATCCAAGTTCCTACTGCTTGTATTTCATATGCTTAAAACAACTCTCTAAATTCGGTGGTGCGTCAGAGCAATGGATCTGGCATAAATTGTGAAAAACTGTTGCAACGGATCAACAGTTCCGTCGCATCAGTTTTTCATCCGTTTCATCTGTTTTTTATCCATTTTATGACGGATGGCTGGCTGCTGACTGTGGCTGGCTGGCTGCCGGCTGTGGTTGGCTGGATGGAGCAGGTTCAGCTCTAGTGGCAGGTTCAGCTCTGATGGCAGGTTCAGCTCTGGTGGCAGGTTCTGTTCAGCTCTGGTGGCAGGTTTGGTTCAGCTCTGGTGGCAGGTTCAGCTCTGGCAGCAGGTTCGGTTCAGCTCTGGTTGCAGGTTCAGCTCTGATGGCAGGTGTTCTCTGTGTCTTGCTGGCTGATAAATGTATGAGTGAAGGCCTACCTGGCAGGCTTTATATCTGTTTCCTAATTGGGGGCTGGCCAATTGTATCGGAGCATGCTCAGTTAAAAAAATGGAATCCAGCGCTGGAATCCGTCATTTGCCAGATCCGGCTCCTTCTGGCGCCCATAGGCTTCCATTCTAGCAAAAAGCACCGCATCCAGCACTGTCCGTTTTTTCTCCACAGACAAAAACCGTAAATTTGTACATTTTTTCTAGACGCCTGACAAACACTTTTCACCAGATCCGGCAAAAGATGGATGAAGCGTGAGGCCATCCGGCACTAATACAAGTCTATAAGAAAAAAACGGATCTGGCGGCAGCATTTGCCGGATCCATTTTTTTCAGGATTGAGTCTGACGGTAAAAACCTGTGGGATGTGGGAAAGCAGTCTAAGGCTTCTGTCGCACTAGCGTCATGTGACGTGCGTCGCAATCCGTCGTTTTGTGTAAAAAACGGATCCTGCTGTGACGCCCGGGAGACCAAGGTACCCAGCACCAGATCAATGAGGTCCGTCTCTTGAGGGGGATGTCACTAGTGGCTTGACCCGGTGCTGTGGCCTCAGGCGATGCACAATGTAAGGGATATCATGAAGGAACAGACACTTACTTGATCGGCAGCAGGTCCTCTCAGCTGTGATGACCCCGATCCTGGATCGATGGCTATTGTCCAAATGAAAGACTGAGGCGCTGAAACGTTTAACCAGTTTACTTCAACAAAAAGGGATTTGTGACCAACACTGTCACCGGAGTCTGTATAAGAACTCTGAAATTACTTTGACCCTGTTAGGATTTCCACCTCTTATTATGCGCAGTTTCTGTATGGCCCTGCTGCTGTATGTGAACTGGCTGCCGGCCCAATCTGTCTCTTCTATGCTCTGGTTCGACGGACAACCCGAGTCCTTTTTGTCGGCTTACCCCCTCTGGGAGTACCGCTAAACTCTGTGTCTGTTGCTGCATCTTACCCTGGTGAAGCCGATATCACCTCACGTCCTTCCGGTTGCTGTATTATATATAATGAATATAGCCACGGATCCGGTATCCGTCTCTGCGCCTATTATGGGTAGTGATTATTGCTACCCAGTTCTCACAATGTCCTTTTTCTCTACTCCTCTTCTCCTACTAAGGGTATTACGGGCCTATAATCCGTCATAGGGCTGTTAGGAGTTTAGTTATACGACCTCTCACTTTCAGCTCCTCAGCCCAACTGCCCGTCCTTTTCTCAGACCAGAATAGATCAAGGGGAGTCTCTGGAGCTCCCCCTTCTGGCCGGAGATGGTAGTGCAGTCTTGCTATTTTAATATTTGTATTTAGTGTCAATAACTATTTTTGTGGCAAATACCCCTAGGGGCGCCACATTCCCCCTTAGTTAAGAACAGTACTCCGGGACTGTGGGATGATAACATTTTGAAATAACAATTGATATGTACAGAGTCTTAAAAATGAAAAGTTACAAAAACCACTCAAAGAAACAAAAAAAAATGGAATTCTGTAAAAAGTCACTTCAAATAGCGTCCATTAATACAGTTCTATCCTTGAAGGTACTAGGAAGCAAAGTTCGCAAAGCAGTCTTTCCGGAGCTTTGATTTAGTGTTTCCAGGCTGATAAAAAGTTCAAGAATATGCAAGAAGTTCATACAGGTAAGTCTCTGTAGGTACTGGGCTTAAACGTTACGGAACGATAACAATGACTATAGTCTTATAGTTGGTAATCCGCATACCTGGCCAGTAATTGACCCTGGGTACTACGCTGGGATCTACGTAATAGCGGTGTCTCTTTATGTGGTGTACTACTGTCTACTGAGGATATAGTATCTGCCCTCTCTGCTAAAGATAATTCCACCACTATGGGGTTGGCAAGTCCACCGTGAATGGGATCACTCTGATCAGGAATCTGTTCTTCCTGACCTGGAACCTCTTGTAGTACGGGGTCAGGCTCTTCCTGTCTTGGGACTTCTAATATTGGATTCGGTGTTGGATAAAAGGCCACCATGGGAACCACTACTGCACCATGGTATGTTAGTAGGGTTTTGGGAAAGTCTCCTATACAGGTGTGATACATTTCCTCCTCTTTTTCCTTTACTGGTTGAATAACTTCTGATTCTGGCTGGACAACTTCTGGCTCTCTCAACGTTTCCGGACATAATTTAAGATTGTCTCTTGACACTAGTACAGATGTTAAACCTCCATTTTTGCTAATGAGACACATTTTAGGATTATCCATTCTTGTTGGTAAAACTGTGTAGGGTACGGCTTCCCACTGATTATCCAGTTTATTGGTTCGACGATTCCTCTTGAGTACTTGGTCACCCGGTCTTAATGGAGTTGCTAGAGCATTCTGGTTGAAAGTTCGCTCTTGTCTTTCTCTGGTTTGCTGGAGGCTTCTTTCCACACTCTCTTGTACTTGGCGATACTGCTTTTGCCGTACGACATCCCAATTGGAGTCTTGAACTTCTGCGTCCGGTTTCAGAATTCCCATTTCTAGATCGATTGGCAATTGGCCGGGTCTTGCACGCATAAGATAAGCTGGGGTGCAGTTGGTAGAGCTCACCGGGACATGATTATACAGATCCACCAAGTCAGGCAATTTCTCTGGCCATTGATTCCTTTCCGTTTCAGGTAAAGTCTTTAGTAGGTCTATCACAATATGGTTCATCTTCTCACATAAGCCGTTTGTTTGCGGATGATAGGCCGTCGTCCGGATCTTTTTTCAACCATACATATTACAGAATTCTCTGAAGATCTCTGATTCAAAGGCTGTACCCTGGTCAGTGAGAACCTGTTCCGGATATCCATGGGGTCTACAAAAGTACGTTTGGAACGCTTTGGCTGCTGTTTTTGCAGTCAGATCTTTTACAGGTACTACTACCAAGAAGCGCGAATAATGATCCACGATGGTCAAGGCATAGACGTAACCGGACCGGCTCGGTGTCAACTTCACATGGTCCATGGCTACCAGTTCAAGTGGTTGTTTGGTGATTATGGGCTGCAGTGGTGCTCTTTGGCTCTTTTGATCATTCCTTCTGAGGTTGCACGGGCCACAGTTTCTACACCACTGTTCGATTGATTTTTTCATCCCGACCCAATAAAATCTTTCTCTCAGAAGTACTTCTAGCTTTTTCCAACCAAAGTGACCAGTACCATTGTGGTAAGCCTCGAGGACCATCCTCACATCTTGTTTAGGCACGATAATCTGCCAAACCAATTCATGTGTTTTTGGATTGGTGTATCTTCTACAGAGTTTCCCTTGATACAGGAACATTTTGCCTCTCTCTTTCCAGAGTTGATGCGTCTCTTCTGGGGCATCCTCATCGGGATATGCACTTTGCTCAGTCAATAGTTCCTTCACTAGCTTCACGGCCGGATTGCTATCTTGGGTGTCAGTCCATCTATGGTGTGCTAACGGATTAAAATTCACTTCTTGTTGTTTCTGATAGGTATTTGACTGACGATGTTTTACCTTGGGCTGATGAAAGGCTGGTAGTTCAATTTCTTCAAGCTCCCCCGTTTCTTCTTCTACATCTCTCAAGTGTGGCATCCGGGATAGGGCATCGGCATTTCCATTTTTACGACCTGCTCGATACTTGATCACGAAGTTGTAATTAGATAACCGGGCTATCCATCGCTGTTCTAACGCACCTAATTTAGCCGTGTCTAAGTGGGTCAATGGATTGTTGTCAGTATAGACAATAAATTCTGCACCGGTCAAATATTGTTTGAAACGTTCAGTCACAGCCCAAACTACTGCCAGTAGCTCCAATTTGAAAGAGCTATAATTTTCAGAATTTCTTTCAGTAGGCCGGAGTTTTCTACTTGCAAAGGCGATGACTTTCTCCCGACCTTCTTGCTTTTGTGACAGCACCGCTCCCAATCCCACATTACTGGCATCAGTGTAGAGGATGAAAGGTTGATGGTAATCCGGGTATGCCAGAACTTCTTCTCCGGTTAGTGCCTTCTTTAGTTGTTCAAAGGAGTTTTCTCTTTCGTCGTTTCACTGAAAAGGAGGGTTTCGGTTTGAAGGTTTCTTCGTCTGCCCTATCAAAGTATCTTGCAAGGGCGCTGCCAATTTGGTAAATCCTTTTATAAATCTACGATAGTAACCCACTAATCCCAAGAATTGCCTCACTTCTTTTACGTTGGTAGGTCTTGGCCAATCCCTTATGGCAGTTATTTTCTCGGGATCCGGTGCTACTCCCTCCGAACTCACGATGTGCCCTAAGTATTGTACCTTTGGCTTGAGAAGGTGACATTTGGATGGTTTGATTTTCATACCATACTTGGATAAGGCTTCGAACACCTCTGCCAGGTCTGTTAAGTGCTGTTCGTAAGTCTTTGAGTAGACGATCACATCATCTAGGAACAGGAGGACCGTCTCGAAGTTCTTGTGTCTGAGGCAACATTCCATTAGTCGCTGGAAAGTACCGGATGCGTTGCAGAGTCCGAACGGCATGCGATTAAATTCGCTTAGACCCATTGGTGTGGTGAATGCCGTTTTTTCTTTATCTCTCTCAGCCACAGGGACTTGCCAATACCCGCTTGTTAAGTCTAAGGTGGAAAAATAATTAGCAGATTTCAAAGCAGTCAAGGACTTTTCTATCCTAGGCAAGGGATAGGCGTCTTTATGGGTGATGTTATTAATCCGCCGGTAGTCTACGCACATTCTCATGGTTCCGTCCTTTTTTTTGACAATCACCAGAGGGGTCGCCCAAGGGCTACAACTATCTCTTATTACCCCGGCCTGTTTCATCTCTCTCAGCATGTCCTTTGCGCATTGATAGTGAGCGGGCGGTATGGGTCTATATCTTTCTTTTATCGGGGGATGGTCACTGGTGGGGATTGTATGTTCCACCCCTTCTATCCATCCAAAGTCTAATGGGTGTTTACTGAAGATCTGTTCATATTCCGTCACTAATCTATACACCCCATGTCTTTGATGGGTAGGTGTTGAATCTACACCCACATCTAGCTGTTGGCACCAATCCTTCGATTCTCCATCTGAGCCGTTATTTTCCACCTGACAGGTCGATTCTAAGGGCTCAACGGTTGTGATGGCATTGTTGTCAACAGTATATAACTTTGCCACTGTAGCATACCTTGGCAAAGTGACCTCTTCCTCTCCACAGTTCAAAAGTCGTACCGGCACCCGTCCCCGGTGTACCTCGACCACCCCTCGTGCCATGAGTATAGTGGGCCTGCTGTCGGTGTACGCTGGTTCTATTAAGGCTTGAAAGTCTCGTCCTTTAGTACCAATGGCCGCTCTACACCATACCAGCATTTCTGTTTTTGGTGGGATTACAATAGACGTTGGATCACTCACCCTCACACTGCCGATTTCTCCACCTGCAACTTCTATCTGTTGCCTTAACATTAATACTTTTATTTCCCTCTGGAGAACTCTCTGCTGACAGGATCGGGCAGTTTCAGCAATTTGTTGTAAGACAGAAATAACTTCGGAAAAGCAGTTCTCTAACACATTCATTCCTATCAATACAGTTGGTTCACAGTTCTGTCGGTCGACATCAACGACAATTATTCCCTGTTTCTTAAGTTCTGCTTTACCAATCTTTATGGTCATCTCCCTGAATCCTAGTTTCGGTACCAACTTACCATTACTGGCCCATATATCTAGTTCAACATCACAGGGTCCTTTATCAATATCTACCTCAGCCCAGTACCTCTTATAAAGGATATATGGTATAGATGAAATCTGGGAACCTGTATCCAGCAAAGCGTTGAGGGGAATTCCGTCCAGCACGATAGGGATGATGGGTCGTCCTCCGATGTATCTGTCGTGCCAGGGTGTTGGGCCTTGAAAATTCATTCCTGCGAAGCGGCCCGCATTCCCAGGGGATTCCCATTTAAATCACAATTTCGTGCAAAGTGGCCTGGCTGCTGGCAACGGCGACAAATGGGCTGTCCATCCGGTTGGTAGCGGTCACGGGGTCGTCCTCTCCATGTCGGGTATCTCCGGGACCTCATCCATGGAACATCCTCTCTACGGTTTGCCAACTCCATCTTGGGTTCTCTCATCTCCTGCATGGTTTTAGCCATTGAAGCAACAACATCAGTTAAAGAGTCAAGCTTTTGCTGAAGAGCCTCATTAGTAATGGGCCCCAGGGACTTAGCACTGGCACCGGACCTAGCTGATGTCACTGGCATTCCCCGTTGCTGAAGTGCATCTGCCATGGGTTCTGCCAGCTGGAGACGTATAGCGCTCTCCTTTAATTGGGCAAATGTCAATTCAGGGTTCTTAAAAACATGCATGCTCACATGCCCCCGGAGAGAAGGGGTGTAGAGTCCCTCAATAAATTGATCTCTTAGCAGTTTATCGGCTCCTGTGTTAAAAATGGGTTCAGCCAGTGTAAGTGATTTAAGGGCTTCTTGCAGGTTTAAGGCAAAATCTCTCACGCCCTCATTAGCTTTTTGTTTGCAATTAAAGAATCGTACTTTAGCTTTGCTGCTGCTAGTGGTTTCAAATGTAGCTTTTAATCCAGCAAATATGCGTTCAACAGTACCTTTTAGATCAGTTGCCCATGCCGTGACTTCTCGCTTAGCATGGCCACTTAACTGCATCATCAGGAGACTAATACGCTGAGCTTCACCCACAGGGAACATGTCAAAATGAGCCAGCATCTTTTCCCTGAAACCGTCAAGGGTATTAGGTTCACCTTCATACATTGGAAGCCACGGGCCACCCGGGGTATATGGCATCAACACCGGCATGATGGGCACCACTCCTTGCACTGCTGCGCTGCCAGGCTCTCTATCGACACTCTGTCTTTCAGCTGCATTAGCGTCGCCGGGTGCTGCGGCGTCTCCGTGCTGCGACATACTGTACCCCCTTAGTTAATCCAGACCCCTCCGGTCCTAGCTTCCGTCTAGATAATGTAGATTCATTCCTCTGTGCAGCAGGATGACAATGACACGCCCCCTGCTGCCACTAACTGCCGCACGCTCTGTGATGGTGGATTTTGAAGTTTTTCAGTTAGACTGGGGCTTGGGTAATGATGTAGCTCGATTAACAGTTTTGTGCCTAACGGTTATGAGATGATCACATCAGGGGATGGCAGCCATTTTTACCCCATTATAACCAATGGAGAAAAGTCACTTTCAATAGTTTTCAATGGGGAACGGGATTTTCTTTAACAAAGTCAATTTCCAAGATTTTTCATCCAAATTTTCACAGTTTCAGACTCCAATTACGGCACACAATACCCGGTGTACGGGCTGGCCCTTTTCTGTTCGTGACGCCAGTTGTGACGCCCGGGAGACCAAGGTACCCAGCACCAGATCAATGAGGTCCGTCTCTTGAGGGGGATGTCACTAGTGGCTTGACCCGGTGCTGTGGCCTCAGGCGATGCACAATGTAAGGGATATCATGAAGGAACAGACACTTACTTGATCAGCAGCAGGTCCTCTCAGCTGTGATGACCCCGATCCTGGATCGATGGCTATTGTCCAAATGAAAGACTGAGGCGCTGAAACGTTTAACCAGTTTACTTCAACAAAAAGGGATTTGTGACCAACACTGTCACCGGAGTCTGTATAAGTACTCTGAAATTACTTTGACCCTGTTAGGATTTCCACCTCTTATTATGCGCAGTTTCTGTATGGTCCTGCTGCTGTATGTGAACTGGCTGCCGGCCCAATCTGTCTCTTCTATGCTCTGGTTCGACGGACAACCCGAGTCCTTTTTGTCAGCTTACCCCCTCTGGGAGTACCGCTAAACTCTGTGTCTGTTGCTGCGTCTTACCCTGGTGAAGCCGATATCACCTCACGTCCTTCCGGTTGCTGTATTATATATAATGAATATAGCCACGGATCCGGTATCCGTCTCTGCGCCTATTATGGGTAGTGATTATTGCTACCCGGTTCTCACAATGTCCTTTTTCTCTACTCCTCTTCTCCTACTATGGGTATTACGGGCCTATAATCCGTCATAGGGCTGTTAGGAGTTTAGTTATACGACCTCTCGCTTTCAGCTCCTCAGCCCAACTGCCCGTCCTTTTCTCAGACCAGAATAGATCAAGGGGAGTCTCTGGAGCTCCCCCTTCTGGCCGGAGATGGTAGTGCAGTCTTGCTATTTTAATATTTGTATTTAGTGTCAATAACTATTTTTGTGGCAAGTACCCCTAGGGGCGCCACATTGCAAATGTGCTTGCAGGATGCGTTTTTTTCCCATACACTTGTATTAGCGATGGATCACGACGGATTGCCACACGTCGCATCCATCGTGCGACGGGTGCGTCGTGTTTTGGCGGACCGTCACCACTAAAAAACTTTTTTTGGTGCGTCGTGTCCGCCATTTCCGACCGCGCATGCATGGCCGGAACTCCGCCCCCTCCTCCCCGGACATTACAATGGGGCAGGGGATGCATTGAAAAACTGCATCCGCTGCCTCCGTTGTGCTTTTATTTCACAGTATGCATTGGTACGTCGGCCCGACGCACTGCGACGGACCCGTACCGATGCTAGTGCGAAAGTAGCCTAAGGTAATGTTGAATTTATTTGCATAAGAACATTTATTTGAAAAATTATGAAGTTTTGCAGCCCAAAAAACTGTAATGCAAATGTAAGCTTTTTTGAAACTTTTTTTGCACAACAGTGTTGTGAGTATAATGACTTTATAATTTTTCTGCTCATGCAATCACTTTGAGTTCTAATAATGTAGTGAATTTTACTCACACTTCTGCAAGTAATTTTTTTTTCTTACAAGACAATTTCCCTGCTGTATAAATGACATAGTTCCTTGTTCCTAGTTTGATCGGTTTTATTCCATTTTTTTGGCAAGCAAGATGAACAGAAAACAGCGATTCTGGTATTGCTCCTCTGATTTTTTAAGGTGTTCATCATGAGATAAAATTTATTTTTGAGTACATACAATTACAGCATGAAAATACCAAATGTACAGTATGTACTTTTTTATTTTATTTTACCACTTTTGCAACATAAAGTAACTTGTAAAAAATGTAGCGTTTTGTGTCACTATTCTGACAGCTATATCTTTTATTTTTCTGCTGATAGAGAAGTGCAAGAGGGATTGTGTTTTTGGAGATAAGTTAGATATTTATTTGTACCAATTTAGAATATACACAACATTCTATCAATTTATTTTTCATTGTTTGGATGGGGGATGGAAGAAAATTTCAGTTCTATAAATTTTTTATGATAGTTTTCATTGCAAAATGACAGGTTAGTATTATTGCGCACGTTGATGTAATTAATATAAAATATACTTTTTATTACTTTTTCATACTTTTGCACAATAAAGTATATGTTCATTTTTTTTTGCCATTGTCTATTATTTTTAATTTTCTGTTGACAACCCCCCCCCACAAAAATACTCACACTGTTGTATGATGTAGACTGTTCATAATAAATAATACACCTTTTATTACTAGTTGTTATGTAACAGATATTCCACTTTTTTATTATTTTTATGTTTTTACATATTAAATAATTTTGTAATTGAGAAAGGATGCATATGTGTGTTTACTTCTTAGCTTTTAAATACTTGTATTCATTTTAATGACATTTTTCTATCATTGTATATAGTCAGCCAAGGGAACTTGATCATGCTATTTCTTTGTGGATGATGTAATACATATATATAAAATGATAATGTATAATTCTGTCATTTTTAAAAGATTTGGTGACAAAGTGAACACTTCTGTCTAACCACTTAAATGCATGTAAGGGGTTAGACAGGCAGAATCAGACTTATTTGCAGCAATCTATCAGCTGTAATTTTAAGCTGTCACATGCTCCATACCAATGCAGTACGTCTATAACAAGTTGTAGTAACATTGATACATAAAGTGTATATATGGCAAAGGTTGAGAAAAGGTTAAAAAAACAATGCAAAACATGTTATACCTGGATTCCTGTTGTGAATTTGGATTCTGGGCTCCCCCGGTGGCCGCTTGTGGAATTGGACTTGTCATCCTTTTTCCTGTTTCACCTGGTTCCATCAGTAGTGGGTGTCGCTATTTAAGCTCATTTCTCTGGTGGTTTCTTGCCGGTCAACAATGTTATCTGATGCCTCTCAGTGCTTGTTCCTGCTTTTGACAACTACTAGATAAGTTGGACTTTTGTCCATGTTTTGTTTTGCCTATTTGTTCCAGTTCACAGCTGAAGTTTTGTTACTGTGTCTGGAAAGCTCTCGTTGATCAGGGATTGCTACTCTGGCGTTATGAGTTAATGCCAGAGTTTAAGGTAATCTCTGGATGGTGTTTTGTTAGTGTTTTTCTGCTGACCATGAAAGTATACTATCTGTCTTCTGCTATCTAGTAAGCGGACCTCAAATTTGCTAAGACTATTTTCCTGCTGCGTTTGTAGTTTCATCTGAACTCACCGTCATTATATGTGGGGGGCTACTGTCTGCTTTGGAATATTTCTCTAGAGGTGAGCCAGGTCTTATATTTCCCTCTGCTAGCTATTTAGGTCTTAGGCCAGAGCTGGGCATCTAGCGATAAATAGGAAATGCTACCTGGCTATTTCTAGTTGCGCGGCAGGCTTAGTTCATGGTCAGTATAGTTCCATCTTCCGAGAGCTTGTCCCTCTATAGGCTTGCTATGATCTCTGCCTGCAGAGATCATGACAGTTTGACCGGCCCTTAAAGTGTTAAAGACCCAGGTTGAGAAAGGAGAGTTATAAGAAGCCTGCTGGAATTTTTTTTTTTTTCTCCAGTCTGCCTTGCTGCAGTCTTTTTTCTCTCTCTCCTCCTAATCTCTGTATGCTCTGTGTGCACCTGACAATAATGGATCTCCAGAGTGTAACTGCGGGTTTGAATAATCTCATCACGAAAGTACAAAATTTACAAGATTTTGTGGTACATGCTCCGGTATCTGAGCCGAGAATTCCTTTGCCGGAGTTCTTCACAGGGAATAGAGCTAGCTTCCAGAATTTCCGAAATAATTGTAAGCTTTATTTGTCCCTGAAGTCTCGTTCAGCTGGAGACCCTGCTCAGCAGGTTAGGATTGTGATTTCCTTGCTCAGGGGTGACCCTCAAGATTGGGCCTTCTCATTGCCAGCAGGGGATCCTGCGTTACGCGATGTGGATGCGTTTTTTCTGGCCTTGGGCTTGCTTTATGAGGAACCTCATTTGGAACTTCAGGCAGAAAAAACTTTGATGGCACTATCTCAGGGGCAAGACGAAGCTGAAGTTTTCTGCCAAAAATTCCGTAAATGGTCTGTGCTTACTCAGTGGAATGACTGCGCTTTGGCGGCAACTTTCAGAGAAGGTCTCTCTGATGCCGTTAAGGATGTTATGGTGGGGTTCCCTTTGCCTGCAGGTCTGAATGAGTCCATGACAATGGCTATTCAGATTGATAGGCGTCTGCGGGAGCGCAAACCGGTGCACCATCTGGCGGTGTCTATGGAAAAGACGCCAGAAAGTATGCAGTGTGATAGAATTCTGTCCAGGAGCGAGCGACAGAATTTTAGACGGAAGAATGGATTGTGTTTCTATTGTGGGGATTCTACTCATGTTATATCAGCATGCTCTAGGCGTACAAAGAAGCTTGATAAGTCTGTTTCCATTGGCACCATTCAGTCTAAGTTTATTTTGTCTGTAACCCTGATTTGCTCTTTGTCATCCATTGCCACGGACGCCTATGTTGACTCTGGCGCCGCTCTGAGTCTTATGGATTGGTCCTTTGCCAATCATTGTGGTTTTAATTTAGAGCCTTTGGAGATTCTTATTCCTCTGAAGGGGATTGACTCCACCCCATTGGCTAATAATAAACCACAATACTGGACACAAGTAACCATGCGTATCAATCCGGATCACCAGGAGATTATTCGTTTCCTGGTGCTGTATAATTTACATGACGATTTGGTACTGGGATTGCCATGGTTGCAGTCTCACAACCCAGTCTTGGACTGGAGAGCAATGTCTGTGTTGAGCTGGGGATGTAAGGGTATTCATGGGGACGTACCTTTGGTTTCTATTTCGTCGTCCATTCCCTCTGAAGTCCCTGAGTTCCTCTCTGATTATCAAGACGTCTTTGACGAACCCAAGCTTGGGTCGTTACCTCCGCACCGTGAGTGCGATTGTGCCATAGATTTGATACCGGGTTGTAAATATCCAAAGGGTCGTTTGTTTAATTTGTCTGTGCCGGAACATGCTGCTATGCGGGAATATATAAAGGAGTCTTTGGAAAAGGGACATATTCGTCCATCTTCTTCTCCCTTGGGAGCTGGGTTTTTCTTTGTCTCAAAAAAAGACGGCTCTTTGAGACCATGTATTGATTATCGGCTTCTGAATAAGATCACTGTTAAGTATCAATACCCATTGCCATTGCTTACTGATTTGTTTGCTCGTATAGAGGGTGCTAAGTGGTTCTCTAAAATTGATCTTCGTGGGGCGTATAATTTGGTGCGGATCAGGCAGGGGGATGAGTGGAAGACCGCATTTAATACGCCCGAGGGCCACTTTGAGTATTTGGTCATGCCTTTTGGTCTTTCTAATGCCCCTTCAGTTTTCCAGTCTTTTATGCATGATATTTTCCGCGATTTTCTGGATAAATTTATGATAATATATCTGGATGATATTCTGATTTTTTCTGATGACTGGGACTCTCATGTCCAGCAGGTCAGGAGAGTTTTTCAGGTTTTGCGGTCTAATTCTTTATGTGTGAAGGGGTCTAAGTGCGTTTTTGGGGTCCAGAAAATTTCCTTTTTGGGGTATATTTTTTCTCCCTCTTCCATTGAGATGGATCCCGTCAAGGTGCAAGCTATTTGTGACTGGACTCAGCCCTCCTCTCTTAAGGGTCTTCAGAGATTTTTGGGCTTTGCCAACTTTTACCGCCGATTTATTGCTGGTTTTTCGGATGTCGTTAAACCACTGACTGATTTGACCAGACAGGGCGCTGATGTTGCTAATTGGTCCCCTCATGCTGTGGAGGCCTTTCAGGAGCTTAAGCGCCGTTTTGCCTCTGCCCCTGTGTTGCGTCAGCCTGATGTGAATCTGCCTTTTCAGGTTGAGGTTGACGCTTCGGAGATCGGAGCTGGGGCAGTGTTGTCGCAGAAAGGTTCCGACTGCTCCGTCATTAGGCCTTGTGCCTTCTTTTCTCGCAAATTTTCGCCCGCAGAGCGGAATTATGATGTTGGGAATCGGGAGCTTTTGGCCATGAAGTGGGCGTTTGAGGAGTGGCGCCATTGGCTCGAGGGGGCTAGGCATCAGGTGGTGGTATTGACTGACCACAAAAATTTGATTTATCTTGAGACTGCCAGACGCCTGAATCCTAGACAGGCGCGCTGGTCTTTATTTTTTTCTCGCTTTAATTTTGTGGTGTCATACCTACCGGGTTCTAAGAATGTTAAGGCAGATGCCCTTTCTAGGAGTTTTGACCCGGACTCTCCTGGTAATTCTGAACCCACAGGTATCCTTAGGGAGGGAGTAATTTTGTCGGCCGTTTCTCCTGATCTGCGGCGGTCCTTGCAAGAGTTTCAGGCGGATAGACCGGATCGTTGTCCGCCTGATAGACTGTTTGTTCCGGATGATTGGACCAGCAGAGTCATCTCTGAGGTACATTCTTCTGCATTGGCAGGTCATCCCGGAATTTTTGGTACCAGGGATTTGGTGGCAAGATCCTTCTGGTGGCCTTCCCTGTCACGAGATGTGCGAGTCTTTGTGCAGTCATGTGACGTTTGTGCTCGGGCCAAGTCTTGTAGTTCTCGGGCTAGCGGACTGCTGTTGCCCTTGCCTATTCCTAAGAGGCCTTGGACACACATCTCGATGGATTTTATTTCAGATCTGCCTGTTTCCCAGAAGATGTCTGTCATCTGGGTGGTCTGTGACCGTTTCTCTAAAATGGTCCATTTGGTTCCTCTGCCCAAGTTGCCTTCTTCTTCTGAGTTGGTTCCTCTGTTTTTTCAGAATGTTGTCCGATTGCACGGTATTCCTGAGAATATTGTTTCTGACAGAGGTACCCAATTTGTGTCTAGATTTTGGCGGGCATTCTGTGCTAGGATGGGCATAGATTTGTCTTTTTCATCTGCTTTTCACCCTCAGACTAATGGCCAGACCGAGCGGACTAATCAGACCCTTGAGACATATCTGAGGTGTTTTGTCTCTGCTGACCAGGATGATTGGGTTGCTTTTTTGCCATTGGCAGAGTTCGCCCTCAATAATCGGGCCAGTTCTTCCACCTTGGTGTCCCCGTTTTTCTGTAATTCGGGGTTTCACCCTCGATTTTCCTCCGGTCAGGTGGAATCCTCGGATTGTCCTGGAGTGGATGCGGTGGTGGAGAGATTGCATCACATCTGGGGGCAGGTTATGGACAATTTGAAGTTGTCCCAGGAGAAGACTCAGCGTTTTGCCAACCGTCATCGTCGTGTTGGTTCTCGGCTTTGTGTTGGAGATTTGGTGTGGTTGTCTTCTCGTTTTGTCCCTATGAGGGTCTCTTCTCCTAAGTTTAAACCTCGGTTCATCGGCCCTTATAGAATATTGGAGATTCTTAATCCTGTTTCTTTCCGTTTGGACCTCCCTGCGTCCTTTTCCATTCATAACGTTTTTCATCGGTCGTTATTGCGCAGGTATGAGGTACCTGTTGTACCTTCAGTTGAGCCTCCTGCTCCGGTGTTGGTTGAGGGTGAGTTGGAGTACGTTGTGGAGAAAATTTTGGACTCTCGTGTTTCCAGACGGAAACTCCAGTATCTGGTCAACTGGAAGGGTTACGGCCAGGAGGATAATTCTTGGGTCAATGCATCTGATGTTCATGCTTCTGATCTTGTTCGTGCCTTCCATAGGGCTCATCCTGGTCGCCCTGGTGGATCTGGTGAGGGTTCGGTGCCCCCTCCTTGAGGGGGGGGTACTGTTGTGAATTTGGATTCTGGGCTCCCCCGGTGGCCGCTTGTGGAATTGGACTTGTCATCCTTTTTCCTGTTTCACCTGGTTCCATCAGTAGTGGGTGTCGCTATTTAAGCTCATTTCTCTGGTGGTTTCTTGCCGGTCAACAATGTTATCTGATGCCTCTCAGTGCTTGTTCCTGCTTTTGACAACTACTAGATAAGTTGGACTTTTGTCCATGTTTTGTTTTGCCTATTTGTTCCAGTTCACAGCTGAAGTTTTGTTACTGTGTCTGGAAAGCTCTCGTTGATCAGGGATTGCTACTCTGGCGTTATGAGTTAATGCCAGAGTTTAAGGTAATCTCTGGATGGTGTTTTGTTAGTGTTTTTCTGCTGACCATGAAAGTATACTATCTGTCTTCTGCTATCTAGTAAGCGGACCTCAAATTTGCTAAGACTATTTTCCTGCTGCGTTTGTAGTTTCATCTGAACTCACCGTCATTATATGTGGGGGGCTACTGTCTGCTTTGGAATATTTCTCTAGAGGTGAGCCAGGTCTTATATTTCCCTCTGCTAGCTATTTAGGTCTTAGGCCAGAGCTGGGCATCTAGCGATAAATAGGAAATGCTACCTGGCTATTTCTAGTTGCGCGGCAGGCTTAGTTCATGGTCAGTATAGTTCCATCTTCCGAGAGCTTGTCCCTCTATAGGCTTGCTATGATCTCTGCCTGCAGAGATCATGACAGATTCCCATATATACTTTTTCCAAAGTTTTACAAATAACAATAGCGATGTATATAGCAAAAAAGAGAGAGTGACTGATGTAGTTGAACCCAGTGCTCTTGTTACATAAACTAATATACTCAGTTGGCTAAACATAAATATGGTCCTGGTGAAGTTCTCATCTCCCATGCCATTAAAGCGATGTCGGAACATGCATTACCAGTGGTAACGTGAGGTTGTTATTTCTCATGAGACCTGTGCCCAATCAATGCTGGCTTCACTGTTCCTGCCTTCAAACATATAAGTAATCAAAAGACAATCAAAACTGCAGCTGGCCACTCACTTCCTAATGCTTATTTATATGTCCAAAGAGCTGAGTATAGATGTTTTTATTTGAACAGGGCAAACATTCAGACTGGAAAGGGGGTTGTCCTAGTAGTGGACAGCCCCTTTAATGTAAACAAGGCCCCATGACCAGATGGGCTACACTCAAGAGTTCTTAAGGAACTCAGCTCAGTTATTACTGTGCTTTTAATCGCTTTTAGAGACTTTGTCATGACTGGTACAGAAGCTGGCACAGAGATAATGTCATGCTCATTTTAAAAAAATTGTGCTAGGTCTTTCCTAATTAATATAAGACCAATATTTAAAACATCCATTGCAGAAAAATGTTTGAGGGGCAAGTAAGGAACTATATAACAGGAGTTTATGGTAGAAAATAATTTTATAACTGATAGCCAGCACGGTTTTGCTAAGAACTAAAGTTGTCAAATTAACCTGATTAGATTGTATGAAGAGGTGAGAAGAAACATGGACAGTGGAATAGCAATGCAATAAGTACTTTTAGACTTTTTGAGTCATCACAAAATATCAGCAGCAGCAGAGTAAGTGGCATAAGCAATTTCTGTAAGTCGTTTCAAACAATTTTTATATCAGCCTGTGCAACAGCAGAACAGAGTACAAGTCTGACATGGTGTGAATGACTGGAGAGGATGATGCAGGAGTATTTGGAGCGTAATATCAATGCCATGAGGGTGGTTTGGACCCTTTTGCATTTTGGGCTTCAAAAATGGAAGAGTGGCCTGAACTCACCTGTAACGCCATGGAAGTTTTGTCATGCCAGCAGCCAGCATTTTCCCAGAATGTGTCTTCAGCACTGCTGGTGGTGTCCTGATGGATAAGCGCATTTCGCTGTCCCCTGAAAATGTAGACCATCTAACTTTCCTCAAAATGAACAAGTAATGAATCAGCAATGATTTTTGTACCCCAGTTGCAGACTTGGGAGACTAGACGATGGTGTACTTTTTAGTGTCATGCACTGATCTCGCATTGCTGCAGTCTGTGCCATCTTTGTGGTGTCTTCTGTGCCTGCTGTTGATACTGCTGCAGATGTTACAAACAATTCTTCGAAATGTGAAGAATCCAAGTTGGGTCTCCATCTGGTGTGTTGCATGTGGTAGAAGGTGTGTCAGAGGCTTATTATACTGTTTCTACTCTGTGGAAATTGATGCTCCTTTAGTTGTGTGTGACATTTATTTTTTGAAATGTGTAGACTCCAAGTTGGATCTCCATTTGTTGGGTTGCCTTTAGTAGAAGATGTGTCAGAGGCCTATTATACTGTTTCTATTCTGTAGAAATTGATGCCACTTTAGTAGTAAAAAAACCCAAAAACAACCATATCCCTCATGCTGTAATCCAAGTCTGGCGATAAACAGTTTTCAACCTGAGTGGTGCCATGATGCGATTGTCCAGGCTGTAAACCACTGGGTGAATGTTACCGTTGGTCACTGAGGCAGTAACCGGGCGATAAAAAGAACATATCTGCACCAAAATGGTATCATTAAAAACATCAGCTCGGCACGTAAAAAATAAGCCCTCCTTCAACCTGAGATCACGAAAAATGGAGACGCTACGGGTCTTGGAAAATTGCTCAATTTTTTATTTGTAGCAAAGTTTGGAATTTTTTCTCACCACTTATATTAAAAAGAACCTAGACATGTTTGGTGTCTATGAACTCGTAATGTCCTTGAGAATCATAATGGCAGGTCAGTTTTAGCATATAGTGAACCTAACAAAAAAGCCAAACAAAAAAACAGTGTTGGATTGCAATTCTTTTGCAATTTCATCACACTTGGAATTTTTTTCCTGTTTTCTAGTACATGACATGGTAAAACCAATGATGTCATTCGAAAGTACAACTTGTCCAACAAAAAATAAGCCCTCTCATGGTAATATTGACATAAAAATAAAAAAGTTATGGCTCTGGGAAGGAGGGGAGCGAAAAACGAAAATGCAAAACCGAAAACAGGTCCGGGGGTTAAGGGGTTAAAATGATTTATTGAAATAAATTAAAAAAAAGCATGGGGACATATTTGTTCTTTATAACCAACCCTGGTAATGCTGACAGCTGAGGGTTGCAGCTCCCAGCTGTCAGTTTTGCCTGGCTGGTTATCAAAAATACAGGGGAATCCATGCCATTTAAAAAAAATATATATTTATTTAGAGCGCAGGTGCCAGCTGATGCTCCTGCTCTCTCTGTTATTAGCAGCAGCCGGCGTAGGCTGATGGGAGCAGTAGTCCCATCAGCCCATGCCAGTGACTGGAAATAAGCTTTATACCTCCAATCACAGCTGCATGCTCACGCTGTCATTTGACAGTGTGGGAACCGTGACTTTCCTATTGACGGTAATGAGTAGTGTTGAGCGATACCGTCGGAAAGTATCGGCCGATACCGGCAAAGTATCGGATCTAATCCGATACCGATACCCGATACCAATACAAGTCAATGGGACTCATGTATCGGACGGTATCCCTGATGGTTCCCAGGGTCTGAAGGAGAGGAAACTCTCCTTCAGGCCCTGGGAACCATATTAATGTGTAAAATAAAGAATTAAAATAAAAAATATTGCTATACTCACCTCTCCGACGCAGCCTGCACCTTACCGAAGGAACCGGCAGCGTTGTTTGCTTAAAATTCGCGCTTTAACTTCCTTACGCGAAGTCCCGGCTTGTGATTGGTCGCGCGCCGCCCATGTGGCCGGGACGCAACCAATCACAGCAAGCCGTGACGTAATTTCAGGTCCTTCAGGATTTTAAAATTACGTTCCGGCGTTGTGATTGGTTGCGTCGCGGTCACATGGTCGACGCGACCAATCACAAGCCATGACGTCACGGGAGGCTGGACACGCGCGCATTTTAAAATGCGCGCGTCTCCTGCCTCCCATGACGTCACGGCTTGTGATTGGTCGCGTCGACCATGTGACCGCGACGCAACCAATCACAGCAAGCCGTGACGTAATTTCAGGTCCTTCAGGATTTTAAAATTACGTTCCGGCGTTGTGATTGGTTGCGTCGCGGTCACATGGGCGCGCGACCAATCACAAGCCGGGACTTCGCGTAAGGAAGTTAAAGCGCGAATTTTAAGCAAACAACGCTGCCGGTTCCCTCGGTAAGGTGCAGGCTGCGTCGGAGAGGTGAGTATAGCAATATTTTTTATTTTAATTCTTTATTTTACACATTAATGTTGTTTCGATACCGATACCCGATACCACAAAAGTATCGGATCTCGGTATCGGAATTCCGATACAGCAAATATCGGCCGATACCCGATACTTGCGGTATCGGAATGCTCAACACTAGTAATGAGTTTTCCACCAATCAAAAGCAGTGTTTGCTGCGCTGTCATGCACATGACAGCATGGCAAACACTTGATGTTCGAGCCCCCCCATTAAATTGAATGAGGTCCGTGTTCAGCTCTTGTGTACTGTTCCGGTACCCAAACTTTTTTTAACTATTCGGCCAAACCTGCTGGACCCGAAGATCCAGGGGTCCACTGTCTCCACTTAGGAGTCAATGCTTTTTTATCATGGAAGATATTAATCTGTGGAACAGCTTACCTTAGGAGTTGACCATTGTGGGAACCGTTGATGGTTTCATAAAAGGCTTAGATGCCTTTTTAGAATAAATTAGCAAAAATGCTTTTATATCTGTACAATTCTTTCTATAAATATTGATCTAGTGTATCAATACCTAAATCAGGAGGTAAAAACTGCTCTTTAGCGCAGACTGGATAATCCATTATGGATGTACTTCTACACCATTCCCTTTATCCTTTCCATTTCTCAGTTGAACTTGATGAACATTTGCCTTTTTTCAGCAATATTAACTATATAATGCATGTAATTATTTTTGTGAAAAAAATGTAAAAAATTGTATTTATAGGGCTTTAGAAACAGCAAAACTAAGGTTATACACTGTGCAGCAACAGATGGAGTGTTCAAATGGTTGGCCAATGCCCAAGAACTACTCCTTTTGGGGATGTGCACTCTACAGCATATGTGCTATGCAGTTTATATATGGCATATGTTCTCATTAGTCCCATCACTTTGCTATATGGTGGCAAGAATCAGTTCAGGAATTACCTCCCACTTCTATTTAATTGTGGGACTTGTCTCATGGATTATAGGACGTGAAAAATAGGGAAAGCATTAGGGGCATATTTTCTGAATCATTATAGGACTCATTATTTATACTGTATGTCTCTGCTTAGCCTCCAGCAAATTAAAAGCCAATACATGCAGTAAAAGCTTCTTTACAAACTATGTAAAATGGCGTATTATGTGTATTATACACAATCGCATGCAAGATTTTTTCCATGTATCCTCCCTGCTCTGGAACGCTCTACCCCAATATATCAGACTCTCACCTACCGTGGAAATCTTCAAAAGGAACCCGAAGTCCTAACTCTCCAGACAAGCCTACATCTTCTAGTAACTCTAGCCCCACCATACTGCTGAATGACCAGCTCTACACTCACCTACTGTATCCACACCTATCCCTTGTCAAATGTGAGCCCTCGTGGTTAGGGTCTGCTCTCCTCCTGTACCAGTCGGTGACTTGTTTTGCTCAAGATTATCGTACATGTTTTTTATTATGCATACCCCTTTTCACATGTAAAGCCCCATGAAGTAAATGGCGCTATAATAATATTATGGCCTGTTGGCAGTCTGTGAGGTCATATATTATTACTGCATTAAATAACTTATGTCATTTTATATACATCGGGTGAAATAGGTATTTAACACGTCAACAATTTTCTAAGAAAATATATTTCTAAAGGTGATATTGACATGAAATTCTCACCAGATTTTGGTAACAACCGATCCAATCAACACAGATAAAGAAATCAAACCATAGATGTCCAAAAATTAAGCTATGTGTAATATTGAGAAATTACACAGGTTAAAAGTGTTGAACACATGAAGAAAGACAGGTGCAAAAAGCTATGGAAAGTCAAGATACCAGCTGAAATCTATCAGTAATTAGAGAGCAATTGTGCCACTTAGTGAAAAATAATATCAGCTGGTTAAACTAATGGCCTATAAAAAGGTTTCTGATTACCAGCACTCCACCCCTTAGCCTCAGGCGTTTTTAATTGCAGCAGAATTCTACCCCTCCATTGAGATATAGACTTTAGTCCAGAGAGGATTCATATTAGGTTCCCAGAGAGATGTAGACTATCTAAGTGAGGATTGGCATTAGGTCCTGGCATAGAGAATCACCTTAACGTGGCTGCCACGTACACATGAACTGGCCAAATTATGCGCTAAGCATTCTCAATTTTTCATATTTCTAGTGCAGTAATACAATTCAATTTTCATATTTTATGCTTGCATGCTATAGTGCTACAGAGTGCTGCCTTACCTGTTTCATTGATTACCAAGGTGCCACACAAGAAGCATCTCATAATTTGTAAAACCAGTGAGCTGTCTCAAGACCTTTGCAACTTTATTTTTGCAAAACATACTGGTGCCATTGGTTACAGAAGAATTCCTAAACTACTGAAGGTTTCCATGAGCACTGCTGATTCCATAATCCAGAAGTGGAAATAACATCATTTCACTGTAAACCGGCCATCACTAGGTGTTCCCAGCAAGAGTTAAGACAGAAAAATTTTAAGAATTATCAGAACAATTGTCTAGGAGCCAAGGACAACCTTTGGATAACTACAGAAAGACCTTGAATCAGAAGGAATAACAGGTTCAGTGAAAACTATAAGTAATGCATTGCCATGGCCTGGATGCATGCTCTCCATGCAAGACTCCATTGTTGAACAAAAAGCATGTTGAAGTGTATTTAAAATTTAGATGTAGTGAAAGCGGCGCAGGTGTCAAAGAAATATATGTAATACCTACAGCAAATTAACAATAACCACACTATTGTAGGGGATACCAAAAAATAAAAATACAATAATTTGCGCTGGTATGAAAGGAGGAATTGTACCAAATTAATTATACCGGTACCACCAGTAAAGCCAACCAAGGTGAACAACTAAAATAAAATCTAAAAAGTGATTTACAGCCTGCCCATGTAATCAAGATGCATCTATACCAAAAAACTGGAGCTGGTTGAAGGAGAAGTGCGGTAAGCAGGTTATCTTCCAGACGTAGAGTTGGAGAGTTGGAAGAAATTCCTACTCTCAATAGCAAAGTTGAACTTTTTGGCTTCTATTAGCATATTTAATTGAAGCTACTTAATGGAAGCTATTTAACCACCTCTATTTGGGGTAAGGACCATCCCTGAGGAAGAAAACAGGTGTTTCCGAAACGCATCGGTTTTGGTCCTTACTGCATTCCGTACTCAGCTCCTAATCACGTGGGCGGTCACCTGACACACTGCATCACGCAGGTCCTAGACGAGCCGCCATCACTGCTCGCACCTCACGCGGCGCTTCCATACAGGATCTCCGCCCCCTATAGGAGCGCAAAGACGGAGTAGCTGCCACCAGCCGGGGCAGCTCTCCAACTCTAAGTCTGGAAGATAACCTGCTTACCGCACTTACCGCTTCCGGGAACATTGGAAAACCACGGAGCTGCATGCATCAACATTTGCCAGTAAAGTTTTTGACTACTATTTTCATTTTCTGCCTTCTCCTTCAACCAGCTCTGTTTTTTTGGTATTGATGCATCTTGATTACATGGGCAGGCTGTAAATCACTTTTTAGATTTTATTGCATTTAAAATTTGCTCAACAATATTTAGACAAGCCTGTGAAATACTGGGAGAAAATAGTCTAGTCAGATGAGATAAAATTGAACTCTTTGGATGCTATAATACACACCATATTTGGAGGCCAAAAGGCACTGCATATAACCCCGAAAACACCATACCAACAGTAAAGTTTGGAGGTGGGAACATCATAGTGTAGGGCTGTTTTTCAAAATATAGCACTTGCGAACTTCATTCTTGACAAAAAATATGCATCCATCTGTCAGGCTGATGAAGATGAAACAAGGATGGACATTTCAGCAATGATCCTAACCACCCAGCCAAGAAAACTCTTAATTGGTTTCATAGAAAGAAAATAAAGCTGCTAGAATGACCCAGCCAATCATTTGACCTGAATCTAATAGAACATTTATGGAAGGAACTAAAGTTTAGAATTCATACAAGGAGCCCATGGAACCATCAGGATCTGAAAAGTGTTTGTGTGGAAGATTGGTCCAAAATCACATTTGAGCAATGCATGCAACTAGTTTCTCCATACAGGAGATGTCTTGAAGCTGTAATTACCAACTTAACTTTTGTATGAAGTATTAAATAAATTTCAGTAAGCATGTTCAATACTTTTTCCCTGTGTCATTTTTCATTATTACACATAACTTAATTTATGGACATCTTTGGTATGATTTCTTTGCTTGTGTTGATTAGATGGGTTGTAACCAACATTTGGTGAGAAATCCATGTCAATAGCACCTCTAGAAATTTACTTACTTAGAAAATTGGTGACGTGTTCAACACTTATTTCATCTGCTGTTAGTGCCTTAATTTAGATTCCAAAGTGTCTCAGTGGTAGCTACTTGTAGAAAAAGCTTCAATGACAATTTGGTATTATGTTGGCCTATTGGGTGTGAGTTTCACATTAAGTGCCATGCCAGAGCATTAATGCAGACTAATTGTTTAGGAAAACCACTTTCTTCCATGCATTTATCTATATGGCGAGTAATGTCATGTAAAGCAGTCCCTTTGTTTAGATACCAGTCTGAATCCATGCCTCTAATTCTTTTTTGCTTTTTTCTGTTATTCTAAATAATTCCTATTTTGCAAGGAAGTAATGGCAGGAGATGCTTTTAAATATGAAATACCAGCAAATGAATAACTCTCGCAGCTCCCGTATATAACACTGCCTGACAGAATACTGTACTGCTTAATTTTCTTTTTGTCTGTGTTCTAATTAATATTAAATTTACTGCTAAAAATAAACAGAATTTTCTTCCTCCTCATCATACCTCCATGACAGAGGATTAGCAAGTATGTTCATAATTCATAGTCAATTTTGCAAAATATTTAAGGCTTATTAGAAAAGTTTACAGTACGAGGCATGAGCTGTCATCAGAGAAAATATGTCAACAGCATAAAATTATGTCTGTGTGATGAATTTCCACACTCTTGGCAATGTTTTTTTCTAATGTAGGAGCTTTAACATTTCTAATAGGAAACTTCTTACTACCATTGAATATGAAAGGCAATCACATCTCTGGCATGCCAAGTCTCCGTGTGTTCATAATTGTATACTTCCTCTCTTACTACTCAGTGTTTAGAACTCTTTAATTAAGCTTCTTTTTGTTTCAGAGGCATGACAGACACTCCTGAGATAGATAATAGATTGATATGGAAGAAAAATACTTGAGGGACCCTGGAGTGCTCATCATTTACTAGGTAGGATATGTTAAACATTATAGTGGTAAGATCAGGCCCTCCAGGACAAAAAATGAAAGAGGCATTTAATTGGAACACTTAGCAATCACAAAACCAAGACAGAGGTTAAATTGTTTTGAGCAAGAGAAATTAATACATTAAAGGTTATATTTCCAACTGTGAGGCTGCAAAGCCTGGCTCTTATGCGGTGTCAGAATCACATGAGGCAGAAGAAATGACTCTGAAATGATTGTGGAATCATTAACAAAAGCCAAGGCAGAGTAAGACATTTCCCAGCAGGAGGGTGTGAAGAAGAATAAAGACATGGAGAGAGCTCATTAAGAATGAATTGCAGACCATAAACATTTGAAACCACTAAGTGTGGAGTTCTATCTGTTATCTAATGACTCAGAGATTATAAAATAGCTATGACTTTCAGGGAAGGAGTTGACTTTGCAGGCGGTTGTTGGCTATTAGAAAGCATGTTTTTAAACATGACATAGGGACATACCGATGTCACTTGCTACCCATTTCCTAAAATGGCTGGAATGTACCTGTAGATCAACATTATTGATGCACAATGTTTTTTCAATCAAATGTTCCATGTCATAGATGGAAAGAAAAATGAAGATTAATCAGTCATAAAAAATTCTAAAGCAATGAATTTAAAATTCTAACCATCATTTTTTAATTAACTAATTTATTTTCATAAATCAATAGTTCACATGAAAATACGAAACTTTGAGTTACATATCTTGTAACCAAACAGCTGATTATCAGGACCACTCAATGTATCTGGGTTCCTGATGCAACTTTTCGGTAAGCACTATAACTATTCAGATAAGGAGTTAGCTGAAGCTATTCAATCATCACTATTTCTTATATTCTTATCAGAGAAGTCTGCATCTTCCTCCTCATGGACTGATCTTTCAGTCTCAATTTTATTATTGCAAAACAATGGGGAGACAAAGAGCGCAATAGGGTCTTATCCATGTTACATAGAGGAGAATATACACCAAATGTGCTCACCTGGTTAGGATGAGATTAGAGCATATAGATAGCGGCTGCTGTAGATCCACAGGTCTTCACCGACCAGAGAAAATAATGTCTTCAAAGGGAGATTTGTAGTTAAAATTCTGCGCTGCCGCTAAGATGAATTTCAGGTGGTATTTCCTGATGAAGGGGGCATGAGACCCCTGAAACGCGTTGAATAAAACCACTGTGAATCAACTATACTCTCCTGAAATTCATCTTAGCGGCAGCGCAGAATTTTAACTACAAATCTCCCTTTGAAGACATTAGTCTCAATTTTATAACAGGCAAAATCTGCTTTCAAGTAAAGACTTTCCCATAATAACATAACCAAGTTTCCCCACCAGTCTTAACTTTCTGCTGCTGTGAAAATGTTACTGCTGCAGCCAATCACTGCCTATAGTGAGATACAAAAGTAGTCTGTGATTGTCTGTAGCAGTCATGTGTCCTTGATTTGAGATCTCATCGTTTTGTCATTGCTACATAATGTGGGACATTCTATGGCGTTGTACCTGTTCTTAGTTAAATTGTAAGATTCAAATACATGCATGGAAGAGCCACTCTAATACCTTGAGCATCAAAACAGATCCCTCTGCATTACCTCATAATATCATCTTATATATTGTTAGTATTTATGCATTGTAACAATAATTGGCTCAGCGTATCTCTAAATATGTGCTGGCGTTAGCATGCATGCTTCTAATTGGCTAAGTTAACACTGTTGACATCCAGCTTGTGGTCTAGGTGTCATACTGCCCCCTCCCCCAAGTTTTGTTTTCTCCAGCTTTCCTTTGTTTTCTCTAAGTTCTTTACACAAAGACATTCCTGAGAACCATCATTTGTTTTCTCACACACACTTACTAGCTCAAAGGCCATGTGCACACGTTGCGGATTTCTTGCAGAAATTTCCTGAAGAAAACCGGAAATTTTCTGCAAGAAATCCGCATTTTTTTTCTGTTTTTTTCGCGTTTTTTTAGCATTCTGCAAGCGTAATTAGCTTGCAGAATGCTAAAGTTTTCCAAGCGATCTGTAGCATCGCTTGGAAAACTGACTGACAAGTTGGTCACACTTGTCAAACATACTGTTTGACAAGTGTGACCAACTTTTTACTATAGATGCAGCTTATGCAGCATCTATAGTAAAAGATAGAATGTTTAAAAATAATAAAAAAAATAAAAAAATGCTTATACTCACCCAGACATCTCATCAGCGGCGTCCGTTCGTCTTCCTATAGCTGGTCTGTGCGCACAGGGCCTTCCGTGACGTCACGGTCACGTGAGCGGTCACATGACCGCTCACGACCAATCACAGGACAGTGACGTCATCGGCAAGGTCCTTCGCCGCACATCAGCTACAGGAACCGAACGGCAGCGTGCAGCGGTGAGGCGGGAACACTGCACGGGACATCGAGGGTGAGTATAGGACTATTTTTTATTTTATTTCTTATTTTTTGACCACTTATATGGTGCCCAGTGCGTGGAGGAGAGTCTCCTCTCCTCCACCCTGGGTACCAACCGCACATAATCTGCTTACTTCCCGCATGGTGTGCACAGCCCCGTGCGGGAAGTAAGCAGATCAATGGACTCCTAGGTGTGCGGAATCCCTGCAATTCCGCATTTTTAATGAACATGTTGCTTTTTTTTCCGCTATGCGATTTTTTCGCGGAAAAAATCGCAACATTTGCACAAAAAATGCGGAATACCTTGTAAATAATAGGAGGCATATGTTAGCATTTTTTTCGCGTTTTTATCACGTTTTTATAGCGAAAAAACGCGAAAAAAACGCTAAAAATCCTGAACGTGTGCACATGGCCAAACTCCATCTTGGAAAGCAGAAGAGAATACATGCAGAATATCCACAATAGTGTCAGGACAGATAAATATAAATCCTGCTCTCACAATTACCTTCTCTTGTGGCAGTGAGTGGCTCTTCCAACCAAAGTGCCCACCTACAAACTCCCCCAGATACATTCTCCTCCTCTAATAGAATAAGTCGGTCTTCTTACACCACTTCACCGGATTCTCCAGATCGGTCTGCCTGTAACACCATCGGATGGACACACACACACATACAAACCACAATAAACAAGTAACCTATACAGGAGCCACATTCATGCACTTGTCAAAGTTGGCATCCAGCAGTTGGTCACAGTAGATATAACTTATCCAGTCCACATTTTTATGTGCTGTAACAATGGGGAATAGCAATTCTAATCCTGCTGCTACTTTATTTCTGGATTTGAACTCACCTGGTACTTCACTTGGGACTCCAATAGTGTCAATGTACACATGAGGGTTGAAAAGAATAGGAATAATGGTGTCTCTAGTTTTCCATTGGATATTCGTGGAGCTTTTCTGTATTTGGAGACACAATCTGGAGTGGTGTCAGGAATTTAACAATAACACATGTACCCTCCCATCTAGCTGGCAAAACTGGATAAAGTCATTCTTTCCACACATCCACCACATGTCAGCCCAAGCTGCCGTCTGATTCAGGAGGGCATGGCCTCGTACCAAGTTAGTGATGGTATTGGGACTACAGTATGAGGAACCTAAGTGCTTTAGGTCAATGGTACCTGTTAAACTCTGGAAGCACATGTAATTCCTGGGATAGAGGCTAACTCCATTGGCCTTTACATTTTTAGGGTTTGTGGCGGATAATATAACTTTCAGAGCAGATTACGCTCTGTAATATTTTCTCCTTCCATAGCAGAAAAAAGCAATGGGTTTGTCTGGTTGCTTTTAGGGAAGGGCTCCAGAAAGGAGTATTTGGAAGTAATGGGTTGCAGAGGTCTCAGATTCATTTAGAATAGGTCCGTCTCTGATATCCTTAAGATAAAAGTGTCCTAATCGGTCAGTGTCCTTCAGGATACTTATGCCAATCACATATAATCCTGCATCCATAAGAGAGGGGTTCTCTATCATCAAGTTTAAGGGAAGGCAGTTGTCAGACTTACAATAAGACAGGAACCTACTGTACAACATTTGGACACATATTCCGATTGTAACATAGTCATTCTAGTGAGGAGGCTTCTACCTTTACTGTTTGTCTTCTTTCAGGCAAGAAAGGCTTGTTGGGTCAGTCTTACCCAGTGTTCCACCCTACCATATTCCAGGATTAACAATCAAATGCATAGCCAGTTTTGGTGTTGGTGAAACATACATATCTTTGGTTAAATCTACAGGTGTCCCCAAGCTACCACTTCACCCTAGGGCAGGAGAGCATATCATACACATCAAATTTATAACTGGCTAGAGGATCTAAGTTATTAAACTAAAAATATGATAACTGTCTCCCCATTCTTCAAAGCAGAAAGGATAAGGCACAGTGTGGCTTTCTTGGGTCAACTGTCTTCCTGCAGTGTGAGGCGGGGAACCAGTTGGGCTTTTTCTCAAGCTTTGTCAGCAAAACTTGGAAGGGTCCATCAAATCGAGGCTCAAGGGATCTCCCTTCCACCGAATCTGGATCTGGAAGAGAATAGTAAACTCGAGATGATATGTTATATGAATATATGTTAGACAAGCATTTTGTAAGCACAATAACATAAGAAAACAGCCTATCACGTTGCATCTGAAGCTGCTGTGGAAAATACAATGCTAGCCTAGGGGCTTACCCAACTAACACCTCATATGGGCTAAGGCCTGTCTTTTTGTTGTAAGTATACCTAATTAAGAAGAAGGCAAGGTGCAAGAATTCTGTCCATGTCTGTCCGTTTCAGCCATGGCTTTCTGGATGTTACGGATCTGCAACACAGGACTAAGGGAGAAGAGGGAAAACTGACCCTGCACTATGACTAGGCTGAAACCCTACGATGGAGTGGGCGACCCATTTATTGTGAATAGACCCACCGATGATCCAAGGTTAATCTCAAGCGAAGACCTATTGATAAGGGGAAGGGGTACCTTAAAAGAACTAAGGACTGGGTATAAAAACGGGTCACCTCCTAGTAGAAAGCACAGAGAAGGCTGCAGAAACCAATAGAAAACAGAAACTAAGGCTAGCAGAACCAGAGGTACCAGTACTAAACAAATAACACATACAGAACACTAAGCAAAACACCAAGCTAGAGCTCATACAGATTAACACTGTTGTCCAGCAAGGACTGGGAGGCAGGTGCTGGTTAATAAAGAGTGAAACAAACACCTGACCCAAGTCAAACCCAGCACCAGAGGAAAAAGACCCGCAACCAGAATTCCACAAGAAAATGGCGGATAGTAACAAACTAAACAGATTCTAACACTGGATTTTCAGTTTCAATGTCTCATTCAATCGCTCTTCTCCACCGCTACTTTGCCACAGTATGAAAGACCTATTCGACTTCCAGGGTGGACATTATTTCCTGCATCACTTCTCTGGTAAAGTGGGTGCTTCTATTACTCTCTATGGTCTCAGACACCCAGTAGCTGCAGACGACTTCTGAGATCAGTTTCTTTGCTGTAGCCTTGGCAGTGACTTTATACACACAAGGTACACCTCTGTCCATCCTAAGAAGAGATCAACACACACAAGTAGATCCTTTGGAAGTTGACTGTAGTCTTTCAAAGGTGCTGGAACAGGTACAGGGACCTCATTGGGTGTCTCATAGGTGTCTTGGTAATGTGTGTCCCATTATTGAGCACAAAGGTCAGACAGGCTTGAATGTGTTTGGCTGCAGTGACACTAAACCCAGGAGCATACCAATGGCACTGGATGATGTCATTGCAGGCTTAAATTGGTAGGTGTTGTGGCTGGTAACTTGAGCCATCATGGGATACAGAACTCGTGGAAGACAAACTTTGCCCCCCCCACGTGCCACAGTCCTTCTGGTGACTGCACAGCTCCCTTATCTTGCCATTTGGTGAATTCTTCAGCACCAGCCTGTTGTTGTAGTTTCTGGAGAAGGTCATAGGTCACAGGTGGGTCTATGGCAGAGGGCACTTGTCCAGCTGTCACCCCAGCAGGATTGTCTCTTTGTTGGTAAGCAGCCAATTTTGCACTCAGGGTCGAGCATGTGGCTGCCTTTAGCTGTAGTTGAGTCGTCCTTTGCATGGCCATTTAATTTAATTATGGCAAATTTCTCAAGTAACAATAGGTCCTCCATCAGGCATTGGATGAATTTATCATTCTTGATAGGCTTACTTGCCGCTGCGAGGAAAGATCAAGCTCTACATAAAGGTCCATAGTTGTGAAAGCATAGCAGCTGTCTGTATAAATGGTGAGAGCTTGGTCTTTATCATGTCTGCAGACTTCTTTTAGGGCTCAGAGTTCAGCTTACTGGACAGACATGTGTGGGGGCAGTGGTTCATGGAGGGAAACAGCATATCCAGTGTAGAACTGGAAATCCATGTCATACCGTAATCCATCCACAAACAGCTCATGGTCTAGTTAATCTATTTGATATCAGTAACATGGCTGAAACCCCAGTGGGACATTATTTGTACACAGTCATGATCCTCTTGTGGTGCAACTAGCAGGACAAGCAGGTTACCATTACCACCCCCTCCAGAGGCAACAAGGTGGTTGGACTCAGAGTAGTGCAACGGTGAATGCTGATTTTATCAGGCATGAGGAGGGCACATTAAATTCTGAGATGTCAAGCAGTACTTGAGAAAGAATGACCATAACATCATGAGAGACATCAACAGTGAGGGAGAAATTAAAAATTACAGAAAACTTGTTCAGAAAACGTTTGTCAATCTCAAATTGTGTTTGGATACCAGAATATTTTTCACAAAAAGTCATCTAAATTCATCCAAAGCTTGGTAAGTGATTGAGTTTCCACCAATGCTTTTGTTAGGACTTTGGCTAGGCTAGTGGTGCAGTATGATGATCAGGTGGGACATGTTTTATGAGGGGAGGGGTATGGAGAGGTCAGAACAGCAGTGTACTGTATTTTTTATTTTAATTTTAATTAACTTAATGTGTGTAGATTCCAGCAGCCAATCAGGGCACGAAAACCATCCACAACGTCCAGACACAAGGGCTTCTACCATTGCCTGCCAAAGTCACATGTCCCTCATCATGTAAAAAAGCGGACATGTTTTTGCACCATATTGTCAGTGTAAGAGCTTGGTTAAAAAAGTAACCATTACTGACTACCACATTTTTTTCTTCCTGATTTCTTTTAATGTTTCTTAAAGCCAGAAAGTTGCCATTTAAAATGACTTTAGTTTTGTGCCATGTCTGTGATCTGCTTTTTTTCTTCACAAAATAAAACAACTGAATGAACATCCTCCAAGGCCGGTGATTCCATAATTTTTGCCAGGGGTTGTAGTGTGGTGCAGGCATGAGTCCACATTTCAAAATCTAAATTGTTTGTGCTAATAGTGTGATGCAGGCAGGAGTCCACATTTCAGAATCTAAATTGTGCTATTACTGAAGCCCAAAAGAGTGGAAGAGTACATCCAATATGAGTGGGAAAAAGAGAGGTCATGGGGAAGGTAGACTGGGCTGGGTGTTCAAGGTGTACGTGGGTTAGGTGGTAATATTACTAAAAGCTCTAAAGCACAAACAACATCTTGTGCAATCCAAGGGGAACTGACAACATCTGTTACTGGACAGGCTACTCAACTCCCTCCCTTTCTTTGGTAGCCACACAGTGATACTCCTTGCAGATGATGGCCAGAAAAAACATGTGCTCCAGTGGATGGCAATCGCTGCATCTGGTGGATTCTCCTCCTCTTCCTCCACCTTAACATCACACACTCTACAATCCTCAGAGGTAGCACCCCAACTACACTTGTTTTCCCCGAAGTCACAATGGTCCAACTGCACAACTGACTGTGGGAAACCACAGAAGGGCAAGTCTGCAGAGCTGTTCACACATTCTACTCCATGGGCATCAGAGGACTGCTCCAAAAATTCACAGAATCAAGAGAAGGAAAGCATCTGCACTGATGACCCCAATTTTTTTCTATTAGATCTGGGGCCAGAAGAAGTAGGTGCTGGGCAGGGTCTGGGCAGAATTCAGACCCTCGTCACCAGACATTAGCTCCCAGAGGTGGAGGTGATCCTGAAGAGACACAGATACCTGAGGCGCACGCGGACTGTACTGTGCTGTCAGGGCAGGAAGAGGAGGAGGATAGTTCAGGGTGAGGATTGGGAGACCAGAGATGATAATGAAGAGGTTGTGGTCCCCACTTGGTGAGAACCTAGAAGCAAACAGCTGAGTAGCTCAGGAGAGAAGTTGGAGGAGAGGGAAGACAAGGAGGTTATGTTGCGGCTTGCCTCACAGACACAAAAAGCACTGCATCATCAGCCTCAACTCTGGCTGTGGCCAGCAGCAGTCCTGGTTCTGCAGTTTGCAAGGACAACAAGGGTTACCTAGCCTGGTCCTTTTTTGAGACTCCAAAGGATGAGCCAACTCACGTTATCTGCCAACTTTGCAAAAAGCGACTCAGTAGAGGCAAACATTTCAATAATTTCACTACTACTTGCATGAACCTGCACATGTGCGATCAACATGCCTTAATCTGGGAATCTCACTGCACTAAAATGTGGACTAACAGGCTTCGCTAACCACCAGCCATCCCATCGACCACATCTGCTCCTTCTTACTCCTCCGTCACCATGGTAAGTGTTCTCACAGAAGTCATCGGCCGCAGAACCAGCATTTGTTACCCTCCGCCTGCACCTTACTCCCAGTCCAGTAGTTTGTCATGCTCACCTTACTGCACACTTTCTTAGTACCGCAGCCACACCTTGGTCCCGTGGTTGTGATTACATAAAAGAACATTTCCTCCTACACATGCCAAAGGTAAGAGCTTGAACTGCACCATCTCCAATATGTTGGCAGTGGAAATACTGTCATTCTGCCTGGTGGATATAGATGGTTTATGAAAGCTGATGGCAATCGCAGTTCCCCAGTACCAGTTGCCAAGTCACCAAAACTTATCTATGAATGCTGTGCTACACCAGCATGTTGCAGATAACATCACCAGTTCCTTGAAAAAATCTGTGTGCCAGGCTGCATTTCAACACTGACACCTGGATGAGCAAACAAAGCCCAGGATGTTAAATCTTAATGAAGTTGCCACTCTGTTAGATACACGGTACAAGAGTACATTTTACCACATGTTTCCCTCCCTGGACGGGGATGCACGCAAGCTGGAGTTTCTAAACACGTTTGTAGACAATCTTAAGAGTTATTTACCCCAAGACAGAAGTGAGGCATACAGTTTGTATCGCAGTTCCTGACTTCCAACCCCGGGAATGTCAAGTCATGAACACAAACACATTAGTAGCAGCAGTGTAAGTGGCAGAAGCAATTTTTGTGAGTCGTTTCACACATTTTTTTAGACCAGCTTGTGAATAAGCAGAACAGAATACAAGTCTTACACGTTGTGAACGACTGGAGAGGATGATGCAGGAGTATCTTGAGTTCAATATCAATGCCATCAGAGGGGGTTGGGAGCCTTTTGCATTTTGGGCTTCAAAAATGGAACAGTGGCCTTAGCTACCCTGTTAAACCTTGGAGATTTTGTCATGTCCAGCAGCCAGTTCTCTCAGAATGTGTCTTCAGCACTGCTGGTGGTGTTCTGATAGATAAGCGCATCTGGCTGTCTCCTGAAAGTTTAGACAGCCTAACTTTCATCAAGATGAACAAGTAATTGGTCTCCAATGACTTTTGCACCCCAGTCGCAGACTGGGCAGACTAGGCGATGGTGCAGTTTTTAGTTGTTGCATTGATCTTGAGTTATTGCAGTCTGTGACACCTTTGTCGTGGATTCTGTGCCTGCTATTGCTACTGCTGCAGATATTGCAAACAATTTTTGAAATGTGGAGACTCAAAATTGGGTCTCCATCTGGTGAATTGCCTATAGTGGAATTGGTGTCAGAGCCCCATTATACTATTTCGACTCTGGGGAAATTGATGCCACTTTAGTGTAGTGTGGCAATAATTTTTTTAAATATTGGGTCCCCTTCATGTGTGTTGTCTGTATCAGTAGGGTTCCCAGACCGGAAGACCTGCATTTTCTTTTAGCCAACTATGTATGTTACGATCTTTAACTGTTTTTAACAATAGTAACCTACAAAGCTGATATTTGTGAAACCTGAATGTGGCTGAGCAGAAAAGCAGTTTAGCTGTTGCATGAGATATCAAGGCTCGCAGCACAGCTGGCTTATATCAGTCCATCACTCACCTCGTCTTAATTTAAATCGAAATTCAAAGCTCTAAATGCTGGCCCAGACCCAGAATCCTCATGCATGGCCCATAGCTGACTGCTGCTGTGCCATTACATTTTTACTTTGGGTCAGCTGTCATGATTCTCAATGGCGAGAGAACATAGCCCAGCATATATGAGAACTAGCTCTTGGAAGATGGAAACTATACTGACCATGAACTAAACCTGCCGCACAACTAGAAGTGGCCGGGTAGCATGCCTACGTTTTTTAACCCTAGATGCCCAGCGCCAGCCGGAGAACTACCTAATCCTAGCAGAGGAAAAGACAGTCCTGGCTCACCTCTAGAGAAATTTTCCCAAAAGGCAGACAGAGGCCCCCACATATATTGGCGGTGATTTTAGATGAAAAGACAAACGTAGTATGAAAATAGGTTTAGCAAAATCGAGGTCCGCTTTCTAGATAGCAGGAAGACAGAAAGGACACTTTCATGGTCAGCAGAAAACCCTATCAAAACACCATCCAGAAATTCCTTTAAGACTCTAGCATTAACTCATAACACCAGAGTGGCAATTTCCGATCACAAGAGCTTTCCAGACACAGTAACGAAACAGCAGCTGTGAACAGGAACAAAATGCAAAAACACACAAGGACAAAAGTCCAACTTAGCTGGGAGTTGTCTAGTAGCAGGAACAAGCACAGAAGGCTTCTGATTACATTGTTGACCGGCAAGAAACTGACAGAGGAGCAAGGTTATATAGCGACTCCCACATCCTGATAGGAGCAGGTGAACAGAGGGGATGATGCACACAAGTTCAATTCCACAAGTGGCCACCGGGGGAGCCCAGAATCCAATTTCACAACAGTACCCCCCCCTCAAGGAGGGGGCACCGAACCCTCACCAGAACCACCAGGGCGATCAGGATGAGCCCTATGAAAGGCACGGACAAGATCGGAGGCATGAACATCAGAGGCAGTGACCCAAGAATTATCCTCCTGACCGTATCCCTTCCATTTGACCAGATACTGGAGTCTCCGTCTGGAAACACGAGAGTCTAAGATCTTTTCCACAACGTACTCCAACTCACCCTCAACCAACACCGGAGCAGGAGGCTCAACGGAAGGCACAACCGGTACCTCATACCTGCGCAACAATGACCGATGAAAAACATTATGAATCGAAAAGGATGCAGGGAGGTCCAAACGGAAGGACACAGGGTTAAGAATCTCCAATATCTTGTACGGGCCGATGAACCGAGGCTTAAACTTAGGAGAAGAAACCCTCATAGGGACAAAACGAGAAGACAACCACACCAAGTCCCCAACACAAAGCCGAGGACCAACACGACGACGGCGGTTGGCAAAAAGCTGAGTCTTCTCCTGGGACAACTTCAAATTGTCCACCACCTGCCCCCAAATCTGATGCAACCTCTCCACCACAGCATCCACTCCAGGACAATCCGAAGATTCCACTTGACCGGAGGAAAATCGAGGATGAAACCCCAAATTACAGAAAAACGGGGACACCAAGGTGGCAGAGCTGGCCCGATTATTGAGGGCGAACTCCGCCAAAGGCAAAAAAGCAACCCAATCATCCTGATCCGCAGACACAAAACACCTCAAATATGTCTCCAAGGTCTGATTAGTCCGCTCGGTCTGGCCATTAGTCTGAGGATGGAAAGCAGACGAAAAAGACAAATCTATGCCCATCCTAGCACAGAATGCCCGCCAAAATCTAGACACGAATTGGGTCCCTCTGTCAGAAACGATATTCTCAGGAATACCATGCAAACGAACAACATTTTGAAAAAACAGAGGAACCAACTCGGAAGAAGAAGGCAACTTAGGCAAGGGAACCAGATGGACCATCTTAGAGAAACGGTCACACACCACCCAGATGACAGACATCTTCTGAGAAACAGGCAGATCCGAAATAAAATCCATCGAGATGTGCGTCCAAGGCCTCTTCGGGATAGGCAAGGGCAACAACAATCCACTAGCCCGAGAACAACAAGGCTTGGCCCGAGCACAAACGTCACAAGACTGCACAAAGCCTCGCACATCTCGTGACAGGGAAGGCCACCAGAAGGACCTTGCCACCAAATCCCTGGTACCAAAGATTCCAGGATGACCTGCCAACGCAGAAGAATGAACCTCAGAGATGACTCTACTGGTCCAATCATCAGGAACAAACAGTCTACCAGGTGGGCAACGATCAGGTCTATCCGCCTGAAACTCCTGCAAGGCCCGCCGCAGGTCTGGAGAAACGGCAGACAATATCACTCCATCTTTAAGGATACCTGTGGGCTCAGAATTACCAGGGGAGTCAGGCTCAAAACTCCTAGAAAGGGCATCCGCCTTAACATTCTTAGAACCCGGTAGGTACGACACCACAAAATTAAACCGAGAGAAAAACAACGACCAGCGCTCCTGTCTAGGATTCAGGCGCCTGGCAGACTCAAGGTAAATTAAATTTTTGTGGTCAGTCAATACCACCACCTGATGTCTGGCCCCCTCAAGCCAGTGACGCCACTCCTCAAAAGCCCACTTCATGGCCAAAAGCTCCCGATTCCCAATATCATAATTCCGCTTGGCGGGCGAAAATTTACGGGAAAAAAAAGCACAAGGTCTCATCACGGAGCAGTCGGAACTTCTCTGCGACAACACCGCCCCAGCTCCGATTTCAGAAGCGTCGACCTCAACCTGAAAAGGAAGAGCAACATCAGGCTGACACAACACTGGGGCGGAAGAAAAGCGGCGCTTGAGCTCCCGAAAGGCCTCCACAGCATCAGGGGACCAATCAGCAACATCAGCACCCTTCTTAGTCAAATCAGTCAATGGTTTTACAACATCAGAAAAACCAGCAATAAATCGACGATAAAAGTTAGCAAAGCCCAAAAATTTCTGAAGACTCTTAAGAGAAGAGGGTTGCGTCCAATCACCAATAGCCTGAACCTTGACAGGATCCATCTCGATGGAAGAGGGGGAAAAAATGTATCCCAAGAAAGAAATCTTTTGAAACCCAAAAACACACTTAGAACCCTTCACACACAAGGAATTAGACCGCAAAACCTGAAAAACCCTCCTGACCTGCTGGACATGAGAGTCCCAGTCATCCGAAAAAATCAGAATATCATCCAGATACACAATCATAAATTTATCCAAATAATCGCGGAAAATGTCATGCATAAAGGACTGGAAGACTGAAGGGGCATTTGAAAGACCAAAAGACATCACCAAATACTCAAAATGGCCCTCGGGCGTATTAAATGCGGTTTTCCACTCATCCCCCTGCTTGATTCGCACCAAATTATACGCCCCACGGAGATCAATCTTAGAGAACCACTTGGCCCCCTTTATACGAGCAAACAAATCAGTAAGCAGTGGTAACGGATATTGATATTTAACCGTGATTTTATTCAAAAGTCGATAATCAATACACGGCCTCAAGGAGCCGTCTTTCTTAGACACAAAGAAAAAAACGGCTCCTAAGGGAGATGACGAAGGACGAATATGTCCCTTTTCCAAGGACTCCTTTATATATTCTCGCATAGCAGCGTGTTCAGGCACAGACAGATTAAATAAACGACCCTTAGGGTATTTACTACCCGGAATCAAGTCTATGGCACAATCGCACTCCCGGTGCGGAGGTAGTGAACCAACCTTGGGTTCTTCAAAAACGTCACGAAAGTCAGACAAGAATTCAGGAATCTCAGAGGGAATAGATGATGAAATGGAAACCAAAGGTACGTCCCCATGAGTTCCTTTACATCCCCAGCTTAACACAGACATAGCTCTCCAGTCGAGGACTGGGTTATGAGATTGCAGCCATGGCAATCCCAGCACCAAAACATCATGTAGATTATACAGCACCAGAAAGCGAATAACCTCCTGGTGATCCAGATTAACACGCATAGTCACTTGCGTCCAGTATTGTGGTCTATTACTAGCCAATGGGGTGGAGTCAATCCCTTTCAGAGGTATCGGAGCCTCCAGTGGCTCCAAATCATACCCACAGCGTTTGGCAAAGGACCAATCCATAAGACTCAAAGCAGCGCCAGAGTCGACATAGGCGTCCGCGGTAATAGATGACAAAGAACAAATCAGGGTCACAGATAGAATAAACTTAGACTGTAAAGTGCTAATTGAAACAGACTTGTCAGGCTTCTTAGTACGCTTAAAGCATGCTGATATAACATGAGTTGAATCACCACAATAGAAGCACAACCCATTTTTTCGTCTAAAATTCTGCCGCTCGCTTCTGGACAGAATTCTATCACATTGCATATTTTCTGGCGTTTTCTCAGTAGACACCGCCAAATGGTGCACAGGTTTGCGCTCCCGCAGACGCCTATCGATCTGAATAGCCATCGTCATGGACTCATTCAGACTCGCAGGCACAGGGAACCCCACCATAACATCCTTAATGGCATCAGAGAGACCTTCTCTGAAAATCGCCGCCAGGGCGCACTCATTCCACTGAGTAAGCACAGACCATTTGCGGAATTTTTGGCAGTATATTTCAGCTTCATCTTGCCCCTGAGACAAGGACATCAAGGCCTTTTCCGCCTGAAGCTCTAAATGAGGTTCCTCATAAAGCAACCCCAAGGCCAGAAAAAACGCATCCACATTGAGCAACGCAGGATCCCCTGGTGCCAATGCAAAAGCCCAGTCTTGAGGGTCGCCCCGGAGCAAGGAAATTACAATCCTGACCTGCTGTGCAGGGTCTCCGGCAGAGCAAGACTTCAGGGACAAAAACAATTTGCAATTATTTTTAAAATTTTGAAAGTGAGATCTATTCCCCGAGAAGAATTCAGGCAAAGGAATTCTAGGCTCAGACATAGGTGCATGAACAACAAAATCTTGCAAATTTTGTACCTTTGTGGCGAGATTATTCAAACCTGTAGCTACACTCTGAAGATCCATTTGAAACAGGTGAACACAGAGCCATTCAAGGATTAGAAGGAGAGAAAGAGAGGAAGGCTGCAGTATAGGCAGACTAGCAAGAGATTCAATTAAGAGCACACTCAGAACTAGAGGAAAAAAAAAAAAAAAAAAAATTGTAGCAGACTTCTTTTTTCTCTCCTTTCTCAGCCAGTAATTTAACCCTTTTTTGGGCCGGTCAAACTGTCATGATTCTCAATGGCGAGAGAACATAGCCCAGCATATATGAGAACTAGCTCTTGGAAGATGGAAACTATACTGACCATGAACTAAACCTGCCGCACAACTAGAAGTGGCCGGGTAGCATGCCTACGTTTTTTAACCCTAGATGCCCAGCGCCAGCCGGAGAACTACCTAATCCTAGCAGAGGAAAAGACAGTCCTGGCTCACCTCTAGAGAAATTTTCCCAAAAGGCAGACAGAGGCCCCCACATATATTGGCGGTGATTTTAGATGAAAAGACAAACGTAGTATGAAAATAGGTTTAGCAAAATCGAGGTCCGCTTTCTAGATAGCAGGAAGACAGAAAGGACACTTTCATGGTCAGCAGAAAACCCTATCAAAACACCATCCAGAAATTCCTTTAAGACTCTAGCATTAACTCATAACACCAGAGTGGCAATTTCCGATCACAAGAGCTTTCCAGACACAGTAACGAAACAGCAGCTGTGAACAGGAACAAAATGCAAAAACACACAAGGACAAAAGTCCAACTTAGCTGGGAGTTGTCTAGTAGCAGGAACAAGCACAGAAGGCTTCTGATTACATTGTTGACCGGCAAGAAACTGACAGAGGAGCAAGGTTATATAGCGACTCCCACATCCTGATAGGAGCAGGTGAACAGAGGGGATGATGCACACAAGTTCAATTCCACAAGTGGCCACCGGGGGAGCCCAGAATCCAATTTCACAACAGTCAGCTGATCAGTCAACTATCTATGTTACTTTCTTTACATTTTTCTGCCAATAGTAGTTTACAAAACTTACGTGGCACCTGAGTGTGGCTAAGCAGAAAAGCATTATGAGCTGTTGCATGAGGTATCAGGGCTCCCAGCACAGCAGGCCTACATCAGTCACCCACCTCATCTTAATTTAAACTTAAATTCAAAATACTGGCCCTGAACACCTGATAGCTCATGCATGGCCCATGGCTAACTGCTACTGTGCCATTATGAAATTACTACTGTGGGACAATTGATGCCACTTTTCCTGGTGTCTGACCCTAATATTTGGAAATGTTTGGAATCCAAATAGCATCTCCTTCATGTGTGTTGCCTGAATTTGGCCTACACCTGTCACTTATCCACCTGATACTGATCAATGTTTAAGCTAGAAATGCTGGTCCAAGCCCTGTCCCAGACCCTGTCCCATGCATCCATACTGCACAATTATACTATTTGTACTCTGGGTCAATTGATGTCACTTTTACTGATGTCTGCCCCTAATTTGAGCTTTTTTGGCAGCTTTTGGCCACCCCCTGAAGATGTTGCCTATGTGTTTGGTTTTGCCTCCCATTGAATTCAATGAAACTTGAACCTTTTCGGTGAACATCTGGAAGCGATCCGGACCAAATGTTTAAAAGTTCTCTCATCTCTATCTATGAGTACCACTACATGATAATTTGAACAGAATATGTATGAGGCCCTCCTTTATGTCTAATACAGGGTATGTCTGAGTCCCTCTTCCATCAATTTTTCAGCAAAATGGAGGCCACAGTTGGAAATAAATTACAAATAACTGGAATGTTGGCAAATGCAGATAATATTCACTTGCACTTAAATTCCACTCGAATATATTCACTCATCGCTACCCAATAGGAATACATTTTTTCACTACACTTACTAAAAAGCCATCTTCAGTATACATTGCACATGTACACTCACCGGCCACTTTATTAGGTACACCTGTCCAACTTCTTGTTAACACTTAATTTCTAATCAGCCAATCACATGGTGGCAACTCAGTGCATTTAGGCATGTAGACATGGTCAAGACAATCTCCTGCAGTTCAAACCGAGCATCAGTATGGGGAAGAAAGGTGATTTGAGTGCCTTTGAACGTGGCATGGTTGTTGGTGCCAGAAGGGCTGGTCTGAGTATTTCAGAAACTGCTGATCTACTGGGATTTTCACGCACAACCATCTCTAGGGTTTACAGAGAATGGTCCGAAAAAGAAAAAAAATCCAGTGAGCGGCAGTTCTGTGGGCGGAAATGCCTTGTTGATGCCAGAGGTCAGAGGAGAATGGGCAGACTGGTTCGAGCTGATAGAAAGGCAACAGTGACTCAAATCGCCACCCGTTACATCCAAGGTAGGCCTAAGAGCATCTCTGAACGCACAGTGCGTCGAACTTTGAGGCAGATGGGCTACAGCAGCAGAAGACCACACCGGGTACCACTCCTTTCAGCTAAGAACAGGAAACTGAGGCTACAATTTGTACAAGCTCATCGAAATTGGACAGTAGAAGATTGGAAAAACGTTGCTTGGTCTGATGAGTCTCGATTTCTGCTGCGACATTCGGATGGTAGGGTCAGAATTTGGCGTAAACAACATGAAAGCATGGATCCATCCTGCCTTGTATGGAGCATCTTTGGGATGTGCAGCCGACAAATCTGCGGCAACTGTGTGATGCCATCATGTCAATATGGACCAAAATCTCTGAGGAATGCTTCCAGCACCTTGTTGAATCTATGCCACGAAGAATTGAGGCAGCTCTGAAGGCAAAAGGGGGTCCAACCCGTTACTAGCATGGTGTACCTAATAAAGTGGCCGGTGAGTGTATATACACTAGCACAGTAGGCATCTGACCTAAAACTAATTGATAATTGATTTTAAACTTTCTTTTTTCATTTTAAAAAGTAAAAGAAATTTTGACAGTGAAGGGTGTTTTTAAATTGACTCACCAGTTACAATCCTTTTACCATTTGTCATATGTGTTGAGGTTCCTTTGACATTACTAAGACTGTGTTAGCATTGGAGAGTTTTATATTGGTTTAATCCAGTCCTAGGACACCTCATACACCTCATAGTGTCATACATGCCTTTTCTGGGTTATTGGAGGCTTTGGTGTACTTTCAGTTCATGGTCAATCATTGCACTGTAGATCAAATTTCAAAGCAAAATAGATGAAGCTTGCTCCAAAATCTTGATGAATGCTGTGCTTGTAAGGTGCTTGTCATTAAGGGTTTAATGAGAATCACATTTTCTGGTTGATTTTGACTATTTTTTGTCAGATTTGCTCATCTACAATATACTGTAGGGCTCATCTTTGGAATCAGATAATTAAAATTTTTATTCTGTTTAAATTGTAAACCTACAACAGGCCTCTGAATTCAGGTGGCATGTTTGAGTCTAATATTGGACTATTACAACAAGGAAGTGTGCAAAAAAATTTGTTCAACATGCACAATGTGAAATACACAGTTGCGTTTAACCTCTTCACGATATCCGTTGTACATGTACGGTGCCGCTGGAGGTGTTTTCTCACAAACTGCAATAATTGTATGGCATGAATATTGCTTGGCTCAATCGCAGAGACAGCATGATCATCAGTGATAATATAATATATAGCTGACACCCTGCAGAAATGCCCACGATCAGTGCTAGCCCCGATCACGGGTGTTTAACACCTCAGATGCCGCTGTCAATAGTGACAGCAACATCGATTGGCATGCAGAGGGAGAGAAATCCCTTTCTGCTCCAAACAGCGCAATGCGATATCCATGTTGACCCTGGGCTGAGAGAGCAGGACCTGACACGCCTCATTCTTGTGTGCTAGAGATTGATCTAATGCCCTGCAAAAGCATTGCAGAACATTAGACCAACATCAGGGTATGGAAGGTTGATGTCCAATCCAGGGACTAGGTAAAAAAAATGATTTTGCATTTTTTTAAAAAAATATTAAAAAATGAATAAAAAATTAAGAACAAAAATGTGAAAAAAATATTATACCATAAAATCCATATTAATGTAAAAAGAAAATAAACAAATCAATTATACATATTTGGTATTTGCTGCATATAGAATTAATTGATCAATAAACCTTTCAAACTGGCTAACCCCTTCAGTGAACACTGTAAAAAAATAAATGAGAGACAAGTAAAAAATTATGCTTTTTTATCATTCCATCAAACAAAAGTGGAAAAAAAGTGATCCAAAAGTCGGATTTAAATAAAAATTATATCCCTAAAAACATCCCCGAATCCCTGAAAATGAAAAAAAAACTATAGCTCTCAGAGCATAGAGTTACAAAAACAATTATTTTTTCTAAAAAAATTTTTTTTTTTATTATGTAAAAGCAGCACAACAGAAAAAAGTTCACATATTTGGTATCCCCAGGTTTAAATTGACCAAAATGTCAATTATCATTAAAAATAAATAAATAACAAACTTGACAGAAAACTGTGCTTTTTCATCATACCACTGATTAAAAAGTGGAATAAAATGAGATCAAAAAGTCTATAAATGAAAATGGCATCATTAAAAATATCATCTAAATCACATCTTTTGAAGATTTAGGTAGAAACTCCAATGTAAGTGCTTAGCGTAAAGTACAGGATAAATGTCGATCCAAAATGTTATGTAAAATGTTCCCAATAAACGCTTCAACTCAATACACAAAAATAGCAAGTCTCCACTCAGGTCATTCCTCTTTCAATGGAAATAGAGGGGACTTACACAATACTGGGGTAGCGCAGGCATCCCTGTATGTTGCCCTTCTCTCCCAGCCAGGATGCTGACTCACTGATCGCCGTGGCCCCACACTCCTTCCTTTTCCTGCTTCCCGAGGTCTGCGCATTGCTTGCAGATCCTTGGTCACTGTGCTTAGGGCATGCAGTCCCATCCTCTCAAAGGGACAGTGTGCACCACTCTAAAGGGTGCCCAGCTGATGGCTTGAATACACTTATTATTTATGACACCTCCACCTGATGGGAGGTGCCTGTACAATATTGAAAGTCTGTTTCTAAAACATGCTTTCTAGTTCTCAGGTTCTAGTGCTTGCATCCCAGTATATCTTCCTGTCTTTCAGCCATGCCCACCTGCCTGTCTACCAGCCGTGCCCACCTGCCTGTCTATCAGTTGTGCATGCCTGCACCTGTCTGTAAAGATACCAGTCTTGCCCACTAGTACTTGCCTGCTTGTGTATGTTGTGCCTGTCACTATACCAGCCATGCCAGCCACTACTTGCCAAGTCTTTTTTTCCTTGTCGTTCCTGCCTCCTGTCCCTTGGGGGTCAGTTGCCAACCACCCGAGGTCAGAACTGGTGTAGCACTTCGCTCCTTCATCCCGCCTCAGATTGCGGTATCATCAGCCACCTTGCATCCGAGGTTAGTCTTGGTGAAGCATCTAGTCACGCCCCTCCAGGCACTCCTCGCATTACGGCACAGTGGTTCCATCACCCAGACTGTTACAATTTGCACAGGCCATGGAATCCACTGGCTCTTAGGCTTTTTCCATCTCTGACTTGTACTAGGATGTTTCCCGTCAGAAAGGACAAGATCCTATCCTACCTGTGGACAGTAAACACCCGAATAGATACACTGACAACTCCGGCCACATATCTGCACCTACCCAAGCTGCTACAACTCCGGATGTGACCCATAAGCCTGCCAGATATGTACTAGCTCTAGACCATGTCTGTCAGCGCCTCCACATTATAATGGTGATCCTGCTGTTTGTAGGGGGTTTAGTAACCAGTAGAAGCTACACTTTGAACTCTTGGCTTATCAGTTAATTTCAAATTGGGCCAAAGTGGCCTTGATCATGTCCAATCTCACTGGCAAGGCTCTGGCGTGGCTCAATCCATTATGGCAGAGAGGGAATTATCTAGTGTCAATTCTCCCATCCTTTCTAGAAGCCTTCCATAATGTCTATGACGAGCCCACTTGTGCTTCCTCTGCTGATTCTTTTCTCCTTCAACTGCATCAGGGGAAACCCACAGTGGGCCAGTACACTGTTCGTTTCTTCACTCTGTCATCTGAAATCGCCAGGTATAATGAGGCTCTGGTTGCCACTTTCTGGGAGGGCCTTTCTGGGCGAATCAAAGATGAGCTGGCCAGTCATGAAATATCCACCTCATTGGCTGCTCTGGTGTCTCTGGCACCATGGATAGACATCAGGTTTTCCAAGGAGGTGATCCATAAGAGAAGACTTGTATGCCTGGCATCTACCTTTCAATAGCCAGTCTTATGGCAAGCCTCTGACTCTGCATCCTCCCCTAAGTCCATGCAAGTTGACCAGGTAACAATGGCAAAGCATTCTCAAGAGTCCGTCATGCCAAGGGATAGTGCTTCTATTGTGGCAGTTCTGAGCAGTAATCAGCTTCTGCCCAGAGAGGTCAGGAAACTCCAGAACCTAGGGTCTGTTGGAAAGCCCACCGTGAGCAAGAATCACCCATCTTCATTGATGACTCTGCCAGTATCCATCTCCAGTGGCAACATCCATTTTGTTGAGTCAGCCTACCAGGACTCTGGCTCTGCAGTTAATCTCATCCAACAGGCCTCTGTGGAATGATACAAAATCCTGATCCAACATCTACAGGATCCGTTGGTGGTTTCATAGCTGGATGGAAAACCTCTTTTCAAAACCATCCTTTTCACTACTAAACTTGTGAAACTTCAGGTAGGAATGCAACACTCAGAGAAGATTCCTCTTAATGTGCTGTCAGGCCTGTCTCACCCTCTACCTCTATGTTCACCATGGTGGCTATAAAGACATGAGACTATCTTGGATTGAAAATCCAGAGAAGTACTCTGTGGTGGTGAGGAGTGCCACAAGAGTTGCCTTGCTTCCATTTGTCCTGCCAGACCTCTGGCCTCTCCATCTAATTTACCTGGCTTTCCAGCTGCATATTAGGTGTAGGTTGATGTCTTTGACATTAAGAATGCTGAGTCATTACCACTTCATAGGCCGTATGACTGACCAATCTATCTTCTTCTGAGCACATCTCCACGTGGTTGAATCTACCACTTGTCACAGGATGAGACTCGAGCCATATCTGAGTACATTAAAGGGAATCTAACCAAGGGCTTTCTCCAGAAGTGAACCTTGAGGCCAGAGCTGGATTCTTCTTTGTGAGGAAAAAAGATTGCTCACTTCAACCATGTATCAATTATAGGGGACACAACCAAATTACGATCGAGAATAAATACCCTTTGTCTCATCTCAGAGCTATTTGATTATCTTACGGGTTCCAGAGTCTTCACGAAACTTGACCTGTGGGGGCAGGAAAAGACCCTAAAAAGAGGTCTTGGGGGCTTTGAAAATGATATAATATTTTGTAGCAACCAGAAAAATAAATCTAGTGTACTAGTCAAATGTATTGTGCATTGCTGTAGCTGACCCTGTAAATATCACCAAGCTGTTTAACATTAAGGTCCATGTATGAACACAGAGCAATTGTCTAAGGAGCATAATACCAATTTTTCACCTTAAACAGATACCAATGTATACTAGGGCTACAGAGTCCTGCACGTCAAACATGACTGGCGTTTCGGGAAGACTTCCTCAGGGGGTAGTAAGTGAAGTGCATCGGGTTTAAAAAGGGAACTGGAGCCAATAGTGCCAAGAGAAAATGGAAGCCAAATTGTTGTGCAATTTTCCCTAAGTACATCAATACCCTAAATGTGATGGAAAACTACGGCAAAGCACAAAAGAGAAGGAGCACCATTTGAATTTTGGAGCGCAAAATTTTCTGGAATAGTTAGTTGACATCATCATATCTATAGAGCCCCTAATGTGCCTAAACAGTGGAAACTCCCTTACCTCATTTTGGAAACTATACCGTTCAAGGAAATTGTGCACACCAAAAGGACGGAGTAAAGAAACACCGCCAGAAATGTAAAAAACACAAGTTATTTTATTAATAAATACTATCACATATAAAGGTATCAAATGTATCAAACAATATGGCACAGGGAGAAAAAAGATGAGGAAACAGACTGGTACAGCAAGGAGAGAGAAGGCACCTAATTAACCAGGGGTGCATGGGAGCAAATGATAAATTGCATGTTTAAATAAGAATAGTACATAGGAACTGGTGAACAATCAATATGCACACAATCACAGCAGTCATCAGACTCATAAGACATAAAGAGTAAACCCAGCTCACCCATAGAGAGTGGCAGTGTCCCCTTGCCTCCCTGCTGTCCCCTTCATGTGCATTTCGCTTGGAAGCTTTATCAAAAGGGGGCTGCCGCGTGCCTTATCTCAAAGGTTTAAATAGGAAAATGGCCATAATTTCCGTTCCATGCGGCGGACGCGTCCCGGAAATCAAAACGCCGGATGTGTTCCCTTTCACTGTGGCCGTCGGTACATCATGCACATGCAGGATCGAAGATGCCCAGTTACACCACTGGACATGTGCAGAGTACACAATCGATAGCCACAAGGAAGACAGGATGGTACAAAGATCAAGGCGTGCGTGCGCACCGCGGCAGCCATCTTTATCAAGACCAAGGGCGCAGCCATAGCAAAGGATACACAGTATGAATCTGTATACGGCTTGCAATAATTGAAAGTTACAAAGAAAAAATGATGTAACCACAAAAATGAATAAAGTGTGTGAAGAATCACATATAATAAGGCCCAATTGATCAATCAACAGTGCAGGCAATCTACTATAAGACTAGTACCTCTCGTGTCTCCCCTTTTCCTCATAGGTTGTAAGCTTGCGAGCAGGGCCCTCATTCCTCCTGGTATCTGTTTTGAACTGTGATTTCTGTTATGCTGTAATGTCTATTGTCTGTACAAGTCCCCGCTATAAGTTGTAAAGCGCTGCGGAATATGTTGGCGCTATATAAATAAAAATTATTATTATTATTATTATTATAGTAAAATACAATATTTGTTATATCACTAAATCAAAGTGCCCATAAAGTGACAGTAGTGCAATATTATTTTAAACATAAATACACACACATAAAAAGTGTACAGCAGAAATAGACATAGACCACAATAGAAAACACTGTCAAAAATAAATATATTATAGTGAAAGAAAAAAAGGAAAAATATTCCAAATGGTGAAATCCCGGACTTCACAGGAATAAGGATGCTGACAAAGAATATAGGCAACTAATCCGGAACAGATAGCAAAATCCAGAATCCTAAGGCCAGCATAGTATGATAAATATGACAAAACTAAAAGAGAGAGGCAAACACAAGGTAAAAATAAAAAAATAAAAACACGCTGGCAAAGGGACTCATTATAAGGGGAAAAGCATATAAAATATAGAGCCAGACAGACACTGCAGGATGGAAAAAGCAGTGGAGGAACAGCCAAAAAATACATCCCTATATCCAAGATCACATGCATAAAGAGGGGGGAATGTCTCATAAGAAGGGGACAAAACTCAACTTCTCATTAAATCCCTTCGGGGACATGGTGTCAAGGGTGACAATCCACATGCATTCGCGCTGTGCTAGTATTTGGGTCAGGTTGCCACCTCTGACACCACCATGAATCCTGTCGATACCCCTCACCCTCAGGCCACTGGGATAGGATCCTTCATGAACCCTAAAAAGTATCGGTAAAGTTTTAAGTAACGAAACATCTTGTACGTCTCTGGCGTCCAAAATGTCCAGTACATGTTCTCGCATCCTCACCTTCAATTTCCTAGATGTGAGACCCACATATATAAGGGAGTAGGGACAGGTGCATAATAAATCACATGTGTGATATTGCATGAGATGTAATCACGAATCATATATTGCCTGCTCCCATCTGAAGAAGTGAAGGTCTCACATCTAAGGATGTTTGGACACGTGACACACGAACCGCAGGGAAAGCAATCACGTTTAGGTCTTCCAAGATTGAACAAAGTGTTAGGTGGCGATGCAGTGGCTTTTAACCAGATGGTCCCTCAAGTTCTTCCCCTGCATTGTGTCATTTGTGGATATAGGTGCAGATGGGCCACCAGAACACTATCGGTATGTAATACCAACCAGTGTTTGGTCAGGATCTCACGGATGCAATTCCAGTGTCAATTGGAGGTGGAGATGAATCTTATATCACAAAGATCCTGCTGCCTATCTTTCCTGGATTGTACAAGTAAATTCTCCCTTTTGGTGAACTAGGCCCACTTATAACCCTCCTTAATGCACTGGTGGCTATACCCCCTTTTCCTAAACCGCTTAGCAAGGGCGACAGACTGTCTCTCGAAGCGGGCTGAAGTTGAGCAAACCCGCCTGCTCCTAAGAAACTGACCAACCAGGATGGCCCTGATCACAGAACGGTTGTGTGCCGAGAAGGCATGCAAAAGAGAATTAACAGCCGTATCTTTGCGGTATAAATCCATCTAGATGGAACCATCATCAGCAATACACAAGAAAATCAATTTTATTGGGATGCCATTTAAATGTAAATTTTAGATTAAAGGAATTGTTGTTGAGATGTCACATGAATTGAGATAGTCTGGCTTCGACACCCCTCCACATAATGAGAACATCATCAGTGTAACAAAACCAGCCCATCATTGGGTCAGCGGCGTGTGCGCCATCACCCTGGAAACCCTGTCTCTCCCAAAAACCAAGAGACAGGTTTGCATATGATGGAGCACACGCTACGCCCATGGCAGTCCCTTGTGTCTGCAAATAAAACCTGTCTTTAAACACAAAAAATTGTGTGTCAAAACAAATTCAAGTAAATCCAAAATAAAATCTGAAAAATGGCCATCAAAGTTGGGCGTCTCCAGGAAGAAGCGGGCTGCCCCGAGCCCATTACAATGTCGTATAGAGGTATACAGTGACTCTATATCAATAGTAACCAACAGCACATCTGCTTCAAGGAAGAGTCCGTCAACCTTGGTGAGCATATCCGTCGTGTCTCCGACATAGGAGGGAAGCGTTTCAACCAATGGTTCAAGGAAATTATCTAGAGGTTTGATGAGCATCTTCAACCCGCAGGTGCTTCACAAAATTTGATAATGCTGAGCCAAGAAAATGATCTTGCAATCAGAGATGATTCCAGGGGTCTTCCCCATGCTGTTCTCCTTCCAGTCAGCACTTTTCACATCAATAACGGCCTTCTGGACATCGGTCAAGTCAGCAGTCTTCCCCATGATTGTGGAGCCTACTCAAACAGACTACGGGACATTTTTAAATGCTTAGGAAGCCTTTGCAGGTGTTTTTTGTTAATTATTCTAATTTACTGAGATAATGACTTTTGGGTTTTCATTAGCTGTAAACCATAATCATCAACATTAATAGAAACAAACATTTGAAATAGATCACTCTGTTTGTAATCACTCTATATAATATATGAATTTCACCTTTTGTATTGAAGAAGTGAAATAAATTTACTTTTTGATGATATTCTAATTTTGTGAGAAGTACCTGTATATTAATATTATCATGCTGCTTTTTTCTGTGAGCAATTTTTCTATTGACAAAGGGTATAGTAATGCCCAGCTTCAATTTATACAAAGATTTTAAGGAGGAATACCATAATGAAAAGTTACAGATGTATAACTTTTTTTGCATTAGAAAAAATGCTAGTATGTACCTAACCAGAGATGTCAGGAGATAGAACAGAGTGTATTTTATTTGATGTAATGCATGCCTTTATCCATTGTTGTGTTTTGATTACTCATAAATCAATGGCATATAATGAAAATATTTAGCAAACTATTATGAGACATACAAGAAGGACTTGGGTTATTAAAAGGAACTTGTCAACTCATTCATGATGCCTGAACAACAGTCAGCATGAATCAGACACTGGTTGTGTTATTGATGACTTGTATATTTTATGCTGAAAAGCTATGGCTTTTCTGAGAAGGCATACTTTGAAAAGTCATCTGTGGACTATGCATCTTGAATGATTAACACAAAGCAGGCCCATGGCAGATTCTCCCTGTCCCACTCTCCATGAAGACAGTGTGTGTAAAGAAAAAGACCTGTCTGTCTACTGATGCAAGGTGAGGAAATGTTGCTAGACCCAGTCTTGGACTAGTTATCAGATTCTCTAGACAACTTTTCAAAACGCTGCAGTATTTCAGAGTAAAATATACATAACTGCAATCATGCAGTTGGTGTCTGATTCATGCTGCCAGTGGTGAGGTCACCATGAGTCAGCTGACAAATTTCCTTTAAACAGTGCATCAATAATATTTGATTTGCTAAGCTTGTAAGTTTCAATTTTTATATCTGGGCCATAATAAATTGCTAAATAATGCCTGAAAATAACTACTACATTGCATTTTCATTTTCCTAAGAAGCAAACAAAATAAAAGTGATAGTGATACTTCCAGTGTTGGAAATGGAATTACCCCTGTTGTGTCTATAGCCTCTGAGGATTTTCCACAGAAAGACATATTGTGTTCTAAATTATATAAACTTGTCTAAAATCAATGAAACATGCAAATGACTATTGAAAGGAGGTGGCATAAGCCCACATACCAACAGAAGCCAAGCATCTGTGACATTGTGAGCAAATGAAGGTATCTGCTCCCACAGGACATGCAAATAAATATAACTTCACAGCATAGTTAGGGGATTTGATATTGAATATGTAAAGATTCCTACTGTTAAGGAATGTAGAACTTACTCAGCATATAGAATAAAAGGTTTTGCTCCCGCTATGTAGCCAAACACTGAAATTCTACATTCAATTTTTCAAGTGTGCTACAGTCTTTGTTTTGTGTGTTTGCAAATAACTAAAACTATTTTCCTCAATACCAGCAAATTCTAAAACAATTAACACAGCTTATATGCCATAGAAACATGAACATATAGTATTTCACAAAAGTGAAAACACACCTAAAATTTTTGGAAAATATTTTATTATATCTTTTCATGGCACAACACTGAAAATATGACACTTTGATACAATGTAACGTAGTCAGTGTACAGCTTGTATACCAGTGTAAATTTGGTGTGCCTTTAAATAACTTAAGCACACAGCCAATAATGTCTGAGCCACTGGCAACAAAAGTTAGTACACCCCAAAGTGAAAATGACCAAATTGTGCCTCATTATTTCCCCCCCCCCATGTGGCTTATTAATGTTAAAAGTTCTTAGGTGTAAATGGGGCTATCTTTCTCACACTCTCACATACTGGTTACTGGAAGTTGAGCATGGCACTTTGTGGCAAAAAACTCTCTGAGGATTTGAAAATAAGAATTCTTGCTCAACATAAAGATGACCTAGGCTATAAGAAGATTGCCAACACCGTGAAACTGAGTTACAGCATGGTGGCCAAGACCATATAGCAGTTGAAAAAGACAGGTTCCACTCAGAACATGGTCGACCACAGAGGTTGAGTGCACTTGCTCAACGTCATATCCAGAGGTCGTCTTTTCAAACTAGACATATGAGTGCTGACAGCATTGCTGGAGAGGTCACAGGGTTGGGGGTCAGCCTGTCAGTGCTCAGACCATACTCCGCACACTAAATGAAATTGGTTGGCATGGCTGTCATCCCAGAAGGTAGCCCCATAAAGTATTGAGGCACAATTTGGCCATTTTCACTTACAGTAAGTGTGTGCTCACTTTTGTTGCCAGCAATTTAGGCATTAATGGCTGTGTGTTGAGTTATTTAGAGGGCACACAAAATTGACACTGTTATACAAGCTGTACACTGACTACGTTACATTTTATAAAAATGTAATATCTTCAACGTTGTCCCATGAAAATATACTGTATAGTAAAATTGTCATGGGTTTACAGCTAAAGAGAGGGGCCAGCAGACCGCGGTGTCTGATTCCTGAACAAACAAGGGTTTTGCCACCAAGTATTAAGTCTTGTATGCCAGAGGGATCAAATACTTATTTCTCACTGCAAAAGGCAAATAACTTTATATAATTTATGCAATGTGATTTTCTGTATTTTAATTTTAATATTCTATCTCTCAATGTTAAAATCAACCTACTCTTAAAATTATACACTGTACATGTCTTTGTCAGTGGCCAAACTTACAAAATCAGCAAGGGATCAAATACTTATTTCCCCCACTGTATATATACAGTATGATGCCCTCACAGTGCAAATACACAATATAAATGGCCCCACAACCCTCTCCTACAGATTGATAGTGACTATTGCCCAATACACAGTATCATGGTCCCACAGTACCTCTACATGCAGTAGGATGATGATCATAGACCTTTACACCTTTACACATATTATGATGGTCTATAGCCTTTCTACTGTATATAATATTGGTAGCTGATAGACCCATATGCACAGTATGAAATCCCATAAACCCCATCATGCACAATATGATGGCCCATAGCTTCTTAAACACAGTGGGGGATCTGTGGTTAGAAGATCACTATGTATTGTGAGTTTCACATCTTCCACTTAACCTGTGCTTTTGTGTCCCATATTAAATGGATTTGGTTTCCTTTGGTGCTGAAGAGGTTAAGGACCCTTTCCATCCTTTTCAGAAACTTGCAGCTCTTTTTTCAGTTGCTTCTGTTCTGGTCATTAACACTTCCAATAAAACCTGGCCAGACCCTCTCTGGCTTGCCAATGGAAGCTTTGTTTCCTAGCTCCTTGAAGATGCTGTGCTGTATAGGAGACTGTTGTTGCTACTGGAGATTGTGGCTTGCTATTTTTGAATGTATGCTTTCCTCATTGCTCTATTCACATTTGGTTGGTACATTCATATCCTTCCCTGTATACCTATTTACCTTTGATGAGTGTTTGTATATTTGTTGCTTTCTGTTATCTCTATTTTGTCTTTATGTCTTGTTTACCTTATATTCTGTCCCAGGCCTCATGGTATGGGGCATGGGTCCAATCAGGGTATTTACAGGAGCATAGTAAGGTCAGAGACGTGGGCCACTTTACCTTCAAGAGTACCCTCAGAAGATATTTCAGGGTGCTTCTTTCTGAGGACCTTTAACCCAATATTGATAAAAACAGTTGCATAACCCAAAAATCCATATATCTCTGATGATGGATTGGGTATTAATTTATTAGCTATTCTGCAGCGATTATAAAAACAGTAAAAGACTGTGTAGACAATAAAAACTGATATAAAAAACACATTTAGGTATTGTGGGCCTTCATCAGGTAAATAATTAAATTATTTTTTTGAAAGCTATTTGTACCCCATTTTCTTTATCAATGGGTGTGATTGTACTAGCCGAAGAACCAATCGCTATCTATCAAACTGTTGGTCAATTTGTTTAACAATGAGATTGTATATGCTCTAAACTTCATCACCAAGATAAGAATATTGTGCACACATATTTTATCAGCACCCCTCCTATGCATTTTCAAAAAAAAAAAAAAAATTAAAAAAAAATTAAGCAAACAGCACCATAGCAGCATAGATCTAATAAAACACCTCTCTCGGTGCGGGTGGTGAACTAAAAAGTTTTACGAGCATTAGAAAAAACTTACTAAGGCATTATTATTACTTACTGCAAAGTCAAAAGTTTAAATACAGTACATTTCATTAGTATTTAGTACCATTGCCATTAAATTGAATAACTTGGGTCAAACATTTAGGAAATCCTTCTACAAGATTCTCACAATAGTTGGTCGGCATTTGGGCCCTTTGTAGGTCGCCTTGCTCTCCCCTGCCTTTTCAGCTTTGGCCATAAATTTTCAATAGAATTGAGATCAGGGCTTTGTAATGGCCACTCCAAACCATTAACTTTGTTCTCCTTAAACCACTTTGTTACCATTTTGGCAGAATGCTTCCGGTCATTGTCCATTTGGACGACCCGTTTCTGCTCAAGCTTTAACTTTCTGGCTGATGTCTTGAGATGTTGCTTCAGTATTGCCACATAATCTTCTTTTCTAATGTTGCCATCTATTTTGTGAAGTGCGCCAATCCCTCCTGCAGCAAAACAACCCAACAACATGATGCTGTCACAGTTGGGATCCTGTTCTTAGATTTCCAAGCTTCTCCCTTTTTCCTCCAAAAGTACCGATGGTCATTATGCCCAAAAAGTTCAACTTAAGTTTCATCAGACCACAGAACATGTCTACAAAAATTAAGGTCTTTTTTCCTGTGTGCATTTGCAAATATTAATATGGCTATTTTAAGTTTCTGCCCATGCTGATACAGTACTCATTTAACTGTGGATATTGACACAATCTTATCAGCTTCTGCCATCATCTTCACAAGGTCTTTTGCTTTTGTCCTTGGGATGATAAGCACATATCGGACCAAAGCACGTTCATGTCTGATAATCAGAACCCATCTCCTTCCTGAGCGGTATGATTTCTGGATATTCCCATTTTGTTTGTACTTGCATATAATTGTTTCTACAGATGAACAAGGCACTTCAGGTATCTTGAAATTGTACCCAAGGATAAGCCAAACTTGTGCAAATCCACAATGCTCTTCCTGATATCTTGGCTGATTTTTTGAGACTTTCCCATGATGCAACACAAAAAAGCAGTGTGTTTCAGATGTGCATTAAAATACATCCACAGGTGTGATTCTAATTAACTCAGATGTTGCCAAAAAACGTATCAGAAGCTTCCAAACACATGACATCATCTTATGGGCAGTCCATAATTGTTTAAAGGCTTAGTAATTTTAATGTATGTAAACTTTTGACTTTGCAGCAAGTAATAAAAATGCCTTAAAATATGCTCTCTCTCTCTCTCATTATTCTGGCATTTGGTAATCCTAATTATGGTAATCCTATTTTACCTAAAACAGGAAAGGTTTATTCTGATTTCATGTCAGAAATGAAGAAATACATGCAAGTGCAGCGCCCCAGAGTCCTGGTCGTTGCAGTAATGTCGCTCTTCCACAAGGGGGAGTGATGTTACGTCTGATGGTACTAAAGGAGTTCACCTGACCAGGTATCACAGTCACACACTACACTTCACACTCCAGTCCACCAGGGGGAGCAAAGGTTCTATTTACTAGGCCACTCCTCACACACGGGTAAAACTGGTGGGTTGGATAGGAAGTCAGTCAGAAGCTGCCTGGGTTAGACCCAGAGAGGACCTGTCAGGCAGATAGGGGGAGAAGGAGGAACATCTGAGCTGCAGACAGAGAGTCCCTGTCAGGGGTTGGATCCTGACTGAGGCCAAGCACGAGATAGAACGTTACGGAGCTGCGCCTGCACTTCATTGCAGCAGCATCCTAAGAAAGGACACGAAGCGAAGTATATTGTGGAGAGTGAGAAGCGAAGTCACAGCACAAGGAGATAATACTGGGAGGAGTTCTGCCTCAAAATTGGCAGCCTCCTTCTGAGGCGCGTAGCCAGTGGCCGGAACACCGAGGGAGTAATAGGCTCTACGCATTACTTCAGAGACCAGCAGGACAATTGATTCCAAGTTGGCTGCCCGACCTTAATACCTATGAAGACACGGAGGCAAATTGTGGTAGAGGGGCATCTCTAGGGTCCCTATAAAATAGCTCCAGGCCTACCCTGCCATACGGGTTGTCCTATCCATATCATCTGGGGGACAGAGAGAGAGAGAACATCAGAAACATCCACGAAAGTTGTGAGGACTATCCCGTGGTGCTCAGCAGGGAGGTACTACAACACACAGGTGCTAGTAGGAAGGCTACTGATTTCCACCTGGATAAGGGATGTGCCTTCAGACCGGCCAGACTCAGCCTGCCCTGTGAACAGTACTCTGGACTGTGGACTCTGAAGTCTTCAGTAAAAGGTAAAGAGACTGCAACCTTTGTGTCCTTGTTATTCATTGCGCCTTACGACGTCCACCATCACCACCTCCACATCTGGGAAGCCCTGGGGACATACTTCACCTGTGGGAAGGTACACCATCTAGCTGCCATTCCATCACCCCAGCGGACCCCTAGCATCATCGGTCACCCTAACCGAATACCACAGGTGGCGTCATGAAACACTGTGCAAACAACTACACCTTTAAGTGGACGCCCCTCAGAAGGGCCACGGACCGGGTCGGGCCACCGTGACATCCCCAGAACCGAGAGAGATAGACCCGGTACCGAGTACCCCATTGCCCTTACACGTGGGGGCGCTCCATCTTTTTGGTGTCACGAACAGGATCTACTTAAGCTTGAAAAATCAGGTCATGTGCGCCTAAGAACTGTGTCAGAACTGTATTGGAACTGTGATTTATTGCAAAGACTGTGTATTGCCATTTGCTGCCAAAATTCCCACCAAAACCACCGCCATTACTGCGCCACGAGGAGCGCAGGAGAAGAAGAAGGGCGTGGAGTTGTGGGCATGAGCGAACTGAGAAGGGCGAAAGATAATGGTCGCCCTGTCTAAATATTTCTGTACCTTGAGGACGTGTCCATCAGCAGCCGAGATCTGCCTTCTGATCCTCAATGGCGGGCGGAGACAAAGAAAACAAAACCCCCCACGAAGGGGAGAGTGGGAAAAAGACCAGGAGGAAGCGAGCCACGTGGAGGACGCCATGGCCAACTGCCCAGGACAAGTAAGTGGGGTTGAAGGAGAGGACTCCCCCAGCTACCCGGAAGGGCACCACAGTCCAGTCTCAACTGCTGACGCTGATTCCCTGCAGATCGGGATGGAAGAGCTGATAGACCAACTCCTGCAGCTGTGGGTGAAGACCAAGGCCCCGTACCATGTGGCGCCTGTGGAGGATCTCCCGACACCGTTTCCTGCACCGCTGCCGGAGCCGCTGCCAACACCACCACGGAAGCCGCCAGCAGAGCCGGCTGACATGGAGGATACCGCTACTGCCGGTAAGCACCCCAACCCTGCCCCGGCGACGGAAGACTTACTGATAGGCCCCGTTGCAGCACCACCTCCCCGCGGGACCCATTGACTCCAACGCCTTGAACCCTGGGATCAGACCACGGGTATGAAGCGGTTCTTGAAGGCCCTGATTTCGCCAATCACCTTGCTGGGTGAAGTCTACGCAGAGTGGACTGTATACCGCTGGGTGAACCCCGGGCCAGACTTCATGGGGTTTCCCGTGCCCAGCAAGGCCCAGCTTGCTCAACAGTGGGAGGAGAAAGAGGAGGAGTACCAGGCCCAATGTGAGGCCCATGACCAACGTGACTTAGCAGTGAAAGCCAAGGCCCGTAAGGACCGCACCACTCACCAGGCCCCACACAGGCAGGGCATGGTTGTAGCCTTTAAGCTCCGGGGAGGATGGGGTTTTATAAAGGAGCAGGGGCTGTACGCCGAGGTCTTCGTGAACCGGAGGGACGTGGAATCCCACCTGTGGGAAGGCCATCCTGATCGAGACCTTTACCCGGGAGATGTAGTCACCTACACCAGGCATTTTGGGGAAAAAGGCTGGTTTGCCTTGAATGTGCATAAAAAGAAGGACGCTATAGCCCATCCCACGAAGAGCTTGGCTAAATTGTCTCCAGTGGAAGCGACACCCCCTTGTGTCCAGGCTACAGCTATTACCAAAACCACGAGTGTTACCCCTACATGTACCATCATCCGGACTGCGACATGTACTGTCGCCACTACTGCCACAGTTGTGGCCAGAGAACTGACTCCACTGATGGCTGGCGTTCCAGCTGCCCCAAGACAGAAAACAGTGGGCACCCAGACTCCCAAATGAGATGAGAAACCTCCTTATGTAGTACTAGGCGGTAGCCAATACCCAAAGGGACTACCCCCGCCGGTACTACCCCCAGAGTGGTTCCAATAAACCTCGGAGAACCGAAAAATGTACATAGTTTCGTTTAAAACTGTTTGTTTTCTTGTTTTCTGTTGCTAAAACCCGTCTAGGGTTATTCTTCTTAAAGGGATCCCTTAGTTGACCCGGGATCCCTATTGTTTCAAGTTCAGTTTTTCTACTTTTTCTAAAAGACTGTCGAATCATGGACGGTGAATGGTTCACAAACTGTTGTTGTACATAGTTTGCACCTTTTTAAAGGTGCTCTCTACTGGTTTTACAAAGAAGAGCTTTTTGAAGAGACTGTGCCTGATTACAGAGTGAAAGTTCTTGCTTTAAATTAATAACTGACTTGTTGATTGTTTGCACTACCTCAGACGAGACTTGAGATTTCCTCTTAAAGGGAATGTTTACTTGTTGCACTTAGTTAAAACATGATAATGTTGCCTTGAATAGATAAATAGTGATAATGTTTTACATAGTGATAGTATGTAGCTAAAAGGTTAGATAGTGATAATGTTGAGAATATAATGCTGAGCTCTTGGGAAGAGAAATGCAGTAGGCCCGTAGGGGTAGACAGATAGTCCTGCATATGTGAAAGTGAAAGACGTTTTATAATACACCCTCAGAGGGTCCTTGCACTTAGTACTTAATAGATAGAATACCTGTATGGGTAATTGGTTTCATAGATAGATAATAACTGTTTCCAATTTGCTTTTGCACAATGTAAATATGTTTTCTTTTGTTTCCAACGTTCAAGTGTTCTCACCTCCCATAAAGGGAAGCCTTGTTATATTTACTTGTTTACAGCATTCCCAAAATTTTGTATGTCTTTTGCTAACATGTATTGTTGTTCTTCTTTTCCCAGTCCGGGAGTACTGGATTTAATGGGGGGAGTGCAGTGCCCCAGAGTCCTGGTCGTTGCAGTAATGTTGCTCTTCCACCAGGGGGAGTGATGTTACATCTGATGGTACTAAAGGAGTTCACCTGACCAGGTATCACAGTCACACACTACACTTCACACTCCAGCCCACCAGGGGGAGCAAAGGTTCACATGGGTAAAACTGGTGGGTTGGATAGGAAGTCAGTCAGAAGCTGCCTGGGTTAGACCCAGAGAAGACCTGTCAGGCAGACAGGGGGAGAAGGAGGAACCTCTGAGCTGCAGACAGAGGGTGCCTGTCAGGGGTGGGATCCTGACAGAGGCCAAGCATGAGATAGCACGTTACGGAGCTGCGCCTGCACTTCATTGCAGCAGCATCCTAAGAAAGGACATGAAGCGAAGTATATTGTGGAGAGTGAGAAACGAAGTCACAGCACAAGGAGATAATAACGGGAGGAGTTCTGCCTCAAGATCGGCAGCCTCCTTCTGAGGTGCGTAGCCGGTGTCCGGAACACTGAGGGAGTAATAGGCTCTACGCATTACTTCAGAGACCGGCAGGACAGTTGATTCCAAGTTGGCTGCCCGACCTTAATACCTATGAAGACACAGAGGCAAATTGTGGGAGAGGGGCGTCTCTAGGGTCCCTATAAAATAGCTCCAGGCCTACCCCATCATACGGGTTGTCCTATCCATATCATCTGGGGGACAGAGAGAGAGAGAACATCAGAAACATCCACGAAAGTTGTGAGGACTATCACGTGGTGCTCAGCAGGGAGGTACTACAACACACAGGCGCTAGTAGGAAGGCTACTGATTTCCACCTGGATAAGGGAACTCTGGATGTGCCTTCGGACTGGCCAGACTCAGCCTGCCCTGTGAACAGTACTCTGGACTGTGGACTCTGAAGTCTTCAGTAAAAGGAAAAGAGACTGCAACCTTTGTGTCCTCGTTATTCATTGCGCCTTACGACATCCACCATCACCACCTACACATCTGGGAAGCCCTGGGGACATACTTCACCTGTGGGAAGGTACACCATCTAGCTGCCATTCCATCACCCCAGCGGACCCCTAGTTGCGTCGGTCACTCTGACCGAATACCACAGGTGGCGTCACGAAACACTGTGCAAACAACTACACCTTTAAGTGGACGCCCCTCAGAAGGGCCACGGACCGGGTTGGGCCACCGTGACATCCCCAGAACCGAGAGAGATAGACCCGGTACCGAGTACCCCATTGCCATTACACGTGGGGGCACTCCACATACAGTATGTGTCATTTTGTATAGTGTATGTAAATTTCTGGTTTCAACTGTACATATATTTATGCCTTGGCCAAATTGCTTGACCATGTCCACACTTACTTTTATTCTGCACTGCACCCACAGCTATGTCTGTGACTGCAATGCACTCCAGCATCCTCAATACTCTTCTATGTGCATCCTGGGGGACACATACCAACCCTCGCATATAATTCCCCTCACTGCCTCACAGGTACAGTATATCAAGTCAGGTACAATCAAATATTCACTGTATGGCACAGGTTTTGGTTATAATTAAAAAAAAGAATCTTACATTTAAAGTTTTTATGGTACTCAACAAAATTAATAAAGCTGTGGCCACTTGTTCTCCCAACACTAGTCTGTTTGTGTGTTTGTTTTTAGGCTACAAGGCCTTATGGGGTGGTTAATGGAAGCAGTCCTCCTTCTCCACTGAAGTCCCACTACTCCTAACATATACTGTACATTATGCACCCATACATTTACCTACTTTTCATTTACACAATATACCTGCCGATTTCTGAGGTCTGGATCTCTGTAGATGAAGCACTTCACTGGAGCGGATGAGGGGTCGGGGCTGCTGTAGCTCTTGCAGGATGGGCATACAATGTGTGGAGCAAACCTTTGCAGACAGTATCTCCTCTTCTGTGAACACACATTGTGTACATCTCTACTTATCAGCTCCATGTTGATTTACAGGTGGGAAGCTCCACTGCTCTCAGTGGGTGACAGCATTCCATGTCAACAGTTTTGTGCTGACTTGAGCTCAGGCTTTCTTCTGCATGACAGACTCTTCTAAAGTCCCGCCCCTCCTTCCCCGCTGCTGCCATAACATAAAACAGTTATCTGGCTGCAGAGATTGGGTGTTAAAAAGAAAATAGATTAGGGTACCGTCACACATTGAAATTTCCATCGCTACGACGTTACGATTCGTGACGTTCTAGCGATATCGTTACGATATCGCTGTGTCTGACACGCTACTGCGATCAGACACCCTGCTGAGAATCGTACGTCGTAGCAGATCGTTTGGAACTTTCTTTCGTCGCTTGATCACCCGCTGACATCGCTGGATCGTTGTGTGTGACAGCGATCCAGCGATGTCTTCGCTTGTAACCAGGGTAAACATCGGGTAACTAAGCGCAGGGCCGCGCTTAGTAACCCGATGTTTACCCTGGTTACAAGCGTAAACGTAAAAAAACAAACCGTGCATACTCACCCGTCGGTGTCCTTCAGGTCCCTTGCCGTCTGCTTCCTGCTCTGAGTGCCGGCCGGAAAGTGAGAGCAGAGCGCAGCGGTGCTGCGATCTGCTCTCACTGTACGGCTGCACTCAGAGCAGGAAGCAGACGGCAAGGGACCTGAAGGACACCGACGGGTGAGTATGTACTGTTTGTTTTTTTACGTTTACGCTGGTAACCAGGGTAAACATCGGGTTACTAAGCGCGGCCCTGCGCTTAGTTACCCGATGTTTACCCTGGTTACCCGGGGACTTCGGCATCGCTCCAGCGCCGTGATTGCAACGTGTGACCGCAGTCTACGACGCTGGAGCGATGATTATACGACGCTGCGACGTCACGAATCGTGCCGTCGCAGCGATGAAAATTTCAATGTGTGACGGTACCCTTATATGTTACCTATAAAGTGCTGCCTCCTCCTACCTGCTGCCCTAGGCAAATACCCTCCTGTGCCTAGCTATAAATATAGCCCCATTTAGAGCCCCATATACAGCTCTGGCAAAAATTAAGAGACCACTGCACAGCTTTATAAAAATCAGCTTCTCTACATGTCTGACAGCCATTCCATTCCAGTGTCAGTTGAATTCCAACCAGAGTACACCTTATTCTATTTAATGTGCTTCTGTTTAAGTGATCACCTGGACCAAATCTAATTTAATGAAGGAAAGTCTAAAAAACACTGCTGTGGTGTTCACAATCCTTTTGCAATAGGACAAGTTGTATGGCAAACAAGTGCTATTAATATCCCAAAAGTAATAGGAATTAAAAGATAACTTTTAACCATGCCAGAGGAGTTAAAAAGAAAAGTCTTGAGCGAGGAAAAAAAGGGCTCAATTCTGGCTTTACTAGCAGAGGGACACAGTGAGCGTCATGTTGCCTCCATCCTTAAAATTTCTAAGACGGCAGTCCATTACAACAAGGTCAAGCAGCAGATATTGGGGACAGCAAAGCTACAGAACATCAGAGGGCGAAAATGACTCTCCACTGACCGGGAGGACCATCATCTTATTCGAATGTCACTCAGAAACTGCAGGATGACATTAAGTGACCTACAAAAGGAATGGCAAACAGCAGCTGGAGTGAAGAGCACGGCAAGAACAGTTGGTCACAGACTCCTAGAGGTACGACTCAAGTCATGTAAAGCAAGAAAAGGCCTTTCATCAATGAGAAGCAAAAGAGAGCCAGGCTGAAGTTTGCCAAACACCTTAAGGATTGGACCATAGAGGACTGGAGTAAGGTAATCTTCTCTGATGAGTCTAATTTTGAGCTTTGCCCAACTCCTGTTTGTCTAATGGTTAGACGGAGACCTGAAGAGGTGTACAAGCCACAGAGTCTTGCATCCACTGTGAAATTTGGTGGAGGATCGGTGATGATCTGGGGTTGCTTTAGCAAGGCTGGAATTGGGGAGGTTAATCTTTGCAAAGGACGTATGAATCAAGCTGCATACAAGGTTATCCTGGTAAAACAGTTGATTCCTTCTGCTCAGGCAATGTTCCCCAGCTCTCAGGACTGTTTTTTTTCCAGCAGGACAATGCTCCATGTCACCAAACTAGGTCAATTAAGGTGTGGATGAAGAACCACCACATCAAACCCATGTCATGGCCAGCCCAATCTCCAGAACTGAACCCCATTGAAAACCTCTGGAATGTAATCAAGAGGAAGATGGATAGTCACAAACCATCAAACAAAGAAGAACTACTTACATTTTTGTACCAGGAGTGGCATAAGGTCACCCAAAAGCAGTGTGCAAGAATGGTGGAAAGCATGTCAAGACACATGAAAGCTGTGATTAAAAATCATGGTTATTCCCCAAAATATTGACTTCAGAACTCTTCCTGAATTAAAACATTAGTATTGTTGCTTCTAAATGATTATGAGGGTTTTTTTTGCATTATTTGAGGTCTGCAAGCAATGCATTTTTTTGTTATTTTGACCATTTCTCATTTTCAGAAAAAAAAAATGTATTCCTTGGAATTTCGGAGACATGTTGTCAGTAGTTTATATAATAAAAGAACAATTTACATTTTACTCAAAAATATGCCTATAAAGAGAAAAATCAGACAAACTGAAAATTTTGCATTGGTGTCTTAATTTTTGCCAGAGCTGTATACGATATGTTCCCATAGCTGACGATATACAGTATGATGGCCCATAACCCCGTATTTACAGTACGATTTTCAATAGCTCTTTATATCAAGTATTGTGGAATGTAAGAAAGGAGAAATCTGGCACTCACCGTCCCTGGGTGGAGTCCATGCCTTTTTTCTATTCAGGACCCGTTGAACCACAGAGGCGCGTGAAACGGCTGTTGTCCTTATTGAGATGCATTCCTAACCTGCTGCCATGTTTCAAACTTCATGAATAAAGGAAGATTTTAAGAGACGGTGAGTGCCAGATTTTTCCATTCTCACATTCCACAATACTTGATTGTTTTTACTGGCTCCTGAGATCCCTGCTGCTTGAAAGATTGTCCCCAGCTTTTCTGTGATAAGGCAAGTGTTGATGTTGGTTTTTCTATCACAGAATATCCCTATATCATGTATGATGGCGCATAGCCCCTCATACACAGTATAATGCCCTCAAGGTCTCCTATACATAATCTGATGGCCCATAGTCTTCCCTACATACCTATTGCCCCCTATACACAGGATGATGACCTTCCATAACCCTCCACACACAGTAAGGTTCCATATAACCTCCCTGTATACAGCATGATACCCAATGTATACAGTATGATGCTTCATAGCACAGTCCCTTATTTAAACCCTTTACCACCTTAGACGTATAGTTACGTCAAAGGTGTCTTCCCCATTTTTTGATGAGCCTGCAATTTTTTCAGCACATGTCAGCTGATTTCATCATCTGACATGTGCCTCTAATAATACAAGTAGTGTACAAAATATTTTTTTGTAAAGGGAGGGCACTGCAATTAAAAATAATAACGCCGAACGAAAAGAATCATAAAAATTCAATATATCTTTACTAAACACAAAATAAAAGCAATTCAAAATAAAATTATAGAGAAAGAGTAACACTAGCAGAGTGCCCAGTATGGGGGTATAAATAATTTGTCCTAGAAAATATATATAAAGATAGTGCAAAAAATAAATAACTAATAAATATCTTGTGCAATCACCATATAGTACAACTGGTAAACATTTATGACTAATGAGTAAGGATTATATAATCCCAAACAGCTTAGAAACAAATCACAAAAAATATGTAAATCTAATATATAATGCTAAATGTGTGTATGTATGTGTGTATGTCCGGGATTGGCATCTGCACCGTGGCAGCTACATCCACAAAATTTTGCACAGTCACACGTCTGGACCCTGAGAGCGTCATAGGCTATGTTGTGAGGCAAAATTTTAACCCTGCGCGTTCCAATTCACCAAACAATTTTGCCCCTATCTACATAATGGGGAAAAAGTGAAAGGAAAAGTGTTGGAGGCAAATTGACAGCTGCCAGATGTGAACAAGGGGGACTTAAAGAGTGAGAGCAATGGCACCAAAGAGTATATACTGTACAGTTGCTAAGGTGGGGCCCTGACATGGGATACTCACCACACACGGGGATATGAACACACACACAAAATGCGCCACACACTACCACGTGCTTGAACACATATATCACCCTCAGCACACATTTCACCACACATACACCAACCTCGCCACATAAAAGTCGAAACACAAAAGTCACCGCTCAAAACTCGCCACACGCAAAACTCGCCACATGCAAAACTAGGCTCACGCAAAACTCGCCACACGTGCAAAACTCACCTCATGGAAAACTCGCCACACGCAAAACTTGCACACGCGGAAAAATTGCCACATGCACAAAAGTTACAACACATGCAAAAGTTGCCTCACACAAAACTTGCACATACTCAAAACGCACCACACATAAAACTCGCCATGCGCAAAACTCGCCATGCGCAAAACTTGCTGCACACAATTTGCTACACTAACCTGTCACATGCAACTCGACACACAAAAAGTTGCTACACGCATGTCGCCACACAAAACTTAACTCACAAAAGTTGCTACATGCATGTAGCCACATGCAACTCAACACACACAACGTGACACATGAAACTCGCCCTAAAACACAAACAAGTCTGGTATTATCCTTCAAAAATAAAAATCTGATTAATAAGCAGACAAACTACAAGAGCAACAAATGTACCATATAGGAAATACGGCAGCTGTCAGTCACATGACCTGTCTATTATGTGTATGTGTGAGCTAATATATACTGGCTGCCAGTTTAGCTTCCAAATACTGAGGTAAAAATACTGAGCAAATAATGTGTGAACGAGGTCTAATACAGGAGGAGATGACACACAGATATATACTATATACAGGGGAGATGACAAACACAAATATATACTATATACAGGGGAGATGACACAAAGGTATATACTACATACAGGAGGAGATGACACACATATATACTATATACAGGGGAAATGACACACAGGTATATACTATATACAGGAGGAGATGACACACACATATATACTATATACAGGGGAGATGACATACAGGTACATACTATATACAGGGGAGATGACACACAGGTATATACTATATACAGGGGAGATGACACACAGGTATATACTACATACAGGGGAGATGACACACAGGTATATACTATATACAGGAGGAGATGACACACAGGTATATACTATGTACAGGAGGAGATGACATACAGGTACATACTATATACAGGGGAGATGACACACAGATATATACTATATACAGGAGGAGATGACACACAGGTATATACTATATACAGGGGAGATGACACACGCATATACTATATACAGGAGGAGATGACACACAGATATATACTATATACAGGAGCAGATGACACACAGGTATATACTATATACAGGAGGAGATGACACACAGGTATGTACTATATACAGGAGGAGATGACATACAGGTACATATTATATACAGGAGGAGATGACACACAGGTGTATACTATATACAGGAGCATATGACACACAGGTATATACTATATACAGGAGAAGATGACTTACAGGTATATACTATATACAGGAGGAGATGACACACGTATATACTATATACAGGAGGAGATGACATACAGGTACTTTTACACACTATGTAAAAGAGGAGATGACACATAGGTATATAGAGGAGGAGATGACATACAGCAGGTATGTACTATATACAGGGGAGATGACATACAGGTATATACTATATATAGGAGGAGATGACATACAGGTATATAGTATATACAGAAGAGATGACATACAGGTATATACTATATACAGGAGGAGATGACATACAGGTACATACTATATACAGGGGAGATGACACACAGATCTATACTATATACAGGAGGAGATGACACACAGGTATATGCTTTATACAGGAGGAGATGACACACAGGTATATACTATATACAGGGGAGATGACACATGCATATACTATATACAGGAGGAGATGACACACAGATATATACTATATACAGGAACAGATGACACACAGGTATATACTATATACAGGAGGATATGACATACAGGTATATACTATATACAGGAGGAGATGACATACAGGTATATACTATATACAGGAGGAGATGACACACGTATATACTATATACAGGAAGAGATGACATACAGGTATATACTATGTAAAAGAGGAGATGACACATAGGTTTATAGAGGAGGAGATGACATACAGCAGGTATGTACTATATACAGGGGAGATGACATACAGGTATATACTATATACAGGAGATGACATACAGGTATTTACTATATATAGGAGGAGATGACATACAGGTATATAGTATATACAGAAGAGATGACATACAGGTATATACTATATACAGGAGGAGATGACATACAGGTACATACTATATACAGGGGAGATGACACACAGATCTATACTATATACAGGAGGAGATGACACACAGGTATATACTATATACAGGAGGAGATGACACACAGGTATATACTATATACAGGGGAGATGACACACGCATATACTATATACAGGAGGAGATGGCACACAGATATATACTATATACAGGAACAGATGACACACAGGTATATACTATATACAGGAGGAGATGACACACAGGTATGTACTATATACAGGAGGAGATGACATACAGGTACATACTATATACAGGAGGAGATGACACACAGGTATATACTATATACAGGAGGATATGACATACAGGTATATACTATATAGAGGAGGAGATGACATACAGGTATATACTATATACAGGAGGAGATGACACACGTATATACTATATACAGGAGGAGATTACATACAGGTATATACTATGTAAAAGAGGAGATGACACAGGTGTATAGAGGAGGAGATGACATACAGCAGGTATGTACTATATACAGGGGAGATGACATACAGGTATATACTATATACAGGAGATGACATACAGGTATTTACTATATATAGGAGGAGATGACATACAGGTATATAGTATATACAGAAGAGATGACATACAGGTATATACTATATACAGGAGGAGATGACACATAGGTATATACAATATACAGGAGGAGATGACATACAGCAGGGGAGATGACATACAGGTATATACTATATACAGGAGATGGCATACGGCATACAGGTGTATACTATATATAAGGGAGATGACAAACATGTATATACTGAGGGGAAAATGAGAGGTGTGAGGTGATAATGAGGGGTGTGAGGTGAAAATGAAAAGGTATGAGTGCAAAATGAGAGGAGTGAGGGAAAATAGTGGAGTGATCGGAAAATGACAGATGTGAGGTCGAAATGACAAGTGTTAGGAGGGAATGAGAGGAGTGAGGGGGAAAATAAGAGGAGTGAGGGGGAAAATGAGAGGTGTAAGGGAGAAAATGAGAGCTGTGAGGGGAAAAATGAGAGGCGTGATGGGAAAATAAGCGAAGTGAGGCGCTATAACTAACCACAGATATTTACTATGCCCAGGCAACGCCAGGCTCTTCAGCTAGTATAATATATAGCCATCATTGAAAAGCTGTAAATATAATATGCAACTATCATTCCAAAGCTGCCTGAAAAAAATATAGATGTCCACGGGAGAAACTGGTGTTGCAAAACGCACATCTGGCTGGGGGGGGATATTCTTTTCCGTCCAATAGCACATTTTATCTACTAAGGTAATTATTTCTATGGTTTTTCTTTTCCACTTCTTTACTCATTTGTTTAATTATTTACATCTGTGAATGCTGTGGACTTTTATAGCACTTGGCTCACAGCCATCTTTGCTACATAATTTTTTTTCAGGCAGCTTTTGAATGATAATTACATATTATATTTAAAAAAACGGAAAACCCCAAGGTGGTGAAGGGATTAAACTATGATGCCACCACAGCCCTAAACCTTGACTCGTATGCTGCACAATATGAAAAAAAAAAGAAAACTATCTTACAGTCACCTAATCCTGGTTATCTGTCACCTCAGCCTCCGTCTCCTGGTTTGTCTACTCTAGCAGAGGGCCAGTGTGGGTGGCATGATACAGTGATGTCATTAGGCCACCTGATGTCCCCTGCATAGCGCTAGCATCCAACAGACCACAGGCCAGAAGTACGTAGACTAAAGCCTGCGAGAGTAAGGGGCAGAGCAGGCAACGGATGGCTTTATGCTCCACTACAGCTGATACAGATCTGATCTGGGATCTGTATTCCTTTAGCTGTCTGGTCTGGAGACTAAATATATTAAGGGGTACAGCATGGGATCTCAATTATTTAGTCTGGGGTTCAGATTTGTTGGGGCCTGGGATATGCATAAATTTAGTCATAGGTCTGGGATTTAAATAGATATATAACATGGAGTCTGAATTATTTTCCGATCTTGTCTGAGATCTGAATTTAGCAATGTTGCTATAGAGACTATAGTTGGCCGAATAGGGCCAAAGATGCATTGGTGCCAATTTTGCAGTCGTCAGTAGTGTTGAGCGATACTTTCCGATATCGGAAAGTATCGGTATCGGAAAGTATCGGCCGATACCGTCACAGTATCGGAATCCAATCCGATACCGATACCCGATCCCAATGCAAGTCAATGGGACGAAAATATCGGAATTAAAATAAACCCTTTATACACTTGTAGGTTCATTCTACATGAAGGAAAACAACTAAGAATATTGTAGGATGTATTGGGGGACGTGGCGGAGATATTAAAGGGACAGAGGTTTAGCCCAATGTAATAGAATAGCAGGATTTTTTATTTTTTTTTATGAAGTTCGGCGTTAGAAAGAATTTGACTATGTTTTTTTTTTTTTTTTTATGTCAGATATTGATGTTTCACTACTTCCACGCCCTTCACCTTCTTTTTTACTTCTCCCACGCTTTCTTCTTAATTATCCTCATCATCAGCTTCTTTGACATCAACTTCTTCACCTTATTCATCTTCTTCTTCATCTTCTACCTATTATTTTTTGGGTTACATTGTTCATATTCTTTTTATTTTACTATTATCTTCATCATATTCAACTTCTTCATCATATTCTTATTTGTGACAGGCATTCCCGTAGTTGTTATCTATAAAAGTTTGAAGATTACACCTTCCGTTCTGCCTGTCACAAAACAGTTACATTTGTCCGCGTTCAGTTTGGCCTGCAGCATCAGGCTTTATCCAGGGGCACCACGAGGAGGAACGGACTCACCCCCATACACTGCTTAGTCTTCTTCTGCTTATAATTTACATAATATTTTTTGCTCTGATATTTTGTGTTATGCTTAATGTCCTTCTGCTCTTTGTTCTGCAGCCTCTTGTTCTTCTGCTTCTCGGTCTTCCAGGTCGTCGTCGTCTCCAGGGTCGTCGTCTCCGGGGTCGTCGTCATCGGGGTGGTCTTCAGGGTCGTCGTCTCCGGGGTCGTCGTCATCGGGGTGGTCTTCGGGGTCATCGTCTCCAGGGTCGTCGTCATCACGGTGGTTGTCGTCTCTGGTGTCGTCGTCATCTTAGGGGTGGTCTTCTGGGTCATTGTGTTTAGTCTCTTGAACTTGGAAATGTAGCAGAAGGTACAAGAAGGCTGAGAAAATGCCGAGAACCAGCTGATGGAACTGGAACTCGGATGGCTACCCGAAGGTCCAAGAGCCAATGGAACTACCGAGGACCAGCTGACGTTACTGGAACCCGGTTACTAAGCAGGAGGTACCTGTGCTGAAAGCACTACCAAGGACCACCTGACGTTGGTGGAACTCGGATACCCAGAGGGAGGCACCTAAGCCAAAGGCTCTGCCCGGAACCAGCTGACGGTACTGGAACCAGGATGGGGAGCAGAAGGTACAAGAGCAAAAGACACTGCCGAGAACCAGCTGACGGTGCTGGAACCCGGATGGGTAGCCGAAGGTCCAAGAGCCAATGGAACTACCGAGGACCAGCTGACGTTACTGGAACCCGGTTACTAAGCAGGAGGTACCCGTGCCTGAAAGCACTACCAAGGACCACCTGACGTTGGTGGAACTCGGATACCAAAGGGAGGCACCTAAGCCAAAGGCTCTGCCCGGAACCAGCTGACGGTACTGGAACCAGGATGGGGAGCAGAAGGTACAAGAGCAAGTGTCTGCGTGGCTTTTGCAGGACACGATGCCGGCTGCACAGCAGGGGAACAGCTGGCGGTGCTGGACCCCACTGACACATTGGCGAGGTGTTTTTCTCTGTGCAGCTAGCACATCTGGGCCCCAACTGGCGGTTTGTTAGAGCCCAGGGTCAGCAGGAGGAGGAGCAGGAGGAGGAGGAGCAGGGGGAGGGGAGTGTAGGCCGAAGCCTGCACTGGCGGCAGCTTTGGGTCTGTTGTGTCTGCGTGGCTTTTGCAGGACACGTTGCCGGCTACACAGCAGGGGAACAGCTGGCGGTGCTGGACCCCACTGACACATTGGCGAGGTGTTTGGCTCTGTGCAGCCAGCACTTCCGGACAGCAACGATCGGTGTTGGAGCCCGGGCTCTGCAGGGGGAGCAGAGTGTAGGCCGAAGCCTACTTGAACCGATTTCAAAGGTCACCTTTAACCCCCCCTCAGGGGTTAGAAAGTAGAAGAGCCACAGCTTATGCAGCAGTAGTGCTGCACAAGTCAAAGGTTGCTCTTTTAATTTTTCTCCTTGCACACGCTGAATGAAACACGTATAACATTTAGCCCTTTATACAATCAAACTGTGTTGGAGGCGCGAGTTCCCTTTGTAATGAGACGCAGCACAGATGTCAAGAATCCCACCTTGGTGCTGGGTGCAGCCTCCCGAGCGTTGTTATTTGCTGTACAGGAGTCTGCGCTGTCGTGTTATCCCCTGGCCTAGCGCCGTTAGCGCTGCCCATCTTCTGGCATCATGTAATGTCGGCCGGTGCGGTTCGCGATGCCCATGAATCCCAGCCCCGCAGTGTCTTAACATTGTTAAAACACTGCGGGGCTGGGATTCAGGGCCTGGCGCAGCACATATGTTGGCCTCTCACACTCGGGTCCTTACACCCGCTTCAGACTGTGCGGCGTCATCTGATCCCTTATCGCATGCCACGGCCATGAAGCCGCACAGTCCGAAGAAGGCGGAAGGAGAGGAGGGACAGGCGAACTGATGCACTGATCCTGCCCATGAATCACACCCTCGCAGTCCCAATAAATAAGACACCGAGGGGCGTTGTGTGGGTCAGGGCGGCCGCAGAGACGCAGGCAGCCAAACAATGATGCCAGAAGACAGGCAGCGCTACCAAGGGGGTTGCAGCGTGTCATTACAAAGGAAAGTCACACCACCGGGACGGTTAAATGGTCACACAGAGGACACATTTCAGACGTGTTTTCAGTTCCACATGTGCGAGGAGAATACGTTTCTGAGCCACCTTGCACACATGCAGCATTACCGCTGTACAAGGTGGCTGGATAACGTAAAAACGCCTGGGGGAGGGGGGACAGGTTCCCTTCAATTTCAGTTCTTGTGTCTGCGTGGCTTTTGCAGGACACGTTGCCGGCTGCACAGCAGGGGAACAGCTGGCGGTGCTGGACCCCACTGACACATTGGCTGGTGTTTTTCTCTGTGCAGCTAGCACATCTGGGCCCCAACTGGCGGTGTGTTAGAGCCCAGGGACAGCAGGAGGAGGAGCAGGAGGAGGAGGAGCAGGGGGAGGGGAGTGTAGGCCGAAGCCTGCACTGGCGGCAGCTTTGGGTCTGTTGTGTCTGCGTGGCTTTTGCAGGACACGTTGCCGGCTACACAGCAGGGGAACAGCTGGCGGTGCTGGACCCCACTGACACATTGGCGAGGTGTTTGGCTCTGTGCAGCCAGCACTTCCGGACAGCAACTAGCGTTGTTGGAGCCCGGGCTCTGCAGGTGGAGCAGAGTGTAGGCCGAAGCCTAATTGAACCGATTTCAAAAGTCACCTTTAACCCCCCCTCAGGGGTTACAAAGTAGAAGAGCCACAGCTTATGCAGCAGTAGTGCTGCACAAGTCAAAGGTTGCTCTTTTAATTTTTCTCCTTGCACACGCTGAATGAAACACGTATAACATTTAGCCCTTTATACAGTCAAACTGTGTTGGAGGCGCGAGTTCCCTTTGTAATGAGACGCAGCACAGATGTCAAGAATCCCACCTTGGTGCTGGGTGCAGCCTCCCGAGCGTTGTTATTTGCTGTACAGGAGTCTGCGCTGTCGTGTTATCCCCTGGCCTAGCGCCGTTAGCGCTGCCCATCTTCTGGCATCATGTAATGTCGGCCGGTGCGGTTCGCGATGCCCATGAATCCCAGCCCCGCAGTGTCTTAACATTGTTAAAACACTGCGGGGCTGGGATTCAGGGCCTGGCGCAGCACATATGTTGGCCTCTCACACTCGGGTCCTTACACCCGCTTCAGACTGTGCGGCGTCATCTGATCCCTTATCGCATGCCACGGCCATGAAGCCGCACAGTCCGAAGAAGGCGGAAGGAGAGGAGGGACAGGCGAACTGATGCACTGATCCTGCCCATGAATCACACCCTCGCAGTCCCAATAAATAAGACACCGAGGGGCGTTGTGTGGGTCAGGGCGGCCGCAGAGGCGCAGGCAGCCAAACAATGATGCCAGAAGACGGGCAGCGCTACCAAGGGGGTTGCAGCGTGTCATTACAAAGGAAAGTCACACCACCGGGACGGTTAAATGGTCACACAGAGGACACATTTCAGACGTGTTTTCAGTTCCACATGTGCGAGGAGAATACGTTTCTGAGCCACCTTGCACACATGCAGCATTACCGCTGTACAAGGTGGCTGGATAACGTAAAAACGCCTGGGGGAGGGGGGACAGGTTCCCTTCAATTTCAGTTCTTGTGTCTGCGTGGCTTTTGCAGGACACGTTGCCGGCTGCACAGCAGGGGAACAGCTGGCGGTGCTGGACCCCACTGACACATTGGCTGGTGTTTTTCTCTGTGCAGCTAGCACATCTGGGCCCCAACTGGCGGTGTGTTAGAGCCCAGGGACAGCAGGAGGAGGAGCAGGAGGAGGAGGAGCAGGGGGAGGGGAGTGTAGGCCGAAGCCTGCACTGGCGGCAGCTTTGGGTCTGTTGTGTCTGCGTGGCTTTTGCAGGACACGTTGCCGGCTACACAGCAGGGGAACAGCTGGCGGTGCTGGACCCCACTGACACATTGGCGAGGTGTTTGGCTCTGTGCAGCCAGCACTTCCGGACAGCAACTAGCGTTGTTGGAGCCCGGGCTCTGCAGGTGGAGCAGAGTGTAGGCCGAAGCCTAATTGAACCGATTTCAAAAGTCACCTTTAACCCCCCCTCAGGGGTTACAAAGTAGAAGAGCCACAGCTTATGCAGCAGTAGTGCTGCACAAGTCAAAGGTTGCTCTTTTAATTTTTCTCCTTGCACACGCTGAATGAAACACGTATAACATTTAGCCCTTTATACAGTCAAACTGTGTTGGAGGCGCGAGTTCCCTTTGTAATGAGACGCAGCACAGATGTCAAGAATCCTACCTTGGTGCTGGGTGCAGCCTCCCGAGCGTTGTTATTTGCTGTACAGGAGTCTGCGCTGTCGTGTTATCCCCTGGCCTAGCGCCGTTAGCGCTGCCCATCTTCTGGCATCATGTAATGTCGGCCGGTGCGGTTCGCGATGCCCATGAATCCCAGCCCCGCAGTGTCTTAACATTGTTAAAACACTGCGGGGCTGGGATTCAGGGCCTGGCGCAGCACATATGTTGGCCTCTCACACTCGGGTCCTTACACCCGCTTCAGACTGTGCGGCGTCATCTGATCCCTTATCGCATGCCACGGCCATGAAGCCGCACAGTCCGAAGAAGGCGGAAGGAGAGGAGGGACAGGCGAACTGATGCACTGATCCTGCCCATGAATCACACCCTCGCAGTCCCAATAAATAAGACACCGAGGGGCGTTGTGTGGGTCAGGGCGGCCGCAGAGGCGCAGGCAGCCAAACAATGATGCCAGAAGACGGGCAGCGCTACCAAGGGGGTTGCAGCGTGTCATTACAAAGGAAAGTCACACCACCGGGACGGTTAAATGGTCACACAGAGGACACATTTCAGACGTGTTTTCAGTTCCACATGTGCGAGGAGAATACGTTTCTGAGCCACCTTGCACACATGCAGCATTACCGCTGTACAAGGTGGCTGGATAACGTAAAAACGCCTGGGGGAGGGGGGACAGGTTCCCTTCAATTTCAGTTCTTGTGTCTGCGTGGCAGTCGCAGGACACGTTGCCGGCTACACAGCAGGGGAACAGCTGGCGGTGCTGAACCCCACTGACACATTGGCTGGTGTTTTTCTCTGTGCAGCTAGCACATCTGGGCAAAAACTGGCGGTGTTAGAGCCCAGGGTCAGCAGGAGGAGCAGGGGGAGCGGAGTGTAGGCCGAAGCCTGCACTCGAGCAAGTTGAAAGGAAACCTTTAACCCCCCCCCCCCCCCAGGCGTTTGTAGCTGAAAGAGCCATTGTGTACAGCACTAATGCTGGAAAAGGTAAACTTAGCTCTTTTAATTATGGTCCTTGTACATGCGGAACCTAACATTTATGAAATGTGTCTCCTCACAGCGTTAAACCGTCCGGTAGGTGGAACTTTCCTTTGTCGTGTGACGCAGCACAGCCATCATTTTTACCCCCTTGGCGCCGTGCGCCGCCTCCTCAGCGTTGTTTGAATCTGTCCCGGAGCCTGCGCTGTTAGGTTAGCCCTTGGCCATGCACACATGTTGCGCTGCCCGTCTTCTGACCTCATTTGGTGTCAGGCTGGCTGCGCCTGTGCGGGTGCGCTGGCCGAGATCCCGCCTCGCAGTGTCGTCTAATGTAATCCCACCGCGGGCCTGTGATCCATGCCCGTGCGCAGTGCATATCCTCTCCTCTCACTCCCCTCCCTACGGCTTTTTCAGACTGTGCGGTGTCACGGCCGTGGCATGCTATTAGGGACCAGCTGACATCGCACAGTCTGAAGAAGCCGTAGGGAGGGGAGTGAGAGGAGAGGATATGCACTGCGCACGGGCACGGATCACAGGCCCGCGGTGGGATTACATTAGACGACACTGCGAGGCGGGATCTCGGCCAGCGCACCCGCACAGGCGCAGCCAGCCTGACACCAAATGAGGTCAGAAGACGGGCAGCGCAACATGTGTGCATGGCCAAGGGCTAACCTAACAGCGCAGGCTCCGGGACAGATTCAAACAACGCTGAGGAGGGGGCGCACGGCGCCAAGGGGGTAAAAATGATGGCTGTGCTGCGTCACACGACAAAGGAAAGTTCCACCTACCGGACGGTTTAACGCTGTGTGGGGACACATTTCATAAGTGTTAGGTTCAGCATGTGCAAGGAGCATCACGAAAAGAGGCACTTTTTCCCTTTGCATCATTACTGCTGCACAAGGTGGCTCCTTCAGTAACAAACGCCTGGGGGGGGGGGGGTCAGGTTCCCTTACATTTAACTTGTTGTGTCTGCGTGGCGGTCGCAGTACACGTTGCCGTATACACAGCAGGGGAACAGCTGGCGGTGCTGAACCCCACTAACACATTGGCGAGGTGTTTGGCTCTGTGCGTACAGCACTTCTGGACGGCAACTAGCGGTGTTGGAGCCCAGGGACAGGTGGAGGAGGAGGAGGTTGGAGGAGGTTGGAGGAGGTAGGAGGGATTGCCACACACACAGCAGGGGAACAGCTGACGTTACTGAACCCCAATAACAGAGGAGGGACTGTTGACTGTGCGTACAGCACTTCTGGACGGCAACTGGCGGTGTTGGAGCCCAGGGACAGGTGGAGGAGGAGGAGGTTGGAGGAGGTTGGAGGAGGTAGGAGGGATTGCCACACACACAGCAGGGGAACAGCTGACGTTACTGAACCCCAATAACAGAGGAGGGACTGTTGACTGTGCGTACAGCACTTCTGGACGGCAACTGGCGGTGTTGGAGCCCAGGGACAGGTGGAGGAGGAGGAGGTTGGAGGAGGTTGGAGGAGGTAGGAGGGATTGCCACACACACAGCAGGGGAACAGCTGACGTTACTGAACCCCAATAACAGAGGAGGGACTGTTGACTGTGCGTACAGCACTTCTGGACGGCAACTGGCGGTGTTGGAGCCCAGGGACAGGTGGAGGAGGAGGAGGTTGGAGGAGGTTGGAGGAGGTAGGAGGGATTGCCACACACACAGCAGGGGAACAGCTGACGTTACTGAACCCCAATAACAGAGGAGGGACTGTTGACTGTGCGTACAGCACTTCTGGACGGCAACTGGCGGTGTTGGAGCCCAGGGACAGGTGGAGGAGGAGGAGGTTGGAGGAGGTTGGAGGAGGTAGGAGGGATTGCCACACACACAGCAGGGGAACAGCTGACGTTACTGAACCCCAATAACAGAGGAGGGACTGTTGACTGTGCGTACAGCACTTCTGGACGGCAACTGGCGGTGTTGGAGCCCAGGGACAGGTGGAGGAGGAGGAGGTTGGAGGAGGTAGGAGGGATTGCCACACACACAGCAGGGGAACAGCTGACGTTACTGAACCCCAATAACAGAGGAGGGACTGTTGACTGTGCGTACAGCACTTCTGGACGGCAACTGGCGGTGTTGGAGCCCAGGGACAGGTGGAGGAGGAGGAGGTTGGAGGAGGTTGGAGGAGGTAGGAGGGATTGCCACACACACAGCAGGGGAACAGCTGACGTTACTGAACCCCAATAACAGAGGAGGGACTGTTGACTGTGCGTACAGCACTTCTGGACGGCAACTGGCGGTGTTGGAGCCCAGGGACAGGTGGAGGAGGAGGAGGTTGGAGGAGGTAGGAGGGATTGCCACACACACAGCAGGGGAACAGCTGACGTTACTGAACCCCAATAACAGAGGAGGGACTGTTGACTGTGCGTACAGCACTTCTGGACGGCAACTGGCGGTGTTGGAGCCCAGGGACAGGTGGAGGAGGAGGAGGTTGGAGGAGGTTGGAGGAGGTAGGAGGGATTGCCACACACACAGCAGGGGAACAGCTGACGTTACTGAACCCCAATAACAGAGGAGGGACTGTTGACTGTGCGTACAGCACTTCTGGACGGCAACTGGCGGTGTTGGAGCCCAGGGACAGGTGGAGGAGGAGGAGGTTGGAGGAGGTTGGAGGAGGTAGGAGGGATTGCCACACACACAGCAGGGGAACAGCTGACGTTACTGAACCCCAATAACAGAGGAGGGACTGTTGACTGTGCGTACAGCACTTCTGGACGGCAACTGGCGGTGTTGGAGCCCAGGGACAGGTGGAGGAGGAGGAGGTTGGAGGAGGTTGGAGGAGGTAGGAGGGATTGCCACACACACAGCAGGGGAACAGCTGACGTTACTGAACCCCAATAACAGAGGAGGGACTGTTGACTGTGCGTACAGCACTTCTGGACGGCAACTGGCGGTGTTGGAGCCCAGGGACAGGTGGAGGAGGAGGAGGTTGGAGGAGGTTGGAGGAGGTAGGAGGGATTGCCACACACACAGCAGGGGAACAGCTGACGTTACTGAACCCCAATAACAGAGGAGGGACTGTTGACTGTGCGTACAGCACTTCTGGACGGCAACTGGCGGTGTTGGAGCCCAGGGACAGGTGGAGGAGGAGGAGGTTGGAGGAGGTAGGAGGGATTGCCACACACACAGCAGGGGAACAGCTGACGTTACTGAACCCCAATAACAGAGGAGGGACTGTTGACTGTGCGTACAGCACTTCTGGACGGCAACTGGCGGTGTTGGAGCCCAGGGACAGGTGGAGGAGGAGGAGGTTGGAGGAGGTTGGAGGAGGTAGGAGGGATTGCCACACACACAGCAGGGGAACAGCTGACGTTACTGAACCCCAATAACAGAGGAGGGACTGTTGACTGTGCGTACAGCACTTCTGGACGGCAACTGGCGGTGTTGGAGCCCAGGGACAGGTGGAGGAGGAGGAGGTTGGAGGAGGTTGGAGGAGGTAGGAGGGATTGCCACACACACAGCAGGGGAACAGCTGACGTTACTGAACCCCAATAACAGAGGAGGGACTGTTGGGACTGTGCGTACAGCACTACCAGGCAACAACTAGCGGTGTTGGAGCCCAGGGACAGGTGGAGGAGGAGGTGGAGGAGATAGGAGGGATTGCCACACACACAGCAGGGGAACAGCTGACGTTACTGAACCCCAATAACAGAGGAGGGACTGTTGACTGTGCGTACAGCACTTCTGGACGGCAACTGGCGGTGTTGGAGCCCAGGGACAGGTGGAGGAGGAGGAGGTTGGAGGAGGTAGGAGGGATTGCCACACACACAGCAGGGGAACAGCTGACGTTACTGAACCCCAATAACAGAGGAGCGACTGTTGACTGTGCATACAGCACTTCTGGATGGCAACTAGCGGTGTTGGAGCCCAGGGGCAGGTGGAAAAGCAGAGGAACACAATGTAGGCCGAAGCCTGAGAAAGTCGAAAGGGAACCTTTAACCCCCCCCCAAGGCGTTTGTAGCTGAAAGAGCCAGCTTGTGCAGCACAAAAGATGCAAAAGGAAAAGGTGGCTCTTTTCATCATGCTCCTTGCAAACACAGAACTAAACACTTATAAAATGTGTCCCCTGAAGCCGTGAAACCGTCCCGGAGGTGGGACTTTCCTTCGTAATATGACGCAGCACAGCCATCATTACTACCCCCCCCGCCGCCGTGCCCCGGCTCCTCAGCGTTGTTTGATTCTGTCCCGGAGCCTGCGCTGTTATGTTATCCCGTGGCCAGGCACACTTAGCGCTGCCCATCTTCTGACATCATTTGGTGTCAGGCTGGCTGCGCCTGTGCGGCTGCGCTGGCCGAGAGCCCGCCTCGCAGTGTCTTCTGATGTAATCCCACTGGGGGCCTGGGATCCATGGCCATGCGCAGTGCATATCCTCGCCTCTCACTCCCCTCCCTACGGCTTCTTTTCCAGACTGTGCGGTGTCACGGCCGTGGCATGCTATTAGGGACCAGCTGACACCGAACAGTCTGAAGAAGCCATAGGGAGATGAGTGAGAGGTGGAGGTTCAGATATGCACTGCGCATGTCCATAGATCCCAGGCCCCCAGTGGGATTAAATCAGAAGACACTGCGAGGCGGGCTCTCGGCCAGCGTGGCCGCACAGGCGCAGCCAGCCTGACACCAAATGATGCCAGAAGACGGGCAGCGCTAAGTGTGCCTGGCCACGGGATAACATAACAGCGCAGGCTCCGGGACGGAATCAAACAACGCTGAGGAGCCGGGGCGCGGCGCCGGGGGGGTAGGAATGACGGCTGTGCTGCGTCATATTACGAAGGAAAGTCCCACCTCCGGGACGGTTTTACGGTATCAGTGGACACATTTTATAAGTGTTAAGTTTTGCGTGTGCAAGGAGCAAAACCAAAATAGCTACCTTTTTCCTTGTGCAGCATTACTGCTGCACAAGGTGGCTCTTTCAGTAACAAACGCCTTGGGGGGGGGGGACAGATTCCCTTACATTTCAGTTGTTGTGTCAGCGTGGCGGTCGCATGACACATTGCCGGCTACACAGCTGGGGATCAGCTGACGTTACTGAAACCCAATAACACTGGGTCGTATGTTTTGACTGTGCAGACGGCACGTCTGAGCCTCAACTGGCGGTGTTGGAGCCCAGGAATTTAAGTTCAGGTGGTAGAAAGATGAACACAACAGGAGACCTGGATAACGTATACAGTGACCTAATTATTTAATCAGGAGGAGGAGTGGCAAATTCCTGCGAGATCCAGGCCTTGTTCATTTTCAGGAAAGTAAGCCGGTCAACGTTATCGGAGGATAGTCGCATGCGACGGTCAGTTAGTACACCACCTGCAGCACTAAAGACACGTTCCGATAATACACTGGCCGCAGGGCAAGACAGCACCTCCAATGCATACTGGCTTAGCTCTGGCCATGTATCCAGCTTTGAGACCCAAAACTTGAAAGGGGAAGAGCCGTCTGGGAGTACAGCAAGAGGGCAAGACATGTAGTCTGTCACCATCTGACGGAACCGTTGCCTCCTGCTGACTGGAGCCGTCTGTGATGGTGTAGACTTTTGTGGGGGGCACACAAAACTGTGCCACAGTTGGGCCATACTGGTCTTGCCTTGGGCAGAGGCACTGCTTCTGCTCCCTCTTTGTGCAGAGCCTCCACCACTGCCTGGACGCACTGAGCTGCTTTGGAATGCAGTAGCAGCACTTCTCTCAGTTGGAATGGAGAAGATGATGGAACTGACCAGTGTGTCTTGGTACTCCCGCATTTTTCGCTCCCGGTTCAACGGTGTGATGAGGCTTTCTACGTTGTCCCGGTAGCGAGGATCGAGGAGGGTGAACACCCAATAATCAGACATGTTGAGAATGTGGTCGATGCGGCGGTCGTTTCTCAGGCACTGCAGCATGTAATCCACCATGTGCTGCAGACTGCCAACTGCCCAAGAAACGCTGTCCCCAGCTGGAGGCGTGATCTCTGCCCGCTCGTCATCACCCCACCCTCGCTGTACACACTGAGTACTGGACAATTCGGGAACTCCCTCCTCTGGACGGATGTCTTCCTCCTCCATTGACTCCTCCTCATCCTCCTCACAAACTGTCCCCTGCCTACGCGTTTGTGAGGAACCACGTGGCGCTGACTGTCCAGAAGATGATGGAAGTGGTGAATCCTCATCCTCCACCTCTTCCACAACATCATCCCTTAGCGCTTGCAGTGATTTTTCAAGCAGGCAGATAAGGGGGACAGTCATGCTGACTAGTGCATCATCTGCACTCGCCATCCGCGTGGAATAATCAAAGGGACGCAAAACCTGGCAGACATCCTTCATAGTGGCCCACTCTGTGGTTGTGAAGTCTGTACGGCGCTGACTGCGACTTTTTTGCGCCTGATACAGCTGGTACTCCATTACAGCTTGCTGCTGCTCACACAACCGCTCCAACATATGTAACGTGGAATTCCACCTGGTAGGTAGGTCACATATGATGCGATGTTCCGGCAGGCGGTGTCGGCGCTGCAGAGCCGCAATGCGCGCTTTTGCCGTGCTGGAACGCCGCAAGTGAGCACACTCTAGGCGGACCTTGTGCAGCAGTGCATCAAGATCCGGATAGTCCCTCAAAAAACTCTGCACGACCAAATTGAGCACATGTGCCAGACATGGGATGTGAGTGAGGTTGCCGAGGCCCAGGGCTGCCACCAGATTTCGGCCATTATCACACACTACCATGCCTGGCTGGAGATTCGCTGGCTCAAACCACACATCGCTCTCCTGCTTGATGGCATTCCAGAGCTCCTGCGCTGTGTGGCTACGATTCCCCAAAAAAATTAATTTCAAGACGGCCTGTTGACGTTTGGCCACGGCTGTGCTCATGTCGGTCGTAACAGGTACACGTTCATCACGGGTCCATGTGGAGGTGGACTGTGACGGCTCCTGCAGCGATGATTCTGAGGAACTGGTGTAAGAGGAGGAGTCAATGCGTACAGAATGGATTCCTGCAATCCTTGGAGTGGGCAGGACACGTCCTGCGCCACTCGCACGGTCTGTACCCGGCTCAACTACATTAACCCAATGGGCAGTGAGGGAAAGGTATCGCCCCTGTCCATGTTGACTGGTCCACGCATCGGTGGTGAGGTGGACCTTGCTACTGACGGCGTTCAGTAGCGCGTGTTTTATGTGTCCCTCAACATGCTTGTGCAGGGCAGGGACGGCTTGCCTGCTGAAGTAAAAGCGGCTGGGCACACTGTACTGTGGGACTGCCAATGACATCAAGTCACGGAAGCTGTCAGTCTCCACCAGCCTGAATGACAGCATTTCCAGTGACAGAAGTTTGGCAATGCCTGCAGTCAGAGCCTGTGCTCGTGGGTGGTTTGACGAGAAAGGCCGCCTTTTCTCCCATGCCTGTACTACCGATGGCTGTAGACTGGGCTGGGAGTGTGTGGTTGACTGGGAAAGTGGTGCTGCGGGTGGAATGACAGCGGGTCTCTGGACAACAGGGCCAGAGGTTCTTCCACGGCGATCCTGGGAGGAAGCCGAACCAGCTGCGTGTGAGCTAGAGGAAGAGGCAACACGAGCTGAAGAGGTGGTAGCTGCCGCTGTTGGTTGGCCTAGCTCTTCAGTGTGTTTGTCTAACTCCGCCGGGTGCCTGTTGCGCACATGTTTCCACATGTTGGAGGTATTGAGGTTGGCGACTTTTTGACCTCTTTTGATTTTTTGATGACACACCTTGCATCTGACATAGCAAATGTCATCTGCAACTGTGTCAAAAAAGGACCAGGCACTGCAAGTCTTGGGAGCCCCCCTTTTGACTTTTGGAAGAGACATGCTCCTTACGGGTGCCAAAGCGGAGGCTGCAGGATCCGCAGTCTTCCCCCTCCCTCTCCCTCTTTGGGCCGTACGGGGAATCTCTTCCTCAGAGCTGCTCCCACCACCTTCCTGTCCCTGACGCCAAGATGGGTCAAGGACCTCATCATCTACACTACCCTCTGCCCCCAACTGCTCCTCCTGGGTAGTCTCAGCAGCAGAGCACGCACCAGTAAGTGGCACCTGAGTGTCATCATCAGCTGATGCGGCCTGCGAGGTGGTGACCGGAGCCACTGGCCCACCCGCCTCTTCAGAGGAAGACAGAAAAAGCGGTTGGGCATCACTGCACCCTGCCTCTTCTTCCATTTCTCCAATGCTGCTTGGCTGGCCCCCTGTTTCCAAGCCAAGAGATGATTCAGAGAACAGAAGTAGAGACTGCTCCTGTCCTGGGATCTCTGTCTGCCTGGGCAATTTTGCAGGTGGTGAAGAGACAGATGGCTGCTCTCCAGTGCTCTGTGTCTGAGAGGATGTGGCACTAATGGAAGTTGATGCATTAGCTGCCATCCATCCCACAACGGCTTCAATTTGGTCTTGACGCAGCAGCGGTGTACGGCGCTCGGCGACAAAGCTGCGCATGAACGACTGTTCCCTTGTGAAAGTGGGTGCTGATGACTCACCGGTGCCCGCAGCAGGCACAGAATCCCCACGTCCCCTCCCTGCTCCGCGCCCACGCCCACGCCCACGTGCCTTACTCACTGCCTTCTTCATCTTGGTTGACTGATAAAGATAAGCAGAAAAGTACTAACGGCTTTGTGTGCTTATTCCTGAGCAACTCCTCCTAACAGGTATAAGACACACTAATTTTCTAAAGTGTGGACTAGACTTGAATATGAGCTAATGTGGCCTACACAAATGTAAAGTGGTGTAACTGGTGTGTTTGGTGAACTTTATTATTTATTTATTTTTTTGGGGCTGAACTGACAACGGATAGAGCTGCAGTCACACGGAGACCGTGCAGACAGACGTAAACGGCGCTGCAAGGCCCAAAAACCCTCCTCTACTTTATCCTATGTAGTGTTTTTCCACAAATTAGCTGGAGACGGGTGGAAAGACACTAATAGGATTTTTTTAAATTAATTAGCAGCAGACTACACTACTTGAAAACAAAATGAAAATTGATTTGGCGGTATGACGCAGTGAACAACCCTGAGCTGGAGACAACCAAGCTACGGCTGCTCACAGGCTACAGGGCGAGCTGCAGTCACACGGAGACCGTGCAGACAGCCGTAAACGGCGCTGCAAGGCCCAAAAACCCTCCTCTACTTTATCCTATGTAGTGTTTTTCCACAAATTAGCTGGAGACGGGTGGAAAGACACTAATAGGATTTTTTTAAATTAATTAGCAGCAGACTACACTACTTGAAAACAAAATGAAAATTGATTTGGCGGTATGACGCAGTGAACAACCCTGAGCTGGAGACAACCAAGCTACGGCTGCTCACAGACTACAGGGCGAGCTGCAGTCACACGGAGACCGTGCAGACAGCCGTAAACGGCGCTGCAAGGCCCAAAAACCCTCCTCTACTTTATCCTATGTAGTGTTTTTCCACAAATTAGCTGGAGACGGGTGGAAAGACACTAATAGGATTTTTTTAAATTAATTAGCAGCAGACTACACTACTTGAAAACAAAATGAAAATTGATTTGGCGGTATGACGCAGTGAACAACCCTGAGCTGGAGACAACCAAGCTACGGCTGCTCACAGACTACAGGGCGAGCTGCAGTCACACGGAGACCGTGCAGACAGCCGTAAACGGCGCTGCAAGGCCCAAAAACCCTCCTCTACTTTATCCTATGTAGTGTTTTTCCACAAATTAGCTGGAGACGGGTGGAAAGACACTAATAGGAATTTTTGGAAAAAATGTGCAGCAGCCTGCACTACTTCAAAAAAAAAAAAAAAAAGGACAGTATGAGGCAATGAACCACCCTCCCTGAACTGAATACAACCAGCTATGGATGGCCTATGTGGCTGCACTCAGACTAGAGAGTGGGCTGCACTCACACACACACACAGAGAGACCTTGCAGATCGCTGTGAAAACAGCGCTACAAGGCAAAAGGAAGGTGATTAGTAGGTGAACACAGCGGTTGCTAAATTAGCCTTTGGAAAGCACAAAGAAGCAAATCGCTATCTCTAAACTGTCCCTCAGTCAGCAAACAGCGTCCTGTCACTAACTGAATTCACAGCAGAGTGATCGCAAAATGGCGCCAGCGACTTTTAAACTGCATCATGACATCATTTAAGCAGCCAATCACAGCCTTGCCAGTAGTTTCATGCCCTCCATGCTAAACAGGATGTGCCCACACTTGGAATCTTTCTCATTGGCTGAATTTCTGAATTTTGAATCATGGAACTTCCGATTCCGGTATCCGATACGCGCCAAGTATCGGAATCCCGGTATCGGAATTCCGATACCGCAAGTATCGGCCGATACCCGATACTTGCGGTATCGGAATGCTCAACACTAGTCGTCAGTCACTGACTGTGACAATAGGAGATGGTTAGACTATCTAGGGAAAGTGTGCTTTCACAAGGAAAATGGTAAGAATGATATATCAATTTATTCATCCATTTCCATGATCAATAACAGAGAAAAGAAACAATGCATTGCTCCAGAGGTTTATTAGAATTATTTTATGGGTAATATAAGTATTTATAAATAAACACATCAAGAAAGCTGACTGGTGCTATCTAAATATTCAAATAGCCTTTTCAGAAAGGAAGAGGAATTGAACACTAGTGCCACCTTTTGGATTTCGCAATTCTAAACGTTTTTATTGACCCTTTCACTAGCCTTGCCACATAACTTAAGATAAATCAGACACTCCATTTCCAAATGTGCTGGTTAAATGGTTATTTGTATATACTATTTATTAAAGGAAATCTGAGGGTAATAGCATTTTGACACTGTGCGATGCCAGCACCGAGATCCCTGCTGTCGAGAGAAAATGAACATTTTTCCCCCGGCAGCGTTTAGGTCCAGTGTCAAAGGGATGGTGCTGGTATGGTTTCAGTTTTTGCACAGTGCTTTAGAGTTCAGCATTAGAGCTGGCTGTTAGTCATTGCCAGGAGCACGGTTACAGCTGACTCAACCTGTGCCGGCGCCTCCCCTATGACTGGAAGCCAAATTCTGCCGGGAACAATAAAGTTTATTTCCTCCTGGCAGCAGGGCTCTCATTTCTGAAGGTTAATAGCCTCTTTATTTTACACTAGATTGTGGCCCGATTCTAACGCATCGGGTATTCTAGAATATGCATGTCCCCGTAGTATATGGACAATGATGATTCCAGAATTTGCGGCAGACTGTGCCCGTCGCTGATTGGTCAAGGCAACCTTTATGACATCATCGTCGCCATGGCAACCATTATGACATCTACGTCGATACTGTGCCCGTCGCTGATTGGTTGAGGCCTGGCGGCCTCGACCAATCAGAGACGCGGGATTTCCAGGACAGACAAACAGACAGAAAAACCCTTAGACAATTATATATATACTGTAGATGACAGGTTCTCTTTAATGCTCCTGGTCAGTACTGTATTTCCTTGTATAGTCTGCAGCATGAAAATACTGGGCAGAAAGTCTTAAAACTATGTTCTCTCTGTATGACAGCATAATGGTTATTATACACTGTGTGCAGAATTATTAGGCAAGTTGTATTTTGATCACATGATACTTTTTATACATGTTGTCCTACTCCAAGCTGTTCAGGCTTGAGAGCCAACTACCAATTAAGAAATTCAGGTGATGTGCATCTCTGTAATGAGGAGGGGTGTTGTCTAATGACATCAAAACCCTATATATAAGGTGTGCTTAATTATTAGGCAACTTTCTTTCCTTTGGTAAAATGGGTCAGAAGAGAGATTTGACAGGCTCTGAAAAGTCCAAAATTGTGAGATGTCTTGCAGAGGGATGCAGCAGTCTTGAAATTGCCAAACTTTTGAAGCGTGATCACCGAACAATGAAGCGTTACATGGCAAATAGCCAACAAGGTCACAGGAAGCATGTTGGGCAAAAAAGGCGCAAAATAACTGCCCATGAATTGAGGAAAATCAAGCGTGAAGCTGCCAAGATGCCATTTGCCACCAGTTTTGCCATATTTCAGAGCTGCAACGTTACTGGAGTAACAAAAAGCACAAGGTGTGCGATACTCAGGGACATCGCCAAGGTAAGGAAGGCTGAAAAACGACCACCTTTGAACAAGAAACATTAGATAAAATGTGAAGACTGGGCCAAGAAATATCTTAAGACTGACTTTTCAAAGGTTTTATGGACTGATTAAATGAGAGTGACTCTTGATGGGCCAGAGGCTGGATCAGTAAAGGGCAGAGAGCTCCACTTCGACTCAGACGCCAGCAAGGTGGAGGTGGGGTACTGGTATGCGCTGGTATCTTCAAAGATGAACTTGTGGGACCTTTTCAGATTGAGGATGGAGTGAAGCTCAACTCCCAGACCTACTGCCAGTTTCTGGAAGACAACTTTTTCAAGCAGTAGTACAGGAAGAAGTCAGTATTGTTCAAGAAAAACATGATTTTTATGCAGGACAATGCTCCATCACATGCCTCCAACTACTCCACAGCGTGGCTGGCCAGTAAAGGTCTCAAAGAATTAAAAATAATGACATGGCCCCCTAGTTCACCTGATCTGAACCCCATAGAGAACCTGTGGTCCCTCATAAAATGTGAGATCTACAGGGAGGGAAAACAGTACACCTCTTGGAACAGTGTCTGGGAGGCTGTGGTGGCTGCTGCACGCAATGTTGGTCGTAAACAGATCAAGCAACTGACAGAATCTATGGATGGAAGGCTGTTGAGTGTCATCATAAAGAATGGTGGCTATATTGGTCACAAATTTTTGGGTGTTTTGTTTTTGCATGTCAGAAATGTTTATTTCTAAATTTTGTGCAGTTATATTGGTTTACTTGGTGAAAATAAAGAAGTGAGATGGGAATATACTTGGTTTCTATTAAGTTGCCTAATAATTCTGCACAGTAATAGTTACCTGCACAAACAGATATCCTCCTAAGATAGCCAAATCTAAAAAAAACACACTCCAACATCCAAAAATATTAAGCTTTGATATTTATGAGTCGTTTGGGTTGATTGAAAACATAGTTGTTCATCAATAATAAAAATAATCCTCTAAAATACAACTTGCCTAATAATTCTGCACACAGTGTATTAGTTCTTCAATACAGGCAGGGTGCATATTTGCTAGCTGAGAGCTAGAATGTATGGCTCTGACCATATAATTTGGCATTTTTATGTTACAACTTTCTCATTCTTATGTTGATGGTTTAAAGATGATGTAGGTATTTAAAATTATGGCGAGGTATTAGTGATCCACAGCAATAAGGTGTGTGATCGTAAGGTTGAAATGCAGAGAGGTGGTGGTTACATAAACAAGGCGGTTCTGGCATGACTTTTATCAAAATTCCACACTAGGACATATGGGACCCTCACCCTCACCTGCTTGTTAACATATCCACTAACATTGAAACATTTCCATAAGAAATAAGATCTGACATTCCTTATTTATAGGTACATTTATCATCCTAATTGTTGTCTGAGAAACCATTGCCTGACATCTCTTTTATGTTTTTGTCCAACTTCATCACATAAAGATTAGTATGGGGATAACATATTCAGCACTTTGTACAGTACCTTCAAATACCACTACATGGTCCTTACACACAGTTCATGCTTTCTGAAAGTATAGTTCAACAAATGCCTGTTTTGACATTTATTTTAAAGTATTAGTATATTGACAAAACATTCAACATCCAGAAACTAATTGAATTGGGAGAGGAAAAAATATTTTTCTTTTAGAAAAATGATAGATAATTCATGTTTTATCCAAAATGCTGCAACTGAACAAAAATGCTCCTGATCATTTTTCTACGTTACCATAGAAAATGCTATGGAGAATGACAAGTTCTTGTTAACAATTTAATGTAGCCTTAAGTGCAGTTACAAAGCAACTTATTTCTACCCAGGGGCTGTTGGATCAATTCCAGAAGAACAAAGGACCCTTTAGGATTTTTAAGAAAAAAAAAATCACAAAAAATATGCCTCTTCTTTTTTTCAGTTTTATTTTCACAAGCGAGACATCTTTTTGTTCAAGCCCTTTATCTCGAGCTTTGTATACATATTTTTAATCCTACACAAAAATGATAGGATGTCAAGAAGGATCTATAATAACACCATTTTTTTTATTTCACTTCAAAGACTTTGCAATTTCTGATCCATGTGACATTCACACTCCTTCAGGGTCAAACAACATCTTGCAGCCTTCATAAAATGATTAAATATTTTAAACAGCTCCTGCTTATACCTTCATCGCCCCATGAGACTGATACTGTTATCGTTTTTGTCAAAGGCAGTTTCCATCCACATTTGTCATTCCAGCTTGCATTTATGAGTTATCAATCGCCACGTCAAAATGCAAAATAACTGATGTTCTTTGGGCGGTATTGGATGGTCTATCCGGGGCTTTTAATCAATGCTGATTTTTATTTTCCATACCCATACATAAATCTTTACTATTCTGGGCCACACATAATGCATTTATACAAAGCACAGTGACAGGAGCAGTAGTTATATTATCAAACATTATACCTTGGGGCTAACTGAGTATCAAGGGCTTTCAAAAGGGAACACTGGGAATTACTGTGCAGAAGAGATGACTGCAGAGGAGAATGGAACGAATTGGTAGTTGCTCTGAATAAATCAAGATCATGCTGCATAATCTTTCCAGCTTACATGCAACCCTAATTCCTTCACTAATGTTTTGAATCACTGATCATCTCTCTACAGAGTTTTATAGCCATTTCACTGCTTGTATATAATTAGAAAGAAAGTCATATAAAAAGTTTGATTTCTTCAAATATACATGTTTATCAACAGCAGTTTGGAATGCACTGAATAAGAATTTAAGCGTAATGTAATAGATTCAATGTATTACTATTAAAATATGATAAAAGAGAAACCTATGCACATTTATAGCTTCCTTATAATTAGTGCATTGGGAAGCCTCATAGTGCTGCACAATATTGTAAGTTGGGTTACTAACTGGATATATTAATTTAGTGCTACTTTTAGAACCTACATGTTCGATATGCCATGTTTTCATGTAGGAATTAGTTATCTCTGAAGTAAGAATGTATATCCACTAGGTGTCAGGATAGAACTACGTCTATCAAACTAGAGAAAATCGTAGTTTGTAGATTATTAGAGGGCAGAAAAAATTTACACTATTTTATTAGACCTCATTCTAGTAAATTATAGATTTTGTGACTTTAAGGAAGGGTAATCAGCACAGTACAGTTAGTCCTCGGGTTACGACGGTCTCGAGTTACATCGTTTCGTGGTTATGACGCTTTTACGGTGCCTCATTCCGACTTACGCGGTTTTGCGTCATAAGTCGAACTACGTGCAACTACGTGCAGCGGCGGAAGAATAGAGTCCAGTACTGTACACTGTACCCAGTTACACGAGGAAAACGAATCTCCTGCACGCCATAACACCCTTCATTATGGCTCCCAAACGTAAGCTAGACTCATCTGATACCAGTGCATCAAAAAAAAAAAAAAGGAAGGCCATCACCATGGAGGTGAAAGTGGATATCATAAGGCGATCTGATAAGGGGGAAACACCAACAGAAATTGGCAGGTCATTAGGACTTAGTCGTTTGACTGTATGGTACAGTACTGTATGAACGTATGGTCTGACTTACGTCGAAATTCAGTTTACGACGCCACGTAAGAACGGATCAACGTCGTAAGTCGAGGACTACCTGTACAAGACTCATATAGACCTATATAGACCCCCTCTACCTCCTTCGATGCTTTCTAGCACAGTACATCAGTGCCACAATGCATGAGCGCCACAATAACATTGATGCTTCCACCTTAAAGCTTGCAGTCAGGATAAGAGATGGGTAAAATTATTCGAGTAAAATTTAATTCTATTATTATTTTACAAAAATCCACAATCTGGAGAATACTTTGTTTATAATTCAGGAAAATGATTGCCTTCATCTTGCTGAATCCTAGAGGACCTGCAAAAATTTCCAACGGTCACTCTTGATGCTCCCTGCCCACATTCCAGTCTTCCGTGCCTCTCTCATGCCGAATCTCCAGCCAGGTGTTCACCCTAGGACAGAGCATCCAGCAAAAGCAGGCCCCGAAGTTCATTTTGCATGCTCTGAGGGTTACTTGTGACCAGAAGTCCTGGCCTAGTGTTAATAATGGACCAGAGAGGTTGTATGATGAAGACACAGAGGACAGGATATAGGCAGGGACCAGAGGGGGCGGCTGGAAAGGTGAGTGGTGTATAAGGTTTATTTTTTACATGTTGCGTTTATTATGCTCCAGGATCTGGGCAGACCTTAGAGTTTAGTAGGAATAATTTAATTTTCTACAAATTAAATTTCCCAGTTAAGTGCTCTATATTTGGCGAATTTGAATTTTGGCAGATATGATATTTTTTTTAAAGTAGTATTACACAAGTTAAAATATAAGGTTTATCCCCCTTGATTTTTCCTCATTTTTACCTTCAATAACAGCACAGAGTATATGCTGTTGAGCATGTTACATGACCAGTGTTCCACATGTTACATTTTTGGTGGTCTGCATGTAACATGTCCGATGGTCTTCAAAAAACATAAAGACTCCTACTTTGCTCCACAACTAGCCCATTGATGTGAATGGGTCAGGATAAAGCGGACAGCACACTTTTGGCAAATACTATCAGTTTTACCCTGACTGGCTGCTAGAAGAAACTTGGGATTCCTCCATCATGTTGTTTACATGCATGAAAAACAGATGATACATGAATGGTAAAATCTGACACAGAGCAAAAGCAAATGATAACCATATCCAGTTCACTGAAAAAAAATGGTCCATAGACATGAAAAAAGTCATTATTGCGTGAATAAGGTCTTATAGATGTTCACCATCAAGGTTGTATTGATACAAGTTTTGAGTCTTGACCTTTTATTGCAACAGATTTTTAAAGCTTAGGTTTATTTGACATTGAAGTTCTCAAACATATAGATTTTATTATTAAGTATGTGGAATTACTGTAGTCTATTACCAGTGTAATAGAAGAGTTTTGCTATCTGCCTCTATTTGAAACATTTTTAATAAAAATATGATGATGTCTGCAATATTTCAAGAAAATCTGTTTTATAGTTTCAAGAGACTCAATACACAATACTGTATAACAATGATGTGAACAATGAAGATGTGTAAAATTGTTTTGACAAGTGCAGAGAAATAATACAAATCAATGCTCTTTTGTGTTTCAAGTGCTTAAATTTTAAGTGAAATTCTCATTGAAAGCTATGCAAGATTTACTTAGGGTAAAAATAAAATATTGCTAAAGAGAAAACTCTGAACAATTCACACTTACGAAGACTATTTATTTTTTATGAATAATTCAACGTTATAAATGAGTCTACTCAGTAGCACTAAGTCTCTGAAACGGGAAAATAATATCCTCCTGAAAAAGGAGAAACAATCACATTAAGGCCATGTGCACATGTTCAGGATTTCTTCCAGAAATTTCCTGAGCAAAACCAGACATTTTCTGCAAGAAATCCGCATGAGGTTTTTTTCGCGTTTTTCTCGCGTCTTTTGCACTTTTTTTTGCGGATTTTTTGTGTTTTTTTCTGGAGATTTCCCAATGCAATAATATAGTGGGAAATCCGCAAAATATTTGCAAAATTAATGAACATGCTGTGTTTTTTACCGCGATAAGCTTTTTTCGTGGAAAAAAACTCATTATGTGCACAAAAATTGCGGAATGCATTCTAAATGATGGGATGCATATGTATGCGTTTTTACGCATTTTTATAGCATTTTGATAGCGAAAAACGCGAAAAAAACGTGAAAAATCCGCAACGTGTGCACACAGCCTAAAGGGGGTTTCCACTGTCAGCAATGATGCTACTAATTGTCAGTAACTGAGCTCAGTGGCTGTGCTAAGGTAGACTGCCTGATAAGTGTAGTAGACATGATGCAACATATCTAAGATAGCAGTAACAGATATTTATCCTACCCAGGTCCAAAAACGACTCTCTTTTACTGCTCATATCTAGCTGTTAGAGCTATAGTAGTGGCGTCACATTGGCACATTGTAGTAGTGGCGTCACATTGGCTGTACTTTTGCAGTCAGTCAGCACTGCAGCAAAAAAATAGAGATCTGAACATCAGTGGGAAGCCACAGCTTTCGGGGTCCACTTCCTGTAAGTGGAAACCTCCTTTAGCATTCATTGGAATTTGCTGGTAATGGCACCTGAGCATCAAACCTAAGGTCATTAATACAGGTGTCTCAGCATCCATCTGCTTCTCAACATTAAGTCCCTTCACACAACAGAAGAACTCCATTACCCCTATACCGACGGTATCTCTGTGGCTCTCAGTCATTGCACCCACATTAGTTTGAACAGCCCATGTCACTTTCTAACTGAACACTTAATTCCTCCCACAATGACCTCTCAACAAAATCTATTCTTACCTCTGATCAGTCCTGCATCTCACCAGGAAAACAGAGAACAACATCTCAGAGGTGGTTTGCACAGAACACAGGCATACATCCAACAACTAATCTGGCAGGACTACAATCCTTTCATACTATCCTACTTCCCTACCCACCATTATGCAACATCCTTGCACCTCTATGTTTCATGACACATCACACTGTTCCCCTTTGGTGGTACCTTTGTATGAAGAATCTCCTAAAAATTGATTGCTCAAATCTAGTTCCTGCTCTCATTCCAACAAACAGATTTATTTGGTTTGCACTTCCAACTTTGCAGCCCTGGTCAACTCCTTGTCAATTTGGGAAACACCACAGCACAATGAAAAAACTGTGTAATTTATACACAACTAAGCCCAGAACATGAAACACAACATAAAACAAGCACTGTGTAATACAACCAGAGAAGCTCATGCAACATAAGAATAAGGTATCCCTCTTAAAGTAAAATAATCAAATCACTTAATAGGTGTGACAACATGTTATTCCAATCTTTAAAATGATTCATTGGTGATAAGAGAATAGGTGATAACTTGCAGAAGGGATCTAATCGCCGGGTCATCAACTGATCCTTTGAGCAGGGCTCTGAAATGCCAAATTAGAACAGATTTATAATTATCAAAAGAAAAAATAACAAATCATAAACTATTGGGCAAATCCGATATCTTAAAAAAGGACATCATTATTAATATATGTATTAACTTATGGAAACCAGGCAGAGTGTTTGTGTCCATTCTGTCATTCCCATAACATATTGCAATTATCTAAAGCTAATAAAATACCACATTAACAGAAAAATAGATAGAATAATTACCGTATATACTCGAGTGTAAGCCGAGATTTTCAGCCCATTTTTTTAGGCTGAAAGTGCCCCTCTCGGCTTATACTCAAGTCATTGTCCCAGAGGGTCGGTGGGGGAAGGGGAGCGGCAGGAGTGGCGGCTGTCACATCAGACTCACCCCCTCCTGACACGGTCTTTGCACGTCCCTGCTTCTCAGATTGGCACCGGCAGTTATTCCTGTGTTTATCAGTCACGTGGTACCGCTCATTAGAGTAATGAACATTGATGCGACTCCACTCCCATAGGCGTGGAACGCATATTCATTATTTTAATGAGCAGTACCATGTGACCGCTGAACACAAGAAGAGCTGCAGGCACCAGAGACCATTTGAGAAGCAGAGACAGTGCCAGGAGGGGGTGAGTATGACAGGGAGAGTGAGCCATGTGATATTCACCTGTCCCCGTTCCACCGCCGGGCTCTGTCTTCCGCATCCTCTGGCTGTGACATTCAGGCAGAGGGTGCAATGATGTGTTTAGTGCACACCCTCTGCCTGAACAGTCACTGCAGAGACCCGGAAGACATAGCAGCCTGCAGCAGTGGAACGGGGACAGGTGAATATCACAAGTGTCAGGGGCCTGAGCCAGTAGTGATACCAGCACCTGGCCCCTAGCGACGAGAGGTGAGTATGTCATTTTTCTTTAATCGCAGCAGCATATGGGGCATATTATTCTATGGAGCATCTTATGGGGCCATTAACCTTTATGGAGCAGCATATGGGACATTTTATTCTATGGAGCATCATATGGGGCCATCAGCCTTTATGGAGCATTATATGGGGCATATAATTCTATGGAGCATCGTATGGGGCCATCATTAACCTTTTTATGCAGCATTATATGGGGCATATTTTAATATGGAGCATCTTATGGGGCCATTATTAACTTTTGTGCAGAATTATATGGGGCATATTTTTGTATGGAACATCTTATGGGACCCATCATGAACTTTATGGAGCATTATATGGGGCTCCTGATTCAATATGGATATTCGAAAACATTTAGCCTACTGATGTCTCAATTAATTTTACTTTTATTGGTATCTATTTTTATTTTTGAAATGTACCAGTAGCTGCTGCATTTCCCACCCTAGGCTTATACTCGAGTCAATAAGTTTTCTCAGTTTTTTTGTGGCAAAATTAGGGGTCTCGGCTTATACTTGATTCAGCTTATGCTCAAGTATATACGGTAAGTTAATATAAAATCATAAATATAATTTTTTTAAAAAAATACACTCATCCATTGTGATGGTTGGGCTGAGATAGGCCACAGGTAGGATAGAGAGGGGTCACATAAGTATAATTGCTACTGCAACTTTATAGACCTTAGTGAAGTTGTGGTACCTGTGGCCCATCACCAACCTACTACCACACTTCATTTAGTAAGTATAGTTATTGACATACCTTAATTTATGATTGTGTATTACCTTATTAATGCTACCAACAATTTTTCTATTTGTGTGTTGTTTTATTATGAGCAGGTAATTTTAATTGGTAATAGGATTAAGAATGGATACAGAAATACTCTGCCTGGTGTCCATAGGCTAATACAAGTTTGTCGTCAGTGTTTTTTTGTATGGGCTACTTAATTATATACCATATCTAGAATATGGGATCCAGTTTTGGCTCCACATTTTAAAAAGGATATTCAGAAGTTAGAATCAGTTCAAAGGGAGCAACTAGATTATTACATGGGATGGAAGGCCTCATATGAGGAAAGGTTAGAATAGTTGGGATTGTTTAGTTTGGAGAAAAGATGTCTCAGAGGAGACCTCATTTACATGTATAAAAATATGTGTGGCTAATGCAAAGGACTTGCAGATGTCTTATTCCTTCCAAATATTTTGCAAAGGACCGGGTGGCACTCACTACAGGTGGAAGAAAGGCCAATCCAGCAGCAAAACACAAAAGGGTTTTTTTTTACCGTTAAAGTGGTCAGACACATCCTACCTCTAGTGATGAGCAAATATACTCATTACTCGAGATTTCTCGAGCATGCTCGGGGGTCCTTCGAGTATTTTTTAGTGCTCGGAGATTTAATTTTTCTTGCCGCAGCTGAATGATTTACATCTGTTAGCCAGCATAAGTACATGTGGGGGTTGCCTGGTTGCTAGGGAATCTCCACATGTACTTTTGCTGGCTAACAGATGTAAATCATTCAGCTGCGGCAAGAAAAACTAAATATCCGAGCACTAAAAAATACTCGGAGAACCCCCGAGCATGCTCGAGAAATCTCGAGTAACGAGTATATTTGCTCATCACTACCTACCACAAGAGGTAGTAATGTCAGACACTGTAACAGCTTTTAAAAAAAAGCCAAATGCTTTTCTCACATTAAATGGCATTGTGGGTTATAAATAATTGTGATAGAGAATATATAACTGAGGAAGAAGGTTGAACTTGATGGAATTAAATCTTTTTTCAACCTTTATAACTATGAAACTATGTGTATATTAATATATTTTTTTAAGATATGGGATGCACACTAGTAGTTTATAATGTGCTACAGTTTCTTCTGATATTTATAAATTAATTCCAATGTGGCATTTCAGAGCTCTGCTCAAATGATCAGTTGAGGTCCCAGTGAGCAGACCTTCTTCACAAGTTATGGCCAATCCAGTTTCTACCATGATTATTTTTTAGCAATAAAAATACATTTTCAAGGGTATGAGATGTGCACCAGTAGTTTATGATATGCTACTTTTGCTTTTGATAACTATAGGTCTTGTATTTATACATCTATGGCACTCCACACTTCCTTTTATTCAGTAATACTATTGCAATGGACTGAACTGCCTGGATGAGTAGGACCCACTAACAGTCTGTCCAGGTTCTGCTCTCAGCAGTGTCGTTCAACTTTAACCAACTCCACCCAGTCTGCTGATACTCTTGGCTTACACTACATCAGCATCCGTCTGCACAGCACACCTGAAAATCTCCTTCTTCTACAGTTAACCTAGTCCCACAGTTTGAATAAAGTTTCTAGTGTGAGTTCAGCCTCACATGATGACTTAGTCTCACGTGTTACAACAGTACCAAATCTATTACTGTTCTCTATCAGGCGTGTACCTCAGTACACTCTAAAACCCTCTTAGCAGCTTTCCACAGTCTACAATCACATTTTGATGTTAACAGGCTTTTATTATTCCACGTTCCTAATTGATGGAACAAATCCTACCTGGAATAGGCACCACAAAATATCTATGCATGATTTACCTTGTTGGCACTAAAGCCACTTCCATATACTTGAAAGCAAGCAAAGTTGTGGGACGCACTAGCAGCAAGTGTCAATGCCTTCACCAACGTACTTTCAAAAACCCTGTTGCACATGGCATTTATTCTTCTATGCAAACAGCCTTTTTCCTGAAGATCATATACTGTGCACAGGAAAAAAATCTGCATGCTTCTCACACATCAGCTCTCTGTTCACATTGGCATTCTTATTCTGAGCCATGACTTCTCCGATATGTCTTACAGAGGCTGAGTCAAGCCTTGCTGCAACCAGTTAATCATTGCCATTACCCTCACCAACCACAGCATCCTTGATAAAGTCCACTGAGAATCCACCATCATCAAACCCCTCTCTTGGAATTGCCTAGATAGCTTCAGACTAGATCTTGCCCTCACTCAGTACAGAAAACTAGTGGTACAGCTCAGTTGAACAATATATTTATGATGTGTTACAATACATCACAGTATATTCAGTAAACATACTCACATAAAGTCATGGCAGAAAGTGTTGGCACCCTTGAAAATATTTCAAAAAATGAAATATTTCACCCAGAAAATTATTGCAATTATACATGCTTTGTTTTACACATGTTTATTTTCCATTGTGTGTATTGAAATAACACAAAAAAACTGAAAAATAAGCCAAATAGGACATAATTTCACAGAAACCCCCCCAAATTGGCTGGATGAAATTGTTGGCATCTTCATCTTAATATTTGGTTGCCCACCTTTTGAAATAAATAACCAATAAACAATCAATCGCTTCCTATAAACATCAATAAGCTTTTTACACCTCTCAACTGGAATTTTGGAACACTCTTTTTGCAAACTGCTCCAGGTTTCTTATATTTGAAGGGTACCATCTTCTAATAGCAATTTTAAGATCTCTCTATGGGTGTTCAATGGGATTTAGATCCTGCCTCTTGCTGGTCACTTCAGAACTCTCCAGCACTTTGTTTTCTTCCATTTCTAGGTGCTTCTTGAAGTATGTTTAGGGTCATTTTCCTGTTGGAAGACCTATGACCTAAGACACAAACACCACTAAGACAACCAGTTGCAGATGCAGGAAACAACCCCAAAATATCTTTGAACCTCCACCATATTTCACTGTTGATACTATGTTCTTTTGTTTGTAAGCCTTATTCTGTTTTCAGTAAACAGTCGAATGATGTTCTCTACCAAAAGCTCTATTTTTGTCTCATCTCTTCACAAGACATTTTCTCAGAAAGATTTTGGCTTACTCATGTACATTTTGGCAAACTGCAGTCTAGTTTTTATAATGTCTCTGTTTTTGCAGTAGTGTACTCCTCTGTCTCCTGCATTAGATTTTGTTCAAATGTTGACAGATAGCTCACTCTGAAGTATCCTGAGCCTGCAGGCCAGTGTGAATTTCTTTGGAACTTGATTGGGGCTGCTTATCCATCATCTGGACTATCCTGCGTTGCAACCTTCATAGATTTTTCTCTGCCATCCACGTCCTGGCAGATTAGCTACAGTGGCATGTGTTGTAAACTCCTTGACTATGTCATGCACAGTGGACATAGAAACATCAAGATCTCTGGAGATGGACTTGTAACCTTGAGATTGTTGATATTGTTCAACAATTTTGGTTCTCAAGTCCTTAGATAGTTCTATTCTCTTTCTGTTCTCCATGGTTAGTGTGGCAAAGATTGAGTCAATTTCTCCCCTTTTTGTCTGGTGTGGTTTTCATATTGTTCACATCTGCTACTTGTTAAACATGAGTTTGAACAAGAATCACATGCTTAAAACAAAGTTGTTTACATACAAATTTAGAAAAGTGACAGCAATTTTGTCCTGCCCATTTTGGGGGTTTTGTGTGAAATTATGTCCAATTTGCCTTTATATCTCTGTTTGCTTTATTGTCTTGTTGCAATAGAAACACAGAATATAATAATACGCATAACAAAACACGTAATTGCAAATTATTTTCTTGTAGAAATACTTCACGTTCTGGAACAATTTCAAAGGTGCTACAGTTGAATTTCATAAAATTTGATGAAGTCAGATTTGCTGAACTCGTGAAGGTGATTACATTTTTATCAAATAAATTAGGTGCAAAATGAATCTGGTCAAAAGAGGTTAAAAAATAATACAACTGCAATATTCACCTTTCCTCAATGTTACCCATATCAAGGATTGACTCCTTTTACTTCTTCTTTTCCTTCTGACTGCCACTGCTTACTAGGTCCTACACTGTCATGTGGCAAGTGATCCACATCATTGATCATCATGGTGCCCGTTTTTATCATGTGGGATGCTATTCATGTCATTGAGTGGCCATGTGAGGTTCAGCATTTGTCATTGACAGCATGGGGCCTACTTAGCAGGGGTGGTACCCACCGGAAGACTTTGAAGGAGAAGAAAACTTATGAGAAGCCAATAGGAGGACCCAATGATGAGCAACAGCAGGACGAGTATGGTCAAGGAGAGCTGAGTATAACAATCTATTATTTTTTTAACCCCTTCCCAGCCCTGACAATCCAAAAAAGGCCACCGGCTTCATTTTGATTCATTTGTGCAATGCAAATTGCCTCAAATTCAGATTAACAAATTTTGGTAAACAATCAGTGAGCCTCACATATTTAGAATCAATTTGCTCATTTCTAACATGAACACTTGTAGATGTAAGAAAAAGTAAACTTCTTATCAGTCTCTTTGTTGACCAATATATTCAGTAAAGGATATAACTGAATTCTATATCCTGCAAAAATAGGGAATATTTAGTTCACTCTTCTTATAACTGACCACAACAACATTTTCATAGGATGTATCTTTAAAGGGAACCTGTCACCCCGTTTTTTGAAGATGAGCTAAAAATAGCGTTAAATAGGGGCAAAGCTGGGCATTACATTAGTGTCTTTGTGTGCCTTTATTACCCACCTATGCTGCCGAAATACCTTTGTAAAGTCGCCATTTTTTGCTGTCACTCACGCTGGTCTGGTCCTATGGGCGTGGTGACAGCGCTGTTTCTCCCCCAGAATACTGCTCATCATTATGTTGGTGGCGTAGTGGTGTGCGCATGTCCAAAAGGCGAATCCACTGCCCAGGTGATGAAAAACAGCGCGATCTGCGGCGTGGCCATCTTTCCTGTGGCCGCGCGTGCAGAATCCCGCGGCCATTTTCCTGAAGCCCCGGGCAGCAGAGCGCTCCATCTGCGCACGCGCGGCCACAGGAAAGATGGCCGTGCCCACCGGTAAACGGCTGAATAGCGCAGATCGCGCTGTTTTTCATCACCTGGGCAGTGGATTCGCCTTTTGGACATGCGCACACCACTACGCCACCAACGTAATGATGAGCAGTATTCTGGGGGAGAAACAGCGCTGTCACCACGCCCATAGGACCAGACCAGCGTGAGTGACAGCAGAAAACGGCGACTTTACAAAGGTATTTCGGCAGCATAGGTGGGTAATAAAGGCACACAAAGACACTAATGTAACGCCCAGCTCTGCCCCTATTTAACGCTATTTTTAGCTCATCTTCAAAAAACGGGGTGACAGGTTCCCTTTAATAACTTCCTACCTTTAAGGACTCCACAATCTAATGTGCATCAGGACCTCTAGACTCTCTTTCATCAGCATATTCTCTTTTGGACTGGTCATTCTTTAGTTTTCAACAAGATAAGCCAACCTCAGAGGAGTCTGGTATCAACTCTCTCACAGAGAGAACATTAGTGCTCAACATATAGAGTGCTTCTGGAGCAGGTGGAGAGATCATTACTGGCTTAGAGATGGGACAAACCATCATTAAATTAACAGCTTTGCATTGTGTATGAGGCTCCTGAATTTGCTACTGTGTCCACAAGTTATTATTTCTCATGTCAACAATAACCTTAATACCAAAAGGCTAAAAGAAACAATAGAGAAGGTTCTCAGTATTGTCTCATCCTGATACCGTGAATATGTAGACTACACATTTTTGGCACAAATTGTGTCAGAATTCTGGTGCAATTAGCATGATAAAATCCCCATCAATGAATATTGCTTTAACTTTTTTAATTCCTCCCATTTTGATGCCAATATTTGCAAGGAAAATATCCTCAATAAAGAAACGTTGTGAGAATGTTCATTATTTAATGTAAAAACGTTGCTCTGAATAGATGAAATTTTCTAGCAGACCAAACTGATTTTCTGCTGACAATAAAACTGTATGTGTTAGGCTGGAGTCACACTCAGCGCAAGACAATACGGTCCGTTTTTTACGGCCGTAATACGGAGAAATGTTCCCAAAATAGTGATCCGTAGGCAGGGTGTGTCAGCGTATTTTGCGCATGGCATCCTCCGTATGTAATCCGAATGGCATCCGTACTGCGATATTTTCTCGCAGGCTTGCAAAACCGACATCTAATGGATTTATGTGCTCAAATGTTCGGGAAAACATATATACAGTATATATATATATATATGTATATATATATATATGTCATTGAGACACATATATATATATTCTGTATTTATATTTAATTCAGCGCGATATATGTTAAAAGCCGGTAATTCAATTGCCGGCTTCTAATTTCTCCTTCCCCAACCCGACAGGATATGAGACATGGTTTACATACAGTAAACCATCTCATATCCCCATTTTTTTTGCATATTCCACACTACTAATGTTAGTAGTGTGTATGTGCAAAATTTGTGCGCTGTAGCTGCTAAAATAAAGGGTTAAATCGCGGAAAAAATTGGCGTGGGCTCCCGCGCAATTTTCTCCGCCAGAGTGGTAAAGCCAGTGACTGAGGGCAGATATTAATACCCAGGAGAGGGTCCATGGTTATTGGCCCCCCCCCGTGGCTAAAAACGTCTGCCCCCAGCCACCCCAGAAAAGGCACATCTGGAAGATGCGCCTATTCTGGCACTTGGCCACTCTCTTCCCACTCCCGTGTAGCGGTGGGATATGGGGTGATGAAGGGTTAATGCCACCTTGCTATTGTAAGGTGACATTAAGCCAGATTAATAATGGAGAGGCATCAATTATGACACCTATCCATTATTAATCCAATTGTCTGAAAGGGTTAAAAAACACACACACACGTTATTAAAAAGTATTTTAATGAAATAAACAAACAGGTTGTTTTAGTATTTTATTGCTCTCTCAATCCATCCGGAACACCCTCGCTTGGCAAAATAATAAACACACAATATACATACCCTCTGATGAACTTTCAGGTCCCACGAGGTAATCCATCTGAAGGGGTTAATTATTTTACAGGCAGGAGCTGCGCTAAAGCACTCGCTCGTGTCTGTAATCCCCGGGTGATGAAATGAAAGCAGGGTGATCTGTACTTACATTGAGTTGCGGTGAGGCGCCCTCTGGTGGATTAACTCATATGAACTGGAGCGTGGGAACTTTTCCAAGGCTGCAGTTCATGAGTTTATCCACCAGAGGGCGCCTCACCGCAACTCAATGTAAGTACAGATCACCCAGCTTTCTATAAGGGTTCTTATATACCGCTTATGTGTTAATACTGTACCTTTGTGAGTTTTTTGTCCTATGCTATTCTCCAGGGCATTTTTTTGGTGTTAATAGTATTTGCTTTTCTGTTTTTTGAACAGAGTAACTGGTGCCCCGTTTCTGATCACTATGGATCATAAAGCCAGGGAGAGAACCTGGCAAGACCGTATTGGTGATGTGTTCAAATCTAGAACTATTGGTGCTACTAATGATGTTTCTAATAATTTTAAGGATTCAACCCGTAAATATCGGAATCTATTGCATAAAAAAATCAGATTGTGGTGGACTCGTGCCTCACTACAAAATTATCAGAAATGCAATATAATTCCTAGAGGTCTTCGGGTACAACTTTACCCCACTTTTGAGCTTGGTGACATTGCATTAAATACTAGATGGGAAGAGGCGGCTACAGCTTGCTCTCTAAAATTCATTGAGATTATCAACGATAAGAATACGGCATCATTGAATGAATTGGATTTACAAATTACATCTATGCAGTCACAAATGACTGTTGAATATTCAAAAGAGCAAATGGATGAATTCTTTCTAGAAATATCGAAAGATATGGAAAAGTGGGAAAAGGAGATATGTGATATGAAAACGAAAAAATATGAGCGTGATTTAAATGACTACGAAACAAAACGAATTTTCAAATGGCAATATAGGAAAGAGAAAAAATTGCATTCATCAAGAAGTTCATCTTTGACATCAGTTGCATCTCTTTCAAGCCAAACTTCTGCACAAGACTGTGATACCCCTAGACCTCCGAGTATGAAAACTAGGTTTGGTGGGAAGTGGAGTAATCAGGATTCCTCCAGGAATCACCAGGGACCAAAAAATAGACAACCCCAGGTAATTAATTTATCTGATCATATACTTACATCTGAGCAGGAGGATCTTCTTCAACGGGGGTTAACATTCTCTCCCGCTAAATCTTTAGATGCCTTCACGGCGGTAAAGGATGTTCATCTTTTTGCCCGAAAATTGGTATTAAAAAGATATCATGAAAAATCAATGACAGAGTGCCAGCTGGATGAAGCTGATGACCAACAAGTTGTAGCCATTCTGGAATCATTGTTGGATGAACAGAATCCAACTTTGGTAAGTAGCGTTCCCACCCACTTGTATTCTAAATCAAAAAAATTTCCGGCATTAAGTACTTGTCCAGCCATTGATGTTTTCGTTAAAATGGTGTCTAGTGATGTTGAACAGCTTTGCACTAAAAAGATCTATAGCAGGAATCCTAAAATGGATGTGGCAATCAAGGAGATACAGAGTTGGTCGGATGTAACTATTAAACAAGCAGATAAAGGGGGCAATGTAGTCATTTGGCCCAACCATCTATATGAAAAACAGGCCCAAAAATTATTGATGGATAAAGCTTGTTATAAGAAGCTTTATTACAACCCCCTTGTAGAGTTCAAACAGGAATTGGTTGATATTGTTACACAGGCCTTTGAGGCTGGCTTTATCCCTAAAAAACTTATGGAAGCTATTATTTTGATTAAGCCTAGGATGCCCACTCTGTACCTTATTCCCAAGGTTCACAAGGACTCCTCAAATCCGCCAGGGAGACCGATTGTCTCTGGGAATGAGGGTCTTTGTGAACAGGCATGTAAAGTGATTGATTTCTACTTAAAGCCTTTGGTGCATACTCTCCCATCCTTCGTTCAGGATACCACAGCTACATTACGCAGCTTTGATGGTCTCTGTCTGCATGATAATATGGTGCTTGTGACAGCGGACATTGAGAGTCTCTACACATCAATTAGGCATCAGGACGGACTTAGGGCGGTCTCTTGGTTCCTTGAGGCTGGGGGTTTTGATAGAGGCTTGGCTGATTTCATATTACAGCTACTTCAGTTTATTTTGACACATAACTGTTTTGTATTTTCAGATCAGACTTACCTCCAGCTTCAGGGGACCGCTATGGGGGCCGCCTGTGCTCCTTCCTATGCAAATTTGTTTTTGGGTGCCTGGGGAGAGGTATCTTTCTTAGCGATCCAGTGGAGCATATTGACAAGGTGCACCACTGGATTCGCTATATTGATGACATATTCTTTGTATGGGAAGGGACGATTGAACAACTTAATGAATTTATGTCCGGGCTCAATATGAATGATCTTAACATCAAACTGACCTTCTCCCATGGCCGCCAGGTTAATTTTTTGGATTTGGATGTGTGTATCTCTCCTCAAGGTTTGATTGAGACTAACGTCTATCGAAAACCTACAGCAACCAATACTCTCTTACATGCAAGTTCATCGCATCGCCAGTCAACCATCAATGGTATTCCCATCGGACAACATTTGCGGATCAAGAGGATTTGTTCCAGCCAACAGAAATTTCAGGATCAGGCCAAAAACCTGTACCAGTGCTTTAGGGAACGAGGATATAGTCACCAGCAGATCCGTAAAGGTTATAAGAGAGCATGTTCAACTTCTCGTGATGAACTTCTGTACCAATCTACACCAAAGATCAAAAATGACACTCAGGTGAGATTAATAACTCCCTATAACAGCCAATGGAAAGAATTCACTCAAATAGTTAATAAACACTGGGATATATTGCGATCCCATTTTGAAGAGGATTCTTTCAGACAAACCATTGATAACTGCGAAGAGATCAGATAATCTTCGCGACTTGCTTGTTCGCAGTCACTATTCTCCTAATGTCAAAAAGAAGGATTTACATGGACCTATACATGGGTTTTTTCCAAGCACCTTCTGCAAGGGCTGTCGGAATCATGTCAAAAGTAAGGAGTTCTCCAATCCCCAGAGTGGCCACAATTTTAAAATCAGGCATCAACTTACTTGTGCCTCTAAAGGGGTTATATACCATGCACAATGCCCTTGTAATAGAGTATATATTGGTATGACAACACGGGAACTCAAATTGAGAACAAGGGAACATGTACGGGACATTGAAAGAGCAAAGGCTGCTAAGATTACCAAGGAGATTGAATCACTCAAAACTCTGGCTCGACATTTTTATTTATATCATGAGTGCAATGCAAGCAAGCTCAAAATTAAAGCCATTGACCAGGTCTCATTGGGTCCACGGGGGGGGTGACTTATTTAAGGCACTCGCTAAGGTTGAAAGTCGGTGGATCTACCGACTTAACACAATCGCCCCCATTGGCCTCAATGAGAATTTTGGGTTTGGATCCTTTTTATAATTAACATCATTCACGTTTTTTATGGGGGGGGGTGGGTTTTTGGTTTTATTTTATGTAAATTTTTTTGTTTTTAATTATTCTTTTCTCTTTCTAGTATTTGGTTCTGGCCGCCTTTGCAATTGATTTAATAATGACATGCCTGATTCCGTGCCCGGATTCGCCTACAGTGTGTTGGGATGGAAAATATATATGGAGATTAAAGAATTTGTTCTTGATATAAAAAATGTAAGGGTTTTTGATGCGTAAGTCATTGTAAGTATTTCTCATCTTCTTAATCTACATGTGTGTGCATAGATTTAAAGGTTAGTCCATTTTGGACACCATGCACTTAGCGCTTTCTTATCAGTTTACATATGCTACTTTAGCACTTTATACGGACAGGGTACTGCCTGTTTTCTGCACACTCCAACTAATTGACAATTGTTGAGAGCTACTAATCAAGAACTTGTTACTAAGGCATGCTTCTGTGCTGGTCACTGTGGTCCTTGTTACTGTAGCATCCAATATTGTTCTTTTTTATTATGTCATTTTGACCAAATAAAATTATTTATTCATGGATTATACTCGTTTGGTGGTTCTTATTTACCGCTTATGTGTTAATACTGTACCTTTGTGAGTTTTTTGTCCTATGCTATTCTCCAGGGCATTTGTTTGGTGTTAATAAGATAAGAACAGTGGAATGTTTGGAATAGCAACCAGTCGTGATAACAAAGATGTAAGAGACCATTCTACACAAATGTTTGTTTTATTTGCAAAATGACACATAACTGTATAAACTCATGTTAGCGGATTTTGTATGAATCCACCAGGAAAATGTCCTTTTGTCTCCATATTTACTTAGGAATTAGCAGTAGAGTATAGTCCAATAGATTGTAATGGGTGCTGTGATATTTTTTTTAGATCTCAGTGAGTGTGGATAGTGTGCAGACCTTTAGATTTATTTTTTAATGACTTTTATATTTTTCTTTAATGTACTGCCATTCAATTAGTTACATTCTTTATTCTAAAAAGTACTCCAGCAAATCTCTCTAAAAACAGTGTACATGTTTATTTCACATTTTAGTCTTTCAGAACCAAGCTTTCACTGTTACTTAACTTCATACTAAAAGAAAATTGGCGAAAAAGCGGCTTGTAGTCTAACAGTCATCATATTTTATTCTAAAGGTTATTGCATTATTCTTTATAAATGAAGACCAAATTAGGGAGAGTTGCCTGAGAAATGCTAAGCATTCTCAATACAGCAGACTAAGCCAGTTCAGAAAGGTTATTTAAAGTTTTAGCTACACCATATTTACAAATAATAAGTGATGGGTAGAAGAAAGGTTATTATTCTTCCAAAATAAAATAATGTCATTTTTTATTTAATTAGCAAATTCTAAATGTGCTGATAAAGTACATTTGCTTGGGAGAAGTACTCTATTGTGTTACAAATACAAATTAATTGACTATGGAAACATAATAATAGATGAACCATAAAACCGCCATACTTCCAGCAGTAAATAAAATAGATCTCTTCTTGGGTCATGTCATTTTGCAGGCAAAAATATTCATGTGTTATTTGCTGCATAGTTACGTTTAAATGTATGATACATCCTGATAAATGGAAAGTTTATTTATTATAGATCACTAATAAATTGCAAATTTGGATTCTATGACCTTCCATTTGTTATATCTTGGAAGAGCTTATTTAATTTTTCTTACATTTTAATTCGCTAAACTGACAATCTTTTTCTCCATTTTACTTTTTTAATTTTTGTACAGTTCTTTAGATCCATGGATTTCATTTAATTCGTATCATTTTACTCTATCTATCTATCTATCTATCTATCTATCTATCTATCTATCTATCTATCTATCTATCTATCTATCTACAGTCCCATGAAGTATTCATACCACTGTACTTTTCCACAATTTTTCTTGTTACACCCACAAACATAAATGTATTTAATTGTGTTTCTTTGTGATATACCAACAATAATTAGCTAGTATTGGTGAAGTGAAAGAATATGATACATGGTTTTCTTAAAATTTTAAAAATATAAATCTGAAAATTGTATTCAGCCCTCCTGAGTCAATACTTTGCAGGACCTTTCACTGCAATTACTGCTGCAACTCTTTAAAGATATGTCTCTACCATCTTTGCACATCTAAAGGCTGGCATTTATTGCCATTCTTCTTTGCAAATAAGCTCTAGCTCAGAGAGAATGGAAGGTGAGTGTTTGTGAGCTGCAATTTTCAAGTCTTGCGACAGATCCTCAATGGTCTTTGACTGTACCATTCTAACACGTGCATATGCTTTGATGCAAGCAACTACATTGTACCTATGGCAGTATGTCTAGGTTGTTGCCCTGCTGGAAGGTGACCTATGCCTTAATCTCAAGTCTTTTGCAGCCAGTAGCAGGTTTTCCTCCAGGATTGCCCTTTATTTAGCTCCATACATCTTCCCATTAACTCTGACCAGCTTTTATGTCCCTGCTGAAGAAACTGAGGGAAAGCATCCCCACGGCATGAGTCTCCCACCACCATGTTTGATGGTGGGATGATGTTTTCAGAGTGATGTGCAGTATTAGTTTTACACCACACACAAATTTTTTCATTTAGCTCAAAAACTTCTACTTTGGTCTCATATGACCAAGAACACCTTCTTCCACATCATAGCTGTGTTCCCTATATGGATTTTTGTAAATTGCAAATGGGACTTCTTATGTATTGCTTTCAAAAATAGTTTTCTGTTTGCCACTGTTCCATAATGGCCATATTTGAGGAGTACACGACTAATAGTTGTCCTGCAGACAGATTCTTCCACCTGAGCTGTGGCTCTCTGCAGTTCTTACAGAATGACTATAGTCTTTTTGGCTGCTTTTCTAATCAGTACTCTCCTTGCTTGGGATGTCAATTTAGGCCATATCTTGATAGGTTTTCATTTATGTCATACGCCTTACATTTTTGGATGATGGATTGAACAGTACTCGGTGAGATGTTTAAAGCTTTGGCTAATTTTTAATAACCTAAACCTGCTTTACTTCACCATGTTTGACAGTGGGGAAGGTGTTTATAGGGTGATTTTTCATTTAGCTCAAAAAGGTCAACTTTGCATGGCTTTTTGCAAACTGCAAATGGGACTTTTTATGGATTGCTTTAAAAAATGGCTTTCTTCTTGCCACTCTTCCATAAAGGCCAGATTTGTGTGAGTATATGACTAAGGGAACTTTCACATGAGCGTTTAAGATGGTCGAGTGCAGATCTGCAATTTGTTCCTCATACCGATTTAGCATGATAAAAAATTGCAGTATGTTGCATTAGCATACAATAATTGGACCATGCGCACTCTTATACGCCAATGGGTACATGTAAAATATCGGACTGCCCTCAGATGTCATCCGATTGCAGTCCAATTTACGTTGCCACAAGCAATGGGTAATATTTGGAGAAATTAAGTTCTCTGTCTTCTCCACTTCTGTGTTCAAATTGTTTCATGAAAATCGGATCACACTAAGATGACACTCGGCTCAAACACTGACAGAGTGTGAGCCCAGTGTCTTTAGCATAATCCGCCAGATTCTCCAGCCTGAAAGAATCTAAGGGTGTCTGACCGCAGCCTGATTAATATCCTCTGGACAGATTATCCCACCTGAGTTGTGGCAGTTTCTTCAAAGTTACCATAGGTCTCTTGGCTTCTTCTCTAATTAGTGCTATATTTGCATTTTGATGTCAGTTTAGACGGACGGCCATGTCTTGGTACATTTTGGAGTTGTGACATACTTCTTTAATTTTTGGACAATGAATTTAACATTGCTCTGTGAGATGTCCAGAGCTTGGACTATTTTTTTTATAACCTAACCCTGCTTTACTCTTCTCCACAACTTTATCCTTGACTTGTATGGTGTAGTCCTTGGTTTTCATGATGCTTTTTTATTCCTGTGGCTCTCAAACAAACCTCTAAGCCCTTTATAAAACAGGCCAGTTATAGTTACACTGAGAATAAATTACACACAGATGGACTCAATTTAATAATTATGTGACTTTGGGAAACATATGGTCAATCAGGGTATTATTTAAGGGTGTAAGACTACAGGAGGCTGAATACAAATGCACAACACAATTATCAGATATTTTAAAATAACTTAAAAGCCAAGCATTATTTCAGTTAACCCCTTCCCGACCTTTGACGCCACGTAGGCGTCATGAAAACCCGTGCCAATCCGACCCATGACGCCTATGTGGCGTCATGGAATGATCGCGTCCCTGCAGATCGGGTGAAAGGGTTAACTCCAATTTCACCCAATCTGCAGGGACAGGGGGAGTGGTGCTTCAGCCCGGGGGGGTGGCTTCACCTCTCCGTGGCTACGATCGCTCTGATTGGCTGTTGAAAGTGAAACTGCCAATCAGAGCGATTTGTAATATTTCACCTAAAAAACTGGTGAAATATTACAATCCAGCCATGGCCGATGCTGCAATATCATCGGCCATGGCTGGAAACACTGATGTGAGCCCCCCCACCCCACCGATCGCCCCCCCAAGCCACCGATCTGTCCCGTAGTCCCCTCCGTCCTGTGCTCCGCTCCCCTATCCTCCTGTCCACTCCCCCCGTGCTCCTATGTCACCCCCACGTGCTCCGACGCCCCCCCGTGCCCCGATCTCCCCCCCTTATACTTACCGAGGCTCCCGGTGCTCGTCCGTCTTCTCCATGGGTGCCGCCATCTTCCAAAATGGCGGGCGCATGCTCAGTGCGCCCGCCGAATCTGCCGGCCAGCAGATTCATTACAAGTACATTTTGATCGCTGTGGTAGGTTCTATCACAGCGATCAAAATAAAAAAAATAATAAATAAACCCCCCCCTTTATCACCCCCATAGGTAGGGACAATAATAAAATAAAGAAAATATATTTTTTTTCTTTTTCCACTAGGGTTAGGGTTAGAACTAGGGTTAGAACTAGGGGTAGGGTTAGCGTTAGGGTTAGGGTTAGGGGTAGGGTTAGGGGTAGGGTTAGGGTTATGGCATGTGCACACAGTGCGGATTTGGCTGCGGATCCGCAGCGGATTGGCCGCGGATCCGCAGCGGATTGGCCGTGGATCCGCAGCGGATTGGCCGCGGATCCACAGCGGATTGGCCGCTGCGAATTCGTAGCAGTTTTCCATCAGGTTTACAGTACCATGTACACCTATGGAAAACCAAATCCGCTGTGCCCATGGTGCGGAAAATTCCGTGCAGAAACGCTGCGTTGTATTTTCCGCAGCATGTCAATTCTTTGTGCGGATTCCACAGCGTTTTACACCTGTTCCTCAATAGGAATCCGCAGGTGAAATCCGCACAAAAAAACATTGGAAATCTGCTGTAAATCCGCAGGTAAAACACAGTGCCTTTTACCTGCAGATTTTTCAAAAATCGTGCGGAAAAATCTCACACGAATCTGCAACGTGGGCACATAGCCTTAGAGTTAGGGTTGCAATTAGGGCTAGGGTTGGAAATAGGGTTAAGATTAGGCTTGTGGTTAGGGTTACGGATAGGGTTAGGGGTGTGTTGGGGTTACAGTTGTGGTTAGGGTTGGGATTAGGGTTAGGGTTGGGATTAGGGTTAGGATTAGGGTAAGGGTTGGAATTAGGGTTACGGGTGTGTTGGGGTTAGGGTTGTGGTTAGGGGTGTGTTGGGGTTAGGGCTGTGTTTATGGTTATGGCTACAGTTGGGATTAGGATTAGGGGTGTGTTGGGGTTAGTGTTGAAGTTAGAATTGAGGGGTTTCCACTGTTTAGGCACATCAGGGGTCTCCAAACGCGACATGGCGCCACCATTGATTCCAGCCAATCTTGCGTTCAAAAAGTCAAATGGTGCTCCCTCCCTTCCAAGCCCCGACGTGCGCCCAAACAGTGGTTTACCCCCACATTTGGGGTACCAGCATACTCAGGACAAACTGGGCAACAACTGTTGGGGTCCAATTTCTCCTGTTACCTTTGCAAAAATAAAAAATTACTTGCTAAAACATAATTTTTGAAGAAAGAACAATTATTTTTTATTTTCACGGCTCTGCGTTATAAACTTCTGTGAAGCACTTGGGGGTTGAAAGTGCTCACCACACATCTAGATAAGTTCCTTCGGGGGTCTAGTTTCCAAAATGGGGTCACTTGTGGGGTGTTTCTACTGTTTAGGCACATCAGGGGCTCTGCAAATGCAACGTGATGCCCGCAGACCATTCCATCAAAGTCTGCATTTCAAATGTCACTACTTCCCTTCCGAGCCCTGACGTGCGCCCAAACAGTGGTTTACCCCCACATATGGCATACCAGCACACTCACAAACAAACTGGGCAACAATTATTGGGGCCCAATTTCTCCTGTTATCCTTGTGAAAATAAAAAATTGCTTGCTAAAACATCTTTTTTGAGGAAAGAAAAATGATTTTTTATTTTCACGGCTCTGCGTTGTAAACTTCTGTGAAGCACTTGGGGGTTGAACGTGCTCATCACACATCTAGATAAGTTCCTTGGGGGGTCTAGTTTCCAAAATGGGGTCACTTGTGGGGTGTTTCTACTGTTTAGGCACATCAGGGGCTCTGCAAATTCAATGTGACGCCCGCAGACCATTCCATCAAAGTCTGCATTTCAAATGTCACTACTTCCCTTCCGAGCCCTGTCGTGTGCCCAAACAGTGGTTTACCCCCACATATGGGGTAACAGCGTACTCAGGAGAAACTGGACAACAACTTTTGGGGTCAAATTTCTCCTGTTACCCTTGCAAAAATAAAAAATTCTGGGCTAAAAAAATATTTTTGAGGAAAGGAAACATTTATTATTTTCACGGCTCTGCGTTATAAACTTCTGTGAAGCACTTGGGGGTTCAAAGTGCTCACCACACATCTAGATAAGTTCCCTTGGGGGTCTAGTTTCCAAAATGGAGTCACTTGTGGGGAGTTCCTACTGTTTAGGCACATCAGGTGCTCTGCAAATGCAACCTGACGCCTGCAGAGCATTCCATCAAAGTCTGCATTTTAAAACGTCACTACTTCCCTTCCGAACCCCAACGTGTGCCAAAACAGTGGTTTACCCCCACATATGGGGTATAAGCGTACTCAGGAGGAACTGGACAACAACTTTTGGGATCCAATTTCTCCTGTTACCCTTGGGAAAATAAAAAATTGTGGGCTAAAAAATCATTTTTGAGAAAAGAAAAATTATTTTTTATTTTCATGGCTCTGCGTTATAAACTTCTGTGAAGCACTTGGGGGTTCAAAGTGCTCACCACACATCTAGATTAGTTCCTTGGGAGGTCTAGTTTCCAAAATGGAGTCACTTGTGGGGATTTCCTACTGTTTAGGCACACAGGGGCTCTGCAAACGCAACCTGATGCCCGCAGAGCATTCCATCAAAGTCTGCATTTCAAAACGTCACTACTTCCCTTCCGAACCCCGACGTGTGCCAAAACAGTGGGTTACCCCCACATATGGGGTATCAGCGTACTCAGGAGAAACTGGACAACAACTTTTGGGGTCCAATTTCTCCTGTTACCCTTGGGAAAATAAAAAATTGTGGGCTAAAAAATCATTTTTGAGAAAAGAAAAATTATTTTTTATTTTCATGGCTCTGCGTTATAAACTTCTGTGAAGCACTTGGGGGTTCAAAGTGCTCACCACACATCTAGATTAGTTCCTCGGGAGGTCTAGTTTCCAAAATGTGGTCACATGTGTGGGAGCTCCAATGTTTAGGCACACAGGGGCTCTCCAAACGCGACATGGTGTCCGCTAATGATTGGAGCTAATTTTCCATTCAAAAAGCCAAATGGCGTGCCTTCCCTTCCGAGCCCTGCCGTGCACCCAAACAGTGGTTTACCCCCACATATGGGGTATCATCGTACTCAGGACAAACTGGACAACACCAATTGGGGTCCAATTTCTCCTATTACCCTTGGGAAAATAAAAAATTCAGGGCTAAAAACCATTTTTGAGGAAAGAAAAATTATTTTTTATTTTCACGGCTCTGCGTTATAAACTTCTGTGAAGCACCTGGGGGTTATAAGTGCTCACTATGCATCTAGATAAGTTCCTTGGGGGGTCTAGTTTCCAAAATGGGGTCACTTGTAGGGGAGCTCCAATGTTTAGGCACACAGGGGCTCTCCAAACGCGACATGGTGTCCGCTAACGATTGGAGCTAATTTTCCATTCAAAAAGTCAAATGGCACGCCTCCCCTTCCGAGCCTTGCCGTGCACCCAAACAGTGGTTTACCCCCACATATGAGGTATCGGCGTACTCAGGAGAAATTGCCCAACAAATTTTAGGATCCATTTTATCCTGTTGCCCATGTGAAAATGAAAAAATTGAGGCTAAAAGAAATTTTGTGTGAAAAAAAAAAACTTTTTCATATTTACGGATCAATTTGTGAAGCACCTGAGGGTTTAAAGTGCTCACTATGCTTCTCGATAAGTTCCTTGGGGGGTCTAGTTTCCAAAATGGGGTCACTTGTGGGGGATCTCCAATGTTTAGGCACACAGGAGCTCTCCAAACATGACATGGTGTCTGCTAGCGATGGAGATAATTTTTCATTCAAAAAGTCAAATAGCGCTCCTTCCCTTCCGAGCCTTACCATGTGCCCAAACAGTGGTTTACCCCCACATGTGAGGTATCGGTGTACTCAGGAGAAAATGTCCAACAAATTTTAGGATCCATTTTATCCTGTTGCCCATGTAAAAATGAAACAATTGAGGCTAAAATAATTTTTTTGTGAAAAAAAGTACTGTTTCATATTTCGGATCAATTTGTGAAGCACCTGGGGGTTTAAAGTGCTCACTATGCTTCTAGATAAGTTCCTTGGGGGGTCTAGTTTCCAAAATGGGGTCACTTGTGGGGGAGCTCCAATGTTTAGGCACACGGGGGCTCTCCAAACGCGACATGGTGTCCGCTAAAGATTGGAGCCAATTTTTCATTGAAAAAGTCAAATAGCGCTCCTTCCCTTCCGAGCCCTGCCGTGCGCCCAAACAGTGGTTTACCCCCACATATGAGGTATCAGCGTACTCAGGACAAATTGGACAACAACGTCCGTTGTCCAGTTTCTCCTTTTACCCTTGGGAAAATAAAAAAAATTTCGCTAAAAGATCATTTTTGTGACTAAAAAGTTAAATGTTCATTTTTTACTTCCATGTTGCTTCTGCTGCTGTGAAACACCTGAAGGGATAATAAACTTCTTGAATGTGGTTTTGAACACCTTGAGGGGTGCAGTTTTTAGAATGGTGTCACTTTGGGGTATTTTCAGCCATATAGAACCCTGAAACTGACTTCAAATGTGAGGTGGTCCCTAAAAAAAATGGTTTTGTAAATTTTGTTGTAAAAATGAGAAATCACTGGTCAAATTTTAACCCTTATAACTTCCTAGCAAAAAAAAATGTGTTTCCAAAATTGTGCTGATGTAAAGTAGACATGTGGGAAATGTTATTTATTAACTATTTTGTGTCACATAACTCTCTTATTTAACAGAATAAAAATTAAAAATGTGAAAATTTCGAAATTTTCAAAATTTTTGCCAAATTTCCGTTTTTTTCACAAATAAACTCAGAAATTATCGACCTAAATTTACCACTAACATGAAGCCCAATATGTCACGAAAAAACAATCTCAGAATCGCTAGGATCCGTTGAAGCGTTCCTGAGTTATTACCTCATAAAGGGACACTGGTCAGAATTGCAAAAAACGGCAAGGTCATTAAGGCCAAAATAGGCTGGGTCATGAAGGGGTTAAACTTCACAAATACTTGCTGCTTTGTGTTGGCATAGCACATAAAATCTCAAATAAAATATACTAAAGTTTGTGAGTGTAACATGAAAAAATGTGGAAAAGGTCTGTCTGTCTGTCTATCTATCTGGCCAAGACATGTTCCACACCACAATTATTGTACATCTCAGCAATCTGAAGGTTGCATTAAATATTATGTGTATATACTGTACTGTTTAACCCCTTAACGATCGCCGATACACCTTTTAACGGCAGAAGTTAAGTGTACTTATTTGTTGCAAAATTTTAACGGTGCTGAGAAATAAGGTTATAGCGCCCCCCAGTGTCGGAAAATCTCCAGGGTCTCTGCTACCTAATAACGGTGACTGCAAAAAAAAGTCTGATTTCCTATTTTTTCTCTCTCCTCTGATCATCTCCTCATCTAACACATCAGAGGAAAGAGAAATGGGGTCCTCCGAGCCCCCTGGGTACCTCTGAGGTCTCCCAATCCCATCAGGCTCTTTCCCCCAGCCTTCAACATCTTCTTCTGGGAAGAAAATGGCAGGCACATGTGCAGTGTGCCCGCCGAGATTTGCCGGCTGGCACCCAGCAACAATAGGAGATTTTCCTATTGGTTCATTTTGATCACTGAGATAGACCTTAACACAGTGATCAAAATTAAAAAAAATTGTAAATCAAACCCCCCTTAACCACCCCCTTAGTTAGGTAAAAATAATAAAATAAAAAAATGTATTTTTTTATTTTTCCATTAGGGTTAGGGTTAGGATTAGCTGGGGCTAGGGTTAGGGTTGGAGTTAAAGCTAGGGTTTGGGTTGGGCTAGGGTTAGGCTAGGGTTGGGCTAGGGTTAGGGTTGGGGCTAGGGTTAGGGTTCTGGTTACGGCTAGGGTTACGGTTAGGTTTTGGGCTAGGGTTATGGTAATGTTTAGGGATGTTGGGGTTAGAGCTGGGGTTAGGGCTGTGTTAGGGTTGGAGTTAGAATTGGGGTGTTTCCACTGTTTACTTACATAAGGGGGCCTCAAAACGTGACATGGCACCAGTCATTGATTCCAGCCAATTTTGCTGGAATTTTGTTTTCAAAAAGTCAAACCGTGCTCCCTCCCTTCTGAGGCCTGCCATGCACTCAAACAGTGGCTTTCCCCCACATATACGGGGTATCGGCACAACAAATTTTGTGGTCTATTTTCTCCTGATACCCTTGTGAAAGTAAAAACGTTTGGTTTCAAAGTAAATTTTTTATTAAAAAAGTAAAATGTTCATTTTTTCCTTCCACGTTGCTTTAGTTCTCATGAAGCTCCTGAAGGGTTAGTAAACATTTTGAATGTGGTTTTGATCACCTTGAAGGGTGCAGTTTTTAGAATCGTGTCACTTTTGGGTATTTACTGTTATATAGACCCTCCAAACTCATTTCAAATTTGAGGCTGTCCCTAAAAAAATGGTTTTGTAAATTTTGTTGGAAAAATGAGAAATCCCTGGTCACATTTTAACCATTGTAACATACTAACAAAGAAAAACATATGTACCAAAATTGTGTTGATGTAAAGTAGACATGTGGGAAATTTTATTTATTAACTATTTTGTGTGATATGACTCTCTGATTTAGGGGCACAATAATTAAGTTTGAAAATTGCTAAATTTTAATTTTTTTTGCCAAATTTCTGTTTTTTTCAAAAATAAACGAAATCATGTCGAAGAAATTTTACCACTAACATGAAGTACAATGTCTCACAAAAAACAGTCTCAGAATCAGTGGGATTTGTTGCAGCATTCCAGAGCTACAACCTCATAAAATGACAGTGGTCAGAATTGTAAAAATTGGATAGGTCATCAAGTACAAAATTGCCTCTGTTGCTAAGGGGTTAATGCTTCAGCAAGATGAAATAGCAAAAATCTACCATATTCTACCATAGACTAAGATATGATTGCCTATTAATTGGGACCACTCGCTCTGAGATTGCACTGCAGCGAGATGCTGATGAATAGTTACTGTTCTGGTTTCAGACAATTGACCTTTTGTTGTAAAGACCTTGTCTGAATTCAAAACAGTAAAATAAATCAATAACTATATAATAACTGGATCAAAAAGTGTGAGAGTTTTGTTTGTATTTTAAAATATTTTTATCTTTTTAATTCATGTTTAATATTTATATTCTCCGGCGCGCGTGGTGGCTAAAGCGCCAACAGGGGAGGACGCTCCACGCAGCCCTGCCATTTCACGCCGCCGATTGGACCTTCATCTTTGGTCACACGGAGGAGCAGCTGTTCCATTCTACCCAGCGCTCCACCACGTTACAACGCCCCCACAGACATAGCACCGGCACCACAGCTACACAGTAAGTGCTTATTCCATTTTGTATGTGGGAATTATTCATTGTTTCAGTTTATTCAGCCCACTATCCAGTAGTAGGGTAGTGCGGTGACCTAATTCTTATAACATTAAGTTTTCCCTTTATATGCGACAGGCTTGGCACAGTAGCTGTCTAGGCATCAGCAGCTTCCCTTATCTCTACGCTTAACATCTTCCAGAGCGCCGGTGTATTCACTATATCTATATGTTATAATGTTTATTTTATGTATTTATCCTTAAATCTCTTATTTCTACATATTCCAACTATAAGATGGCTTAAAGAGGTTGTCCCAGGAACATATCACATTTTAATAAATGCTCATTCACCTCCTCCTCCACTTGGACCTGTTACTCCTGGTTCAAGATACTTAATTTTTAATTCTGCTGTTCTTAGCGTAGGGACAGGAATCAGCTGGATTGAGGGACAGTATTAGGTTTTGTGTGTGTACAGTCTTCAAAAAACACTCTCTATTTGTACTCTGCATCCATGTATGTAATAGTACCGTGCATGAACCAAGGTTTTTATAACATTAAACTGTGTTGGTGGGAGTGATATGCATCTAAATATATGTTTCTACTCCTATGCAATCATGTATGCGATAGTACTGTGCTAAAAGCCGCTGTGTGTATTCTGTAACTCATGTCCGTGGGAGTACTTTGCCAAAATCCTCTGTGTATTTATCCATACCTGTGGGAGTACTGTGCCTTTAAGCTGCTGTGTGTACTTTGCAACCCTGCCTGTGGGGGTATTGTGCCCCATTGTGTGGGGGTAAAATTTTTAATCTGCTTTCTCAGGGAAATGTAGAAACATGCTCTGTGGGTGAAATTTCTTATTAGCTTCTGTGGGATAAATGTGTAAGCATGCTCTGTGGGTGAAAATTGTTATCAGTTTATGTGGGGGACATATGTAAACATGCTCTGTGGCTGAAATGTGTTATTAGTTGTTTTGGGGGGAAATGTGGAAATACGATCTGTGGGTGAAATTTGTCATCAGCTTCTGTGGGGGAAATGTGGAAACATCTGTGGGGGAAATTTAGTTTTCAGCATCTCTGGGATAAATGCAGAAATATACTTGGTGGGTGAAATTTGCTATCAGTTTCTGTGAGGGTAAGGCTACTTTCACACTAGCGTCGTTCGACGCGCGTCGCAATGCGTCGTTATGTAGAAAAACGCATCCTGCAAAGTTGCCCGCAGGATGTGTTTTTTCTTCATAGACTTATACATAGTGACGCATTGCGACGGAGTGCCACGGATGCACGACGGATGCGTCGTGTTTTGGCGGACCGTCGGCAGAAAAAAAAGTTACATGTAACATTTTTTGGTCGGTTGGTTCTGCTTTTTCCGACCGCGCATGCGCGGCCGGAACTCCGCCCCTTCCTCCCCGCTCATCACACTGGGCAGCGGATGCATCATAAGACTGCATCCGCTGCCCATGTTGTGATTAATTAACACACTGTCCGTTGGTACGTCGGGCCGACGGTTTGCGATGGCCCGTACCGACGGACTAGTGTGAAAGTAGCCTAAATTGCAAACATACTCTGTGTGGAAATTTGTTATCACCTTCTGTGGGTGAAATGTAGAAACATGCTCTGTGTGTGAAATTTTTAATCAGCTTTCTCAGGCAAATGTGGAAATATGCTCGGTGGGTGAAATTTATCAGCTTCTGTGAGATAAATGTGGAAAAATGTTTTGTGAGTGAAATTTGTAAGCTGCTAATGTAGGGTTACTCTGCCCTATGCTTTCTGGGTCAAATTTGTAAGCTGCTTCTGTGGGAGTACTCTGCTCGATGCTCTGTGGGTGAAATGTTTTATAAGATTCTGTAGGGGTACTGTGCCCCATGCTCTGTGGGTGAAATTTTGTAAGCTTCTTCTGTGTGAGTATTCTGCCCCATGCAGGGTGGGTGAGATTTTGACATGGACTAGCTCCTAAAAAAGTCTGCCTGAACTCGGCGGACCCTAACATCCACGGGTTCGCTTATCACTAGTCATGTGCATAAATATATGCAGTTCATACAAGGAAATAGCAGAATTGATGTCTGCAGAATAAGTAAAAAACACTGTGTCAATCCTGTTTAGTTCAGTCATAGATTTCAGGTGCTCTCCTGCTGTTTATTTTGCTCTTCACACTAACAGCGGGGAGGGCTTTCAGGACTTGGAAACATTAGGTTAGTTTACAATTCACTCTATGTCAATTTTATGTTGTAAAACAGATGAAAATTAAGCCACATGCCTTATTAGCGCAATAATGTGGAACTTTTTACATTTTCCTCTAATCACATTCCTCTTTCTAAATGTGCATGTGGCTTAGTCCAACAAATTTATTTTTATATGACAGAAATTTGAGTACATCATACTGCAAATGAACACAAAAATTGATCATAATATATTAAAGGGAACCTGTCACAAGTTTTTTATGTATGAAACAATACCACCATCTTCTTCAGCACTTGTTCTGTATTCCAGAAAGTTGTATATTATGTACTGACTCCCCGATATGTCACCAAAAAGACCATTTGATTTGATGTAGTGGGGTATTCAAATTTGGATGTTCCGGTCCGATTGTAGTGGCACATGCCCCTCGTCCCTGATAAATGCTGTCCACCCGCTGTGATTGACGGGTCCTGCATCATCCACAGAGCCAAACAAAATCGTGTGCCTGTGCAAGGACATTACTGGCTTGTGCAGGGGGAGAGGGTTCCAGTAAGCAGGATTCAGAAAGATGTGTGCCACATCATGCGCAGTAAGGCTTTGACCGCAGTAAGGCCGGCGTCACACTGGCGTTTTAAACGGCCGAGTGCAATGCGATAAAAAATCGCATTGCACTCGGACCAATGTTCAGCTATGGGGCAGCTCCCACCAGCTGACTTTTTGTCGGCCGTTTTCCTCGGTCCGAGACAATCGCAGCATGCTGCGATTGTCTAGGACTGAGGAATACTCTGGGCTCATTCGCACCCATATAAGCCTATGGGTGCGAGTGAGACAGCGCACATCACTCAGATATCAACCAAGTGATGTGCTTTATAAGCGGACCCCAGCAATGGAGGAGATGGAGAAATTCTTTTCTCCGCCTCCTCCGCAGCTGTGCTCTGATCCTCCCTGTGCGAGAGAATTGGAGCACAGACGCATGACACTCGGCTCCTGCTGTGCTGCGAGCAGGAGCCGAGTGTCATTAGTATATCGCATCCGATGCTCTTGCATCGGATGCAATACGCTAGTGTGACGCCGGCCTAAGGCAGAGGAAAGTGCTCCTGCAGGAGCTGGTGATGTCCCTGCCAGGTGCAAGACTTTGTTCGGCTATCACACTAAAGGACAGCATTTAGCAGCAGAGAGGCGGGTCAGCTGCCACTGGAATGATGTCCATCGGACAGGACAGTCTGAATTTGCATACCTTGCTGGAGAACTTCTAATGGTGTTTTGGGGCTATATAGGGAAGTCGGGACATAATATACAACTTTCTGGAAGGCTGAGTAAGTAGTGGTATTGGTTCATGCATAAAAAGCTGGTGACAGGTTCCCTTTAAGTAAGGTGCGATCCTTAATAAATTAAATAAATTTGGTGTGTCGTACTCCAGCAGTTTTTTTTAAACCAGTGTAAAATAAAAGCCAGTCTTAATAATTTCCACCATTGTCTTCTATAGATCTGTTCATATTAATAGTACATTTTGCTAGAAGGTGATAATAGTAAAGAACTGTATAACTATCTTGAAACATTTCTTTTTAAGATTGGTAAGAGGTGGGGTAAACAATGGCAATACTTGACAGGGCATTATGTGAGATCAGTAGGACTCTTTTTGACTCTCAGTAAACACAATAAGACACAATGGGGACATTGTATGATGGTGAAAATGTATGGCACATAACAGTACTATAATACTGTAATGTGGGCATCATTTGGATCCACATAAGCACAGTAGATAATTTTAAAATACATATGCTACCCCAAAATAATTAGCTTCCTCCAGTGAAAAGTACACCATGGTACAGCATAGCACTGTTTCTCATTGTTTTTAAACCATAAATGAAAAAAACAAAGATGCAGTCATGAAACTTAGACATGATTCTGTGACCAAATGATTGGATGATGATGCAAGGAGTGGTATTGCGTATTCTGAACCCTTGATTTTGAGGATTCTTTCGCCCATCAGAAAGTTTGTGAAATGTTTCCGGATGTAGACAATGAAGGCAAAATTCTATCATATTGACTGATTTATTTTTTTACACTGGATGGATTACTGCAAAATAAAATATAATTAATGATATACTCATATTTTTTACATATTCCACAGTAATCCAACTCTACTAATTGTAGACCATAGCCCATACTTGCCCTTAGATTTTATTATAGCTTATGTTCTCAAGTGTTGTTAGGTCCTTTCCACAAACAAATCTGCTCATAAATCTGTATATTTGTTTTAACCCATTTGCCTTAAAAAACATGACTTTATACTGTTTCTTTTTGCTTAGAGAGTGTTTAGTCACACTGTAGATTTCATGCTTTTCACCTTTTGAGAGTTTAGTGTAGATCATAGAATTATTATTCATTGTTAAAACTACTACTCATATGAACAAAATTATATTTTGCATTCTGGTTGGACTGTTAACATAAAGTGTTAGGATAAATATTCAGCATTGTCCTGTGGTTTAAAACATTTGTGATCTAATTAGTTGAAGAGATATTGTAGAAAATTGCCTGAAGATTGGTGTTTTGAATGACAGGCACAAATATTTAACATGAGTACATGATTAAAGCAATTAAAAAACACCTTCTTCATCCGTCTAAGTTCATTTTTGGCTGAGGAGTACATTATCACTGAATTTTAACTTCTTTTATTTTATTTTCTAATTTTCACTGAATAATGTTTTTTATAAAATAAGAAAATTTAGCTTGACAACATTCACACCACAGAGTAACAGGAGAATTGGAATTATAAAATAATCTCTGTGCATGCGGGTAAGGATCAGTGAACGTTATTACAGGTGATTCTGCCTAAATATATAAACATATGACTAGTGTTGAGCATTCCGATACCGCAAGTATCGGGTATCGGCCGATATTTGCTGTATCAGAATTCCGATACCGAGTTCCGATATTTTTGTGATATCGGAAATCGGAATCGGAAGTTCCCAGTGTATGGTTCCCAGGGTCTGGAGGAGAGGAGACTCTCCTTCAGGCCCTGGGATCCATATTCATGTAAAAAATAAAGAATAAAAATAAAAAATATGGATATACTCACCCCTCCGGCGGACCCTGGACCTTAGCGATGTAACCGGCAGCCTCCGTTCCTAAGAATGAGTGAGTGTAGGACCTGCGATGACGTCGCGGCTTGTGATTGGTCGCATGAGCGGTCACATGAGCGGCCACGCGACCAATCACAAGCCGCGACATCATCGAAGGTCCTTCACTCTGCATTCTTAGGAACGGAGGCAGACACTTGGACCGGTGAGAGCCAGGGGCCGTCCGAGGGGTGAGTATATCAATATTTTTTATTTTTATTCTTTATTTTATACATGAATATGGATCCCAGGGCCTGAAGGAGAGTTTCCTCTCCTTCAGACCCTGGGAACCATTCCGATATTTTGTGTCCCATTGATATGCATTGGTATCGGGTATCGGTATCGGCGATATCCAATATTTTTTGGGTATCGGCCGATCCAATCCGATACCGATACCTTTGCATATCGGAAGGTATCGCTCAACACTACATATGACATTTCATGAAAAATATATAAAATAGCATGAAACCTGGAAAAAGCTTATTTTTTTTATGAAGTCTGGAGTATTTTTTTTTACAACTCTAGGTTACCTATATCGCTGCTCTAAGATTTGCGCTTGAAGTGCTAATCACACAATTGATCAGTTGACAGCAAATAGTTATTGTGTAAAAACAGCTTTAATGACTTAAAACTAGCTCAGTTTCTATGGGTATTTGTCATAAATGCCCAACCATAATTTTTTTCTTGCAGTCCCACATGAAAAGATAATTATTGCGAAACTGCAAAGGTTGCACATATGGTATGTGTAAAATGAAAAAATTCTTGAAACCAAAAAAATAACTGCAATCTTAAGGCTGACATAACTATGAATGAGCCTAAAATAAGCAGCATAAATATATGTTTATCTTTCATGTAATGTTTTACCACATGTTGTTTGCACAGTTCAGGGATAATTTTCTCATTGGTTCTCTCATTGACCATCGAAGACGACCATAGTGGCCATGCAGTATTTTTCAAGGAGAGACTGAGCTAGCAGAAACCACTTGGGTAGGAAAATGTATATATGTATATACAGTTGTGCTCAAAAGTTTACATACCCCGGCGAATATGAATGATAACACCAACATTGTTCCTCCACTCATGGTTAGTGAAGTCATTTATTGCCAAACTACTGTGTTTTCTCTTTTTAATTCATAATGACAACTCAAAATATCCAAATGACTCTGATCAAAAGTTTACATACCTTGGCAATTTTGGCCTGATAACATGCACAGAACTTGACACAAATGGGTTTGAATGGCTACTAAAGGTAACATCCTCCCCTGTGACCTGTTTGCTTGTAATCAGTGTGCGTGCACAAAAGCTGAGTGAGTTTCTGAGATCCAGATAGACGCTTGCATCTTTCATCCAGCCACTGACGTTTTTGGATTGTGGGTCATGGGGAAAGCAAAAGAATAGTCAACCTATTTTTCTATGGGAAAAGGTAGTTGAACTGTATAAAACAGGAATGGGATACAAAAAGATATCCAAGGTATTGATAATGTCAGTCAGCAGCATTCAAACTGTGATTAACAAATGGAAAATCAGGGGCTCTGTAAAAACAAAACCACGGTCAGGTAGACCAACAAAAATGTTGTCCAAAACTGCCAGAAAAATTGTTGAGAATGCAAAGAAAAACCCACATATAACATCAGCTGAAATACTGGACTCTCTGAAAACTAGCGGTGTGGCTGCTTCAAGATGCACAATAATGAGGCACTTGAAGAAAAATGGGCTGCATGGTCGAGTCACCAGAAGTAAGCCATTACTGCGCAAATGCCACAAAGTATCTTGCCTGCAATATGCAAAGCAGAACAGGGACAAGCTGCAAAACTTCTAGAACAAGGTAATTTGGAGTGATGAGACCAAAATTTAACTTTTTGGCTACAACCATAAATGTTAAATTTGGAGAGAGGTCAACAAACATCAGTGATCCACCATTCCTACTGTAAAGCACGGAGGTGGATTGCTAATGTTTTGGGGATGTGTGAGCTACATAGGCACAGGAACCTTGGTTAAAGTTGAAGGAAAAATGAATGCAGCACATTATCAGCAAATACTGGAGGCAAATTTGCAATCATCATCCTGGAAGCTACGAATGGGACATACTTGAACGTTCCAACATGGCAGCAATCCAAAACACAAGGCCAAGTCGACCTGTCATTGGCTACAGCAGAGCAAAGTGAAGGTTCTGGAGTGGCCATCTCAGTCTCCTGACCTCAATGTCATTGAGCCACTCTAGGGAGATCTCAAGCGCGCAGTTCATGCTAGACAGCCCAGGAAATTACAGGAACTGAGGCTTTTTTTGCAAGAAGACTAGCCAGCTTTACCATCTGAGAAAATAAAGAACCTCATCCACAACTGTCACAAGAGACTTCAAGCTGTCATTAATGTTACAGTGGGCAATACACGGTATTAAGAAATGGGGTATGTAAACTTTTGATTAGGGTCATTTGGAAGTTTTGGGTTGTCATTATGATTTGAAAAGAGAAAACACAGTAGTTAGACAATAAATGGCTTCATCCAACCACTAACCATGAGTGGAGAACAAGTATTGGTATTATCATTCATATTCTCTGAAAAAAGGCCAAGAAAGCAAAAAATCTGCTGGTGTATGTAAACATTTGAGCACAACTGTGTGTATATATATATACATATTTTCTTAAACTCTTAATCTTTCTATAGAAACTTCATGTTCAAGAGCTTCGGTTGTAGTAAAGCTATTGTGTCCTTTTTTAAGTGCCAAGCTTCAGAGTAGCTCTTTACTGGGGAAAACAAGTACATTTCCTGTTATTACATCCTGTCTCCTATGCCTAACTTTCAACCACAAAAACATCCTTCAGGGTCAGACATACCTTAGTGGCCCACTTTTACATGATTGGATAGTCATAAAAATCTTTTTTAGAAGCATTCCTTTAAGCAAAGTTTACAGAGATATATTGCTATGAATAAAATATTAAATCAATTTAGGTGTGTAGTAATTCTATTTAGAAATTTGTGATTGTCATTATGGATTTTCCACTTCTTGATGGGACCCTGTTTAAATACGCTTATAGGCCCAGATTCAACAAAGCAATTTTGCTAGAATTTTGGCATTAATTGCTTTTTAAATTTGCTAATTTTTGAACCACTTGGAGTTGCGCAAAAATGTTGAGCTTTTTGTAGTTTTCACTCCAATTTTTCAAAGGTCACCTAATTTGTGACGCATCACTTATGCTAGAAATCTTACTCCAGTCAGAGACTGGAGGAAAATTTCTGGTATGACACACAGAGGCATGCATGTGACTCTTATTGAATCAGAAGTGTCTGACTCCTGCATGCCCCCTCATCCTAATCCTGTACTTTCTTGTATGCTACACATAAATTGCATTATACATGACTAAAATTGAACATTGGTTACATCAGTGCTTATAAGGTCCTATGCATTTCTCACATATTAAATTGCACCATAGAAACACAGTAACATCACATTTTGGAAAAACGTCATCTTTCAGGAGGCTAGGCACCTGACAGCTCCTGTCGCACTCTTACATGAAAATCACTGGTCTTGAATTAGGGCCGTAGATATTTTTATCGTGCATTTCAGACTAAAGTCCCACTCTACTTGGTTAAAGCAAGCAATATACTATAGAAAATTTGTTTTGGCTTCTACAATAATGAAAATTAGAATCATTGTACAGACCTTTCACTGAATATAAGAGACTAGGAGACACACTTTTGTGTGGCCTTTTGAGTGTTCGCTCTGTATACCTTTTACTTTGACAGGTCATCCCTCATACAGAACTTCATAACAGATTGAGATAAGATCTATTCACACCTTCATTATTTGCTTGATTTCTCTGATCCATTCTAGAAATGGAGAAATAAATTTGTGTGAAATATGTAACCAACAAACAGAGCTCAAGTCATGGATGTGAAAGAACCAAATTTGAAAAAAATAATATTTTTTAATGGGAAATGGGATGTACAATTTAATGTTGTCACTGAACATTATAATAATAATAATAATTCAAAGTTTCACATTTTGGAAAGTTAGAGAAACAAATAGTGTCATAGATATTCAATTAAAAAAAATAAACAGTGAAAAAGCAAAATTTTTATTTGCTTACGTGTGTGAATATAATGTTTCTCAATCTTTAGGATACAATTTTGACAGCTGGAATATAGCAATACATATTAAGACTCTTGGTCCCATGGGACTGATTTCAAGAGAATAATGGATTTCTCGGTTTACTGTAGGCAATGTGAATTTTTTTCTGGCCGGATAGTTCGATGTTGCATTGTCTGATACTTTGCCTAAGATGAACCCACATGTAGACAAACTACTATTAAATACACACTACATGGTAGACTATGGTAAGGTGACAAATTGTCTGCTCAAAAAAGATGATTGTTATTATTGATTTTGATTGAAAGCATAAAGATTGGGAGGTGTTCTATAATGACGTCCATAGTGTTAATGTTACATTTTAAAGTACATTTCCAGTTACTTTTTTATAAAATATTGGTAGAAAATAATTTATGTAAGCCACCACATTTAAACAAAAAAATGCATTAAAAATATTTAAAAAGCACAGTGGCTATCACCAGGCCACATGCACATGTTGAGTATTTGGTGAGCTTTTTCCCCTCAGTATTTGTAAGCCCAAATCAGGAGTAGGTAAAAAATGTAGAAGTGGTGCACATGTTTCTATTGTACTTTTCCTCTGACTGCTCCACTCATGGTTTTGGCTTACAAATACTGATGTAAAATACTGACAAAATACTGAACGTGTGAAAGTGGCTTAATCATTACCAGACAAACAATTAATGGAGCTTGAGTCTGCGCGATCTGGCAATAAAATGAATGGGATACCAATAGTCAATAGTCACCTAGGTGTGAATGCCTGGGTTTTTGCATACTCTGTGCACATCTACTCCCCCTTCAACCTCCAACTGGCCATCATTTGCTGCCCCCCAGGGCCAGCAACCACCTTTTTTGACCACTTCACCACCTGGTTACATCATTTCCTTACCGCTGACATCCCCACAATCATCTCGGGTACTTCAGCATCCCAATTGCACTTCTTACTCAGCTGTCCCTAACTTCTAATTCTCACTTCCTACTTTGGCCTCGCTCAATAGTCTTGCACCGCCACTCACAAAGATGACCACACACTGGACCTCATCTTCATCTGCCTTCGTTCCCTATCTAACCTTTCTAATTCACCTCTCCCTCTGTCTGACAGCAACCTACTTACATTATCTTCCCTTTCCTCTTCAGGTCCCCACTCCATAAACTTGCACACCCTCGCAGAAATCTTAAACACCTTGATTTACACTTACTTTCTGAGTCCCTTTTACAGACATAAGTACATTACACAATGCAGATGCTGCTGCTTTATATAACAGTACAACAGCTGCAGCACTCCAATTGGTCGATCCCCTCACACATACCAAAGCTCGCCCAATCAACAGGCAACCTTGGCACACCAGCCCGACTAAAGAACTGAGGCGGGCTTCTAGGGTTGCTGAGTGGAAATGGAAAAGATCCCACTCTATCGAGCACTTCTTCGCATCCAAACAGTAGCTCACCTCTTTGAAGTCCACACTCACTGCAGCAAAACAAACATACTTCTCATTTCTCATAACCTCCCTGTCGCACAACTCTAAACAGTTATTTTACACTTTCAATTCTCTCCCTCACCCAGAACCTCCTCCATCTCCTGTCATCCCAGCTGAAGACTTTGCCTCATTCTTCAAGCAGAAGATTGATAACATCAGAGAAAGCTTTGGCCTACCATCCCCACAGCCCCTCCTCATAACTACTCTGTCCTAGTCCTCAAAAACAAGCTTCTCCACCATTACAGAAGATGATATTTCCTCTCTACTCTTCGGTTCACATCTAACCACCTGTGAACTTGATCCAGTCCCATCCCACCTCATTCCAAACCTCACTACAGTCTTCATGCCAACCCTAACCCATCTATTCAACTTATCACTAACAACTGGTGTCTTCTCCTCATGCTTCAAATATGCCTTGATTACACCCATCATCAAAAAGTCCTGCCTTGACCCACTGCCTTGACCTGGGGTACCACAAAGCTCTGTTCCGGCCCCTGTGTTCAACATTTTTATAAATGATCTAGATAAGAGAACTGTAAAGTTTTTTTGTATATATATAGCTTGAGCACAGGCGCCAGCTGCTGAGAGACTACTTCTTCAATCAGAGGCACCTGCTATCAATGGTATCAGTGACAGCAGACGTAGCCTGAAGGGATAAGTAGTCTCTCATCAACCGGCCGGGCGCTTGCTGACCTGCTGACCATTGGTTATAGTATCTCTGCAGGGTCATGCTGACATCTGACAGCGTGACCACGCAGTGCTCTGATGACGGTAATGATCTATGGGCGGCAACATTACTGCCGATCAGAACCCCTGCGAGGGTGTTTCACATGCTGTCACACAGCATGGGAAACACTGGTGTTTGTTCTGTGCATGCATTTGTTTTTGCCTCCCATTTACTCCAATGATGTTTGTCTATATTCTGTAATTAAATTGGCAATTAAATCAGTGAATATTGCAAATTCGGTAATAGTGATCCATACCAAATATTGAAATATTCGCTCATCTCTATATATAACAAAAAGATAACAGTGTGGTAGGTTCAGCATGACTTTCCCTCCCCAGCTGTGATTTTTTACACTCTGGATAATCATTTTTTTATATTTCTTGCTCACTTATTAAAATTACTATTTTATTGATCTGGCTGGAGTTGGAGTACTCATTTTAATATAAGGATTAAAGAGTTGACAAGGATTTCCAATATACTAATATGGATTTCCAAAGTAAGCACAGTAGCTCCATCTAGTTTGAGAAACAGTAACTATTTAATAATATATGCAGATTGAATTGTCAAATTTGGTGACAGATCCATTTAAGATACGATGGGATTTCCTGATCCTGAGGTGGTACGAATGCCGGGACACTACTGTACCATTATGTTAAGGAGCCATAATATTAGTTCAGGCTTACAGCTAGTTAATATTGTTCTTTAACACAATAAAGTGATCTTCTACCTTTTTTTGCCTTTACTAGTTTGAGTCCCAGAAGATGGATTTTCACTCATTAATATCTTGGCATATCCTTTCTATTTGCCATAATTTTCTAAAATGAGAATACTATTAGGTTATATAAGTCAAGTCATTCAGGGGTCATCCTAAAAGCCACACTCACACGTTCAGTATTTGGTCAGTATTTTACATCAGTATTTATAAGCTAAAATCAGTAGTAGGCGAAAAATGCACAAGTGGTGATATGTTTCCATTATACTTTTCCTCTGATTGTTCCACTCCTGGTTTTGGCTTACAAATACTGATGTAAAATATTGACCAAATGCTGAACATGGAAACATGGCCTAATACCTAGAGATGCTCAAGTTTTTGGCATTTCCAGGTTTTCTTCCCTTCCTCTTCTGGGATGTACTGTACATCACAATCAATAAAGCATTTGGGATCATGGGTCTTCTGATAGTTGTTTGTTTTACATGTATGCCTGTGAATCAATATGTATATCCACATGGCTTAACATCATGTACGTTAGGTCTTTTTAAAAAAGTCTGTAAAAGTGCCACATGACAAATTCAGCATTGCTACATCCGGCATTTTAGCTATGTATGAAACACTCGTTGAAAAAAAACAACCCAAAAGAAACCAGTACCTAAGGACATATTCAGAATTTCAGAGCGCCCTGTAATCCTGATCATAAAGTATGTGAATGCAATTTCTTCTTTTACAGCTTGTTCTTATTAGGCTGTACTGCAAAATAATATACCTGTAATAACAATAAAAGGTTGTACATCCTCACTAATTACATTTTAGTGAAAAACTGTTACAGTGGGGCTTTATTAAGTAAAATATCATAACTCCTTTACACCAAGGATTAAATCTCTTTATAATTCCATTAAACCTAGGATTAATAAGGGAAGATTTGTGAACTATGGGCATGAGCTACTATACTTGCAGGAATAGAAATCATTTCACATGTAAAGACGTTCTAAAATGATTAGTATAACTCCAAAAAGATGAGCTTTTTCCTTGAATAAACCAAATATTCTGATCTCACTGACCCTATATGGCGGCACTTTCTTTTAAGTGTCCATTACTATTAGCATTAACTAGCTGTAAACCACAATGGAATTCCATTGGAAGTGCGTATGACAGCCATATGAATTCCAAATGAGTTCATTATGATTGGTGTTATCGCAATGAATACCAAATGATTCCATAATGACTTGGGAGGTGAAGTCTGTATAAAACATGGACTCTTTTATATGGGGGCACTTATTTTTTTATTCTTATTTATTCTGCAATAAAAGAGGTTCTAAAATGTTTGCATAATATTAACATACAAACCACACGCACAACACAAATAAAGGACATGATTGAGATTTACAGTTTGACACATGCAATACACAGAGAATGAAATGTCGTAAAGAGGGCTTTCCCAAAACAGTTTGCCCACCTTCTCTATTCCGGCTTTTTTCACGGACCATTAGAATTGCATTGCCGATTTTGATCCGACACTCAGATCAAAATTGGATATGTCATTGAATTTTTTCCGGGGACCATACATGTTGAGGAGAAATTCGGACACAGGCACAGCCCTATGCAATATCATAGGTATGTGAAAACCATGGGTAGCACTAATCCAAGAATATAGGTCGTGTGCACAAGCCTATGGAAAACAAATAAGTATAGCGTCCTAGTGGCTTAATAGAAAAATACACAAATTAGCTTACTTGGTATATACAGTAGTTTCCTTTGTGAGGAGATATTTTCCTTACTTTTTGCATGTAGATTCCATATTTTCAAATGTTATTAAAGGGATTGTCTAGTTTTTTAACAAAAGTCTGCAGTGTTACGTGCACTGTGAGGATTCTCCGGTGCCAGCCTCGAAAGCGAGTATGCGCTATACATACATCCTGCCACATTTTAACTAGACGTGCGCAGCCTCGCTCTATACAAGTGAAATGGGCAAGGCTGCACATGTCTAGTCGGAATGTGGCCAGGTGTATGCATATTGCATATTAGTAGTCACATGACTGCCGGTTGTCACCAGCTGCACAAGAGAATCCTTGCAGCATGCGTTGCATGCAATGTAAGGATTCACAAGTCTGCAGTCACCTTTAGTGACTGCAGACTTTCATGATAAACATGAACAATCGATTTGAAGAATGCAGGTCCCACCATGCCCTCCAAAAAATGGTATAAAGGGTGGCCCACTCAGCTAGCCAAAAGCTGATTATCTTTGAAAAGAGGCAAGTACACTGATAACAGCTGTCTATGGAGGAATCTAACATAGACTTACAAGGTGCTACATCCTATATGTGGTATTCAGATCACAGTTTCTTTCCTTCTGGGTAAGAATTAAGAAATAGACTAGACAATCTTTTCCCTTATTCCTTGTCCCTGCACTAACAGTAATGATTGATAAGAGGACACTTTTGACAGGAGTTATTACAGAGGAAAAACGTAACCTAGTGTTCTAAGAAAAGATGCTCCAAAATATTTATGAGAAATGCAATTAAATTAACTAAAACACGTCATGTTAGGAGAACAAAGAGTTCACCTTGAAACTATAAAGTAAGTATAAGTGTAAATGCAGCATTTTGCAGATGCTGCCATCTGTAATTGTTGCATAGCACTCGTCACCCAGATCTCAACAGCTGGATGGTACCACCTGATAAGACAGCAAATGTGGATGACATAGATGCTGTAGCCGGCACCAGATGTCTTTTTGGCACCTGCTACATGTGCAAATAAATATTTTCATCGCAATCTCTTTCTCGCTTAGTAATTTGGCATTTAAGCTGCTGACATTTGACTTGACCATTAGGGTCAAAGCAACTCAAATTTCCAAAGTTTACGTTTTTTGGGCCAGTTTCTTATAGATATTAACTTAAGAAGGGAGTATCATTTCCCATCTGCTCTGGATTTATTGCCATCATTTTGACTCTGAGAAATTTCCTTCATGAATCTTGTAAACACATTTCAATTTTTAGTTGTAACTTTAAAAAGTAATTTCACTATTTACATTGTGCACAGGACAATTTTCCAGGACTTTATATGTCTTTTATATTGAATACACTTGAAAACTTGGTCTTTAGTGGAAACCTGTAGAAGGCCTTGTAAAATCCAGGTTGGGCCTGTGATCTATTGCATGGGAGGATTTTCGAAAGCATGGTGTCAGTGCAGTTTAGATCTTTGGTATAGAAAAAAAGATAAAAAGCTCTGCAAAGGGCCTTCTCAAAATATTTCTTGCTAGGATTTTTTGTGATACACTTTATTCAATAGGTCTTTGAAGCTATGAGTATACCTATACAAGTATTCCATATTTCTAGATGAACATCATGTACTGTGATTAAATGGTAGGACTCTTCAAAACCATTCTGCTGATGTCTACATTATGCACTGCTTATATTTGCCATTGAATTAAACTGAAACAAGTATGCTACACATTTGTTTTTGGAAAAATGTTGCTTGTCCTGAGCATGGCATGCATTGTTGTTCCTAGTGCAGTAGCAATGTTACTCTATACAGATGAAAAATTTTAGCCAAGACACGTTCCTCGTGCTATATCGGTAGACCACCTCCTAAAATACCTTCCACATTTATTCCCATTGAGATAATTGAATTGATTACTGTATATTATGTAGAAACAGTACTAAAACTGATAGAAAAGTCACTGTCACGGGCTCCTGAAGGTTTATCAAGCTAACAGTAGCGAATTTAGATTTGGATAAGAAAAGTTATCACATGCCTAGTGGCATACAACACTGGGACAGTAGGTAGAGGTAGCTGGTCCTCGTGCCTGAGAGAGGTCAAAAACTAAAGTCTGGAACACAAATGTTTAAATTGCTTATTACTGATAAAATTCTGACTGAAATTATGATTCATGATCAGAAGCCAAAAGGAATTGACACATCAGTGTAATAAGTGTAATAAGGTTTTGGATGCCACTGATATTTATTAGGAAACCTAAATTACCATACCTGAAGGTTTTTAGAAAAAATGTTGCACCTGATAGTTTAAAGCGAACCTCATCATGGTTTAGAATGTTAAAATGAAGGTATTGTCATAGTGGCTCTTTTATACTAAATTAAAAAAACGCATTCTGGTTTTTGTTTAATTCATGTTAAATGTTTTGGTGCAATAAACCTCTTCATGCATCGGGGCTGTACTGTGGGTAGGGTTTTAGGCTCTACCCTGGCCCCACTGCTTTTGTATGAACTTTCTATTTGAAGGTTCATGCTAGCGCACTCTTGCTGCTGGTGGCACTTGCACACATTCACTTCCCAGTAGTGTTGAGCGATACCGTCCGATACTTGAAAGTATCGGTATCGGAAAGTATCGGCCGATACCGGCAAAGTGTCGGATCTAATCCGATACCGATACCCGATACCAATACAAGTCAATGGGACTCGAGTATCGGACGGTATCCCTGATGGTTCCCAGGGTCTGAAGAAGAGGAAACTCTCCTTCAGGCCCTGGGATCCATATTAATGTGTAAAGTAAAGAATTAAAATAAAAAATATTGATATACTCACCTCTCCGACGCAGCCTGCACCTTACCGAGGGAACCTTCTTTGCTTAAAATGCGCGCGTTTACTGCCTTCCGTGACGTCACGGCTTCTGATTGGTCGCGTGCCGCCCATGTGACCGCGACGTGACCAATCACAAGCCGTGACGTAATTTTCAGGTCCTGAATGCCTAGAATTAGGCATTCAGGACCTGACAATTACGTCACGGCTTGTGATTGGTTGCGTCGCGGTCACATGGGCGGCACGCGACCAATCACAAGCCGTGACGTAATTTTCAGGTCCTGAATGCCTAGAATTAGGCATTCAGGGCCTGAAAATTACATCACGGCTTGTGATTGGTCGCGTCGTGGTCACATGGGCGGCACGCGACCAATCAGAAGCCGTGACATCACGGAAGGGAGTAAACGCGCGCATTTTATGCACAGAAGGCTGCCGGTTCCCTCGGTAAGGTGCAGGCTGCGTTGGAGAGGTGAGTATATCAATATTTTTTATTTTAATTCTTTATTTTACACATTATATCGATCCCGATACCGATTCCCGATACAACAAAAGTATCGGATCTCGGTATCGGAATTCCGATACCGCAAATATCGGCAGATACCCGATACTTGCGGTATCGGAATGCTCAACACTACTTCCCAGTGATTTTCAGAAAAATGGCGCCGATGGACAGCACATATGCAGATTGACATAATTGTGCCAGTGGCGGTGCATGTGCAGATTGAGATCTAGACTCGTTATTGAGCCAAAGTCTGAATCTGCGCATGTGCTGCCCCAGCACCATTTTTGCTGAAGACATGCAGTTGTCAATCTTTGTCTTCAGGCACTATTTTGCCAAAGATCACTGGGAGATGAAAGTGCGCAAGATCTGCCAGCTGCAAGGGTAGTGATAGGTTGAACTTTAAAATAGGAGGCTCATACAAATGTAGAGGGGTCACGGAAAAGCCAAAAATCCTACCCACAGTTCCATCCCAAAGTCACACGCCAATGCACAAAGTGGATATTGCACCAATACTTCTAAAATGAATTAAACAAGAACTAGGATGCAGATCTCTTCCTTACAAGTATCTATTAAATCAGTACAAATGTGCCACTAAGACCATACCTTTATTTTAACATGCTAAATTATAATGACAGGTTCTCTTTAAGGCACTGTTCACACTATCATCATGGCCATAATTTATACATAATATTTTATTTTGTATGTATATTATGCTATTCTTGTCATCAAATGTGAATCAGCCGTCGACAGAACTCTACTTACCCTGGTATAAGTTAATGGAGTTGGAAAGTGGAGGTGCAGGGTTGGGATCCTTCACACAACAGGTATAAAACACATGGAGGGGTTTGCTTTTATTTTGCAATTGATAGTATAAAGATCTGTTCACACTGGAACCATAACCACTGTTTATATCAAAGCCATGACATGTTTGATAAATGATTTCTTTAGAACAGATCCTAACATGTACTGAAACATTCTATTTAGTGATGAGCAAATATACTCGTTAGGCTGGAGTCACACATAATGTATAAAAAAAATCGATTTGTTTTTCACGGACGAGAATCACATCAATGTTCCCGGAACAGTGATCTGTATGTCATCCGTGTGCAATGCGTGGATACGATTTGCTCGCATTAAAGTATCCGTGTGACATCCATAAGGCATTCGTATAGGGAGATTTTCTCGCAACCTTGCAAAATGGATATATAACGGTTTCTAGGCCTGAAAATAATATAAATCCTAATCAACAACCCTATTTATTGCCTCTACAACAGGTGGCAGCCTCCAATCTTAGCATTAGAGTCCGTTCTTTTGTTTGTGTATTTCTGCTTTGTGACAAACGTGTCAGACAGACTTACTTTCAACACTACCGAGCGGGTGCTTTACAACTGGGTGTTGTCACAACATTTTGGGGAGCTATACCCAGTGATTGTGGATCCAAGGAGGTGGAGACGAATGTGGATACATACGCTTTAGAGGCAATGCCTCACTAAAGGCCATTTCCACCATCTCTATGCATCTCTGCATACCCATCCTGACAAGTTCTTTCAATATTGTCGGATGATCCTTGCCACCTTTGACATTCTGCTGGAGATATTGCACCCCTGGACACCAGGATGCCAAGTGTATTTCTGCAGAGGAGCACCTTATACTTACGTTACGGTATGTCTTCATCCTCTATGTTGATGATGTATCAAAATCCTTTGTTTATTTAATGCACTCATACCTTACTTTTTGTGTTCCTTGTTTTATATTTGGGAAATACAACATTTGGACATTCACAATATATTCTTGTATTATGAAGAGCAATGCCATTGCATGTATTTTTTTTTAAAGACATGGTTTATTAGATATTGAGTAAACTGTTTTTTTTGATGGAATGTATTCTAATTTTTTTTTCTTTTTCGGTTTACTTTTAGCTTCCTTTCCACTGGCCTTTCATATGCAGCACTGCAAAGAGAATTTTTTATAGGAAATTCAACCATCTATGGCATTGTCCGGGCTGCGTGCTCAGAAATATGGTCCCGACTACATCAAGTGGTCATGCCAGAGCCCAAAATGAAAGACTGGTTGTGGATAGCCTGTGGCTTTGAGGAGAGGTGCCAGTTTCCCAACTGTATTGGAGCCCTGGATGGAAAGTGTTATGGATCCCAATGGCTAGGGGATCGCACTGGACAAGCAAAAAATAACTCAAATAACGGACGAGCTCTAGGGTGATGGAACCTGGGCTGACCGCTGCCCTACACCTGACAAACACAACTAGAAATAGCCAGGGAGCATGCCTACGTTGATTCTAGACGCCTCGTGCCAGCCTAAGAGCTAACTAGCACTGCAGAGAAAATAAAGACCTAACTTGCCTCCAGAGAAATAAACCCCAAAGGTATAGTTGCCCCCCACATGTATTGACGGTGAAAATGAGAGGAAGGCACGCACATAGATATGAAAATAGAGTTAGCAAAACGAGGCCCGCTATAACTAGAAAGCAGAAGGATACAAAAGGGGTCTGAGCGGTCAGCAAAAAACCCTAATCAAAAACCATCCTGAGATTACAAGCACCCATGTGCAAACTCATGGCACATGGGGAGCACCTCAGCCCACTAGAGCTTCCAACTAGCATAGAGTAATATTTAGCAAGCTGGACAAAAAACAAAACAACTGAAAAGCATAACTTAGCTTATCCTGAGAGATCTGGAAGCAGGTAGTCAGAACCAAACTGAGCACATCTGAATACATTGATAGCCGGCAAGGGAATGACAGGAAAGCCAGGTTAAATAGGAAACACCCAGCCTCAGATGGAAAGGTGGAAACCAGAGACCGCAACCCACCAAAGTCACCCAGTACCAGTTGTAACCACCAGAGGGAGCCCAAAAACAGAATCCACAACAGGAAAGCACATCCGTGTGCGTAAGCCGCCGAACTCTGGGTCCCAATTTTATAATTATAAACAGTATTTTTCTGTAGTATTGTTGGCCCTGGTCGACAGTGGCTACAGGTTTATAATTGTTGATTTTGGGGCCTATGGAAGAACTGGAGACTCCAGAGTCTTCAATTCTTTCATTATGAGTCGGCAGCTGCGCAATAATGAGTTGCACCTACCACCCCCACGTCACCTTCCAGGGTCCACTATGGAAGCTGTGCCTTATTTGATGGCTTCAGATGAGGCCTTTCAATTAACCCATCACGTCATGAGGCCCTATCCCAATAGAACCCTGGACCACTGGCACAGAATATTCAATTTACGCCTATCTCACGCACGACAACTGGTGGAGTGTGCCTTCGGCATTCTTTATGCCAAATGGCGTGTTATGCAGTCAGCCATTCAGCTTAGTGAATCAACTGTGAATGAGGTGATCAAAGCGTGTGTGAGCCTTCACAATTTTACCAGAATACATGATTGCTCCTCATCTGATGGTGATGAAGTTGTGTTGTCAAATGTTGTGAGGCCTATTTCACATGTGATACCTCCCCGTCGTCAGCCCTCAGGACTAAAGGTGCGGGATGTGTTGACAAATTATTTAGTTTCACCACAGGGAGCTACTCCATGGCAAGGTAATGCTGTTTCTATGTTGTAAATTTGAATTGAATTATGTGGTGAATTTAAAATCATGCTTATGTTTGAAGTGTGTGTTGTGTTTCCCTTATAAAGTGTAAACTGTGTAAATCATAAGATGACCAATATCGTCATTACATTAAACATAAGTCATTTAGTTTTAACTGTTTTTAATCCAATCATATTTATTTTCAAAACCAAAAACCATATTATTAGCATATGGCTTTTTTGGCCAATCCAACTCTGCCGACAAATAATTAAAAAATTTGCATAACAAAAATGACAAAATTACAATAAAAGTTTTTTTAATTAAAAAAAATAAATAAATTATAAGTTATGGTAGGTTGGGTGTGGTGATGGCAGGAGGGCAGCTTGAGCTGTTTGCTGCATTTGACGGGCAATTTGTACCTCACCCTGTGGGTTTACATATTCATCCCTAGTATTGTGGATCTGGCCAGGATCCTGTGGTGGAGGAAACAAATGGGATGAGGGATAATGTAGTGGATACTTCTGTGTACCCATGTGGTTCATAACTCCCAATATGACCATATTGACCGTACCCATGTTGGGACTAGCCTCCAACAGTGGGTTTGATCAAGTGGCCATATTGGGCAGGTGCATTATATGCTGACATTTAGCCCTGTGTAGGCCAATGTAGGGTTGGGGGGATTTGGCTGTGTTGTTGGCACCCGGGGAGGAGGTGGCTCAGATACTGATTGTGCCTGCAATTGTTATATTGCCGCCATTTGAAGCTGATTATTGTTGGACAGCTGCCACAATTCCAAAAATTCCAAAACCATGTTGGGGCTATTGGGAGGTGTGCAGGCATTAATAAATATCTGAATGGCTCCTCGGGCATGCAGCCTGGACTCCTGGGGTATTGGATGGAGGTACAAGGCAAGGCTGCAGGAATAAACTTCCTCACCATCATCGTGGGCAGCCCTGGTCAAATAGTTTAAGACCCCGGTATCAACATGCCTCCTGGTGTCAGAGGCTGTAATGTCTCTCCTGCGTTGGACATGGCATGGGATGATGGCAGCTTGGGGTGAGGTATCCAGAGGCATGGTTAGGCTGATGCTGTGTTCCTGGTCCTCCTCTGGATGTTCCTTCTGTTGTGCTGATGCCAGTGCTGGTGGTGGGTGGATGCAACTGGAAGGTGCAGTAGATGGGCCAGCCACCTCTTCACCTTCCTGAATGGATCGACAGGGGCCTCTGAGTCAGAAGCTGTCTCCTTCTCAGTTAGGTTTGACTGAAACTTAAAACTGAAAAAAAAACTTAAAAAGTAGATGTGACCCTAACAGCATGTGTAAAATGTGGTGTGATGCATGCACTTACAGACTCAGATCCAGAATGGGAGCCAGAAAAGAAAGCCTATCAAAGTTTATGTACTTCCTTTTCATCGATGCTGCTACTCCTGGCTCGCTGCTGACGTTCCCGCCGGTACTGGTCCCAGATGGTGTGCCAGCATCTTGTGACATCATTCACTGCAACTAGGGTTGAGCGACTTTCATTTTTTTAAGATCGAGTCGGGTTTTGTGAAACCCGACTTTGTCCAGAGTCGAGTCGAGTGCAGTCAGCCGATTATCGCTAAAAGTCGGGGATCGACCGAAACGCGAAACCCAATGCAAGTCAATGGGGAAGCATAGTCGGCAGTGAGTGGAGGCCAGGAAAACACCTACAGTGCCCATTTTAATGCCAAAAACATCCATTCTTGTTTCTGAAGCTTGTCAATCTTAATTAACTTTATAATAATAGTTGGGCATAGGAAATTGGGGGTCATTTGGCAAAAGTTGTGGGGGGAGTAGGGCTGGCTCAAGTTTTTCGTGGGCCCAGGAAATGCGGACTACGTCACGGCGGTGTTGCAGGGAGAGGTAAGTATTTCAACATTGCAAGTGCTGTGATCCTGAGCAAGCAGGGGGGGCCCACTCGTTCGCATTGGCACTGGCACAGGGCCCCTCAAAGTACGGCGGTGTGTTTGCATGGCGGGGGCGCCTCCCACCAGCAGCGACACTTTTGCGTACTCTGAGGGGCCCTGTGCCAGTGACGTCGCCAACGAGTATGCCCCCCCACCTGATGAAGGAACCTGCACTTTCATCTGCACCTTCCTCTTTGTCCCTGTGTAAGGTGGTATAACATGCGGGAAGGGGAACCTTACTTTCAGCAGGGTCAGATTCTGGCTGTGTAGAGTACAAGGGGAATGTAGTGGTCTAGGTCAATGTACCAGCAGACTCATCTAGCAGTGGCTGGGCAATGGGCAGGATGAGGAGGAAACAGATATAGGGCCAAAGAATAAAGTAGGCTAAATGCAGTTCAAAATTGGTAACAGGACTAAACAGGCGGCATTGCTTTGTTCAGTGGAGTAGCAAACCCAAGAGCAGCAGACACTGTTTCAAGGGCCTAACCACACTAGTAGGCCAAATGCAGTTTAATATCTGATAGTATAGGCCGAAAGCCAGAATGTGGAAGCTCAGCTTTGTTCAGTTGAGGACAACACCAGGCAGGGGCAGACACCTTTAGTAGGCCGGAACAGCCAATTTCATTTTTAACAATCGTAATTTGGAACAGAAGGTTGAAGCACAGCTTTATTCAGTTGAGGACAACACCAGGCAGGGGCAGACACCTTTAGTAGGCCGGAACAGCCAATTTCATTTTTAAAAATCGTAATTTGGAACAGAAGGTTGAAGCACAGCTTTATTCAGTTGAGGACAACACCAGGCAGGGGCAGACACCTTTAGTAGGCCGGAACAGCCAATTTCATTTTTAACAATCGTAATTTGGAACAGAAGGTTGAAGCACAGCTTTATTCAGTTGAGGACAACACCAGGCAGGGGCAGACACCTTTAGTAGGCCGGAACAGCCAATTTCATTTTTAAAAATCGTAATTTGGAACAGAAGGTTGAAGCACAGCTTTTTTCAGTTGAGGACAACACCAGGCAGGGGCAGACACCTTTAGTAGGCCGGAACAGCCAATTTCATTTTTAACAATCGTAATTTGGAACAGAAGGTTGAAGCACAGCTTTATTCAGTTGAGGACAACACCAGGCAGGGGCAGACACCTTTAGTAGGCCGGAACAGCTAATTTCATTTTTAAAAATCGTAATTTGGAACAGAAGGTTGAAGCACAGCTTTATTCAGTTGAGGACAACACCAGGCAGGGGCAGACACCTTTAGGAGGCCGGAACAGCCAATTTTTTAAAAAAACAGCAGTTAATAAGAGGCCGAAGGTAGAAGCTCAGCTTTATTCAGTTGAGGACAACACCAGGCAGGGGCAGACACCTTTAGGAGGCCGGAACAGCCAATTTTTAAAAAAAACAGCAGTTAATAAGAGGCCGAAGGTAGAAGCTCAGCTTTATTCAGTTGCAGCTTCTTGGCAATAATATAAAGAAGACGCGACAGGACAACACTCGGTGGATGCCATATCTGTGTTTTCAATGGAAAAAAACCTTTCAGTTAACTACTTGCAGGAGAAAGTTTTTGTAGCTGGTGGCCAATTTTTTTTAAAAAAAGCAGTTAATAAGAGGCAGAAGGTAGAAGCTCAGCTTTATTCAGTTGCAGCTTCTTGGCAATAATATAAAGAAGACGCGACAGGACAACACTCGGTGGATGCCATATCTGTGTTTTCAATGGAAAAAAACCTTTCAGTTAACTACTTGCAAGAGAAAGTTTTTGTAGCTGGTGGCCAATTTTTTTTTAAAAAAGCAGTTAATAAGAGGCAGAAGGTAGAAGCTCAGCTTTATTCAGTTGAGGACAACACCAGGCAGGGGCAGACACCTTTAGTAGGCCGGAACAGCCAATTTTTTTTAAAAAAAAGCAGTTAATAAGAGGCAGAAGGTAGAAGCTCAGCTTTATTCAGTTGCAGCTTCTTGGCAATAATATAAAGAAGACGCGACAGGACAACACTCGGTGGATGCCATATCTGTGTTTTCAATGGAAAAAAACCTTTCAGTTAACTACTTGCAGGAGAAAGTTTTTGTAGCTGGTGGCCAATTTTTTTTAAAAAAAGCAGTTAATAAGAGGCCGAAGGTAGAAGCTCAGCTTTATTCAGTTGCAGCTTCTTGGCAATAATATAAAGAAGACGCGACAGGACAACACTCGGTGGATGCCATATCTGTGTTTTCAATGGAAAAAAACCTTTCAGTTAACTACTTGCAGGAGAAAGTTTTTGTAGCTGGTGGACAATTTTTTTTAAAAAAAGCAGTTAATAAGAGGCAGAAGGTAGAAGCTCAGCTTTATTCAGTTGCAGCTTCTTGGCAATAAAGAAGACGCGACAGGACAACACTCGGTGGATGCCATATCTGTGTTTTCAATGGAAAAAAACCTTTCAGTTAACTACTTGCAGGAGAAAGTTTTTGTAGCTGGTGGCCAATTTTTGTACTGTACCAGTTTTTTGTTGTATGTGTTTTTGTTTTTAATGTTAAAATGTCTGCATTTGATATCTCTCCAGTATTTTCTTTTTTATAAGCAAAATACTGCAGTTTTACATCGGTTACATGGATACACAGGCAGCTTGGTGGTCAGTGGAGGAGTATTTAAAGTAGGGACCGCAGACAGGCTATCAAAGGCCTAAAATAACAAACAATAGGCTCATGGCAGTTTTACATCGGTTACATGGATACACGGGCAGGCAGCTTGGTGGTCAGTGGAGGAGTATTTAAAGTAGGGACCGCAGACAGGCTATCAAAGGCCTAAAATAACAAACAATAGGCTCATGGCAGTTTTACATCGGTTACATGGATACACGGGCAGGCAGCTTGGTGGTCAGTGGAGGAGTATTTAAAGTAGGGACCGCAGACAGGCTATCAAAGGCCTAAAATAACAAACAATAGGCTCATGGCAGTTTTACATCGGTTACATGGATACACGGGCAGGCAGCTTGGTGGTCAGTGGAGGAGTATTTAAAGTAGGGACCGCAGACAGGCTATCAAAGGCCTAAAATAACAAACAATAGGCTCATGGCAGTTTTACATCGGTTACATGGATACACAGGCAGCTTGGTGGTCAGTGGAGGAGTATTTAAAGTAGGGACCGCAGACAGGCTATCAAAGGCCTAAAATAACAAACAATAGGCTCATGGCTGTTTTACATCGGTTACATGGATACACGGGCAGGCAGCTTGGTGGTCAGTGGAGGAGTATTTAAAGTAGGGACCGCAGACAGGCTATCAAAGGCCTAAAATAACAAACAATAGGCTCATGGCAGTTTTACATCGGTTACATGGATACACAGGCAGCTTGGTGGTCAGTGGAGGAGTATTTAAAGTAGGGACCGCAGACAGGCTATCAAAGGCCTAAAATAACAAACAATAGGCTCATGGCTGTTTTACATCGGTTACATGGATACACGGGCAGGCAGCTTGGTGGTCAGTGGAGGAGTATTTAAAGTAGGGACCGCAGACAGGCTATCAAAGGCCTAAAATAACAAACAATAGGCTCATGGCAGTTTTACATCGGTTACATGGATACACGGGCAGGCAGCTTGGTGGTCAGTGGAGGAGTATTTAAAGTAGGGACCGCAGACAGGCTATCAAAGGCCTAAAATAACAAACAATAGGCTCATGGCAGTTTTACATCGGTTACATGGATACACAGGCAGCTTGGTGGTCAGTGGAGGAGTATTTAAAGTAGGGACCGCAGACAGGCTATCAAAGGCCTAAAATAACAAACAATAGGCTCATGGCTGTTTTACATCGGTTACATGGATACACGGGCAGGCAGCTTGGTGGTCAGTGGAGGAGTATTTAAAGTAGGGACCGCAGACAGGCTATCAAAGGCCTAAAATAACAAACAATAGGCTCATGGCAGTTTTACATCGGTTACATGGATACACGGGCAGGCAGCTTGGTGGTCAGTGGAGGAGTATTTAAAGTAGGGACCGCAGACAGGCTATCAAAGGCCTAAAATAACAAACAATAGGCTCATGGCAGTTTTACATCGGTTACATGGATACACAGGCAGCTTGGTGGTCAGTGGAGGAGTATTTAAAGTAGGGACCGCAGACAGGCTATCAAAGGCCTAAAATAACAAACAATAGGCTCATGGCAGTTTTACATCGGTTACATGGATACACGGGCAGGCAGCTTGGTGGTCAGTGGAGGAGTATTTAAAGTAGGGACCGCAGACAGGCTATCAAAGGCCTAAAATAACAAACAATAGGCTCATGGCTGTTTTACATCGGTTACATGGATACACGGGCAGGCAGCTTGGTGGTCAGTGGAGGAGTATTTAAAGTAGGGACCGCAGACAGGCTATCAAAGGCCTAAAATAGCAAACAATAGGCTCATGGCAGTTTTACATCGGTTACATGGATACACGGGCAGGCAGCTTGGTGGTTAGTGGAGGAGTATTTAAAGTAGGGACCGCAGACAGGCTATCAAAGGCCTAAAATAACAAACAATAGGCTCATGGCAGTTTTACATCGGTTACATGGATACACAGGCAGCATTGTGGTCAGTGGAGGAGTATTGCAAGGAGTGTCTGTCCCAGTACTCCCAAAATATAAATAGATGTTAATGTCTCGCAAAACAACCAAAAAAAAAAAAAGGTGGCATACTTAGGTACAGGGGTGGGCTCATCTGCTGAGTTTCTGACATAGTAATTTGGCAGTAACTATTTAATGGTGCCAATATAGGACACAGACACAGACTACTTTAAGTTGCATCATAGATGTCTACAAATTTGTATTGTCAGTGCCAGACATTGAATGATGTCAGCGAATAGACTAAACATTGGTGGAGATGTGCGACATAATTTTTCACGTGGTAGAGCACAGTTTGAGCTGGGGGAGGGGGGAACTCTCTTGAGGCCGGCGGGACCACCCCAGGGCCCCTCATGTTACAACGGTGTGTCTGACGTTGGGTGCGCACCACCACCGCCAGAGACACTACATTGTACTATGAGGGACCCAGTAGCAATGCCGTCAACCAAAAGCGAGCACACCCACCTCTTCAGACAAACAGCAGTCTCACGGGTGCTTGCGCCAAGTCGCGATACCACGGCCCCGTGTGGGGAGTTTGGCCATTTAGGGAGGTGTAAACATGTCGTATGCTGTACAATCAGCTGCAGCAAATTAGACATTAGAAAAGTAATTCACAGGCAAGAGCTTTTCATAGGAAAGCTAGGTGTCGGCCGGGCGAGGTGGGGCAAAAGATTTCGAAATCCAGTTGTGGTTCATTTTAATGAATGTTAGATCATCAACATTTTGGGTAGCCAGACGAGTCCTTTTTTCGGTTAATATTGAACCTGCAGCACTGAATACTCTTTCTGATAGGACACTTGCTGCCGGGCAAGCAAGCTCCTGCAATGCATATTCTGCCAATTCTGGCCAGGTGTCTAATTTGGAGGCCCAGTAATCAAATGGGAATGACGGTTGAGGGAGAACATCGATAAGGGATGAAAAATAGTTAGTAACCATACTGGACAAATGTTGTCTCCTGTCACTTTCAATTGATGCAGCAGTACCTGTCCTGTCTGCGGTCATAGCAAAATCACTCCACAACCTGGTCAGAAAACCCCTCTGTCCAACGCCACTTCTGATGTGTGCACCCCTAACACTCCTAGTCTGCTGCCCCCTGGAGCTCGTGTGAGAACGATCACGTGCGCTGTGTGCTGGGAATGCCTGAAGCAAACGGTCAACAAGAGTTGATTGTTTGGTTGCTAATATTAGTTCCAAGTTCTCATGTGGCATAATATTTTGCAATTTGCCTTTATAGCGTGGATCAAGGAGGCAGGCTAACCAGTAATCGTCATCGTTCATCATTTTCGTAATGCGTGTGTCCCTTTTTAGGATACGTAAGGCATAATCCGCCATGTGGGCCAAAGTTCCAGTTGTCAAATCTCCGGTTGTGATTGGTTGAGGGGCAGTTTCAGGCAAATCTACGTCACTTGTGTCCCTCAAAAAACCAGAACCCGGCCTTGCCACGCAACCAATTTCCAGTGCCCCCGGGAAAGCTTCCGCATTAAAAATATACTCATCCCCATCATCCTCCTCGTCCTCCACCTCTTCTTCGCCCACTACCTCGTCCTGTACACTGCCCTGACCAGACAATGGCTGACTGTCATCAAGGCTTTCCTCTTCCTCTGGTGCAGACGCCTGCTCCTTTATGTGCATCAAACTTTGCATCAGCAGACGCATTAGGGGGATGCTCATGCTTATTACGGCATTGTCTGCACTAACCAGCCGTGTGCATTCCTCAAAACACTGAAGGACTTGACACATGTCTTGTATCTTGGACCACTGCACACCTGACAACTCCATGTCTGCCATCCTACTGCCTGCCCGTGTATGTGTATCCTCCCACAAAAACATAACAGCCCGCCTCTGTTGGCACAGTCTCTGAAGCATGTGCAGTGTTGAGTTCCACCTTGTTGCAACGTCTATGATTAGGCGATGCTGGGGAAGGTTCAAAGACCGCTGATAGGTCTGCATACGGCTGGCGTGTACAGGCGAACGTCGGATATGTGAGCAAAGTCCACGCACTTTGAGGAGCAGGTTGGAGAACCCAGGATAAGTTTTCAATAAGCACTGCACCACCAGGTTTAAGGTGTGAGCCAGGCAAGGAATGTGTTTCAGTTGGGAAAGGGAGATGGCAGCCATGAAATTCCTTCCGTTATCACTCACTACCTTGCCTGCCTCAAGATCTACTGTGCCCAGCCACGACTGCGTTTCTTGTTACAAGAACTCGGACAGAACTTCCGCGGTGTGTCTGTTGTCGCCCAAACACTTCATAGCCAATACAGCCTGCTGACGCTTGCCAGTAGCTGGCCCATAATGGGACAACTGGTGTGCAACAGTGTCATCTGCCGATGGAGTGGTTGGCCGACTGCGGTCTGTGGAAGAGCTGTCGCTTCTGCAGGAGGACAAGGAGGAGGAGGGGGTGCGAACGCCTACAGCCAACTGTTTCCTAGACCGTGGGCTAGGCACAACTGTCCCGAAATTTATGTCCCCTGTGGACCCTGCATCCACCACATTCACCCAGTGTGTCGTGATGGACACATAACGTCCCTGGCCATGCCTACTGGTCCATGCATCTGTAGTCAGGTGCACCTTTGTACTCACAGATTGCCTGAGTGCATGGACGATGCGCTGTTTAACGTGCTGGTGCAGGGCTGGGATGGCTTTTCTTGAAAAAAAGTGTCGACTGGGTAGCTCGTATCGTGGTTCAGCGTACTCCATCAGGGCCTTGAAAGCTTCGCTTTCAACTAACCGGTAGGGCATCATCTCTAACGAGATTAGTCTAGCTATGTGGGCGTTAAAACCCTGTGTACGCAGATGCGAGGATAAGTACTTCCTTTTTCTAACCAGAGTCTCATGTAGTGTGAGCTGAACTGGAGAGATGGAGATCGTGGAACTTGCGGGTGTGCCGGTGGACCTGGCAGACTGAGAGACGGTTGGAGACGGTATTGTTTCCGCCGGTGCCCTAGATGCAATATTTCCTCCTACAAAACTGGAGATTCCCTGACCCTGACTGCTTTTGGCTGTCAAAGAAACCTGCACAGATACTGCCGGTGGTGCGGAAAATGGTGGCCTTACAGTGACGGAAGGGATGTTGCGTTGCTGACTAGCTTCATTGGCCGAGGGTGCTACAACCTTAAGCGACGTTTGGTAGTTAGTCCAGGCTTGAAAATGCATGGTGGTTAAGTGTCTATGCATGCAACTAGTATTGAGACTTTTCAGATTCTGACCTCTGCTTAAGCTAGTTGAACATTTTTGACAGATGACTTTGCGCTGATCAATTGGATGTTGTTTAAAAAAATGCCAGACTGCACTCTTCCTAGCATCGGATCCCTTTTCAGGGATTGCAGACTGAGCTTTAACCGGATGGCCACGCTGTCCTCCAACAGGTTTTGGCTTTGACACGCGTTTTGGGCCAGATACGGGCCCGGCAGATGGAACCTGTTGCGATGTTGATGCCTGCTGCGGCCCCTCCTCCACCTCCGCTTCTGAACTACTGCCGCCTGCACCCTGTTCCCCCAATGGCTGCCAATCGGGGTCAACAACTGGGTCATCTATTACCTCCTCTTCGAGCTCGTGTGCAACTTCGTCTGTGTCACTGTGTCGGTCGGTGGTATAGCGTTCGTGGCGGGGCAACATAGTCTCATCAGGGTCTGATTGCGGATCAGTACCCTGAGAGGGCAATGTTGTGGTCTCAGTCAAAGGAGCAGCATAGTACTCTGGCTGTGGCTGTGCATCAGTGCACTCCATGTCAGAATCTACTTGTAATGGGTATGGCCTGTTAAGTGTTTCACTTTCTAAGCCAGGGACGGTATGTGTAAAGAGCTCCATGGAGTAACCCGTTGTGTCGCCTGCTGCATCCTTCTCTCTTGTTGTTGTTTTTGCTGAGGAGGACAAGGAAGCGACTTGTCCCTGACCGTGAACATCCACAAGCTACGCGCTGCTTTTACATTTACCAGTTTCAGAAGAGGAGACAAAAGAGCTAGAGGCTGAGTCTGCAATGTAAGCCAAAACTTGCTGTTGCTGCTCCGGCTTTAACAGCGGTTTTCCTACTCCCAGAAAAGAAAGCTTTTGAGGCCTTGTGTAGCCAGACGTCGAAACAGCCTCCACAGCTCCAGACTTAGGTGGAATATTTTTATCCCCACGACCACCTGATGCTCCACTACCACTACCATCATTACCAGCTGACAATGAACGCCCACGGCCACGACCTCTTGCACCAGACTTCCTCATTGTTTGAAAAACTTAACCAAATTAACTTTATTTGTTGCTGTCAAACAACTTACACGTTGAGCTATAGCTTCAGTATGATTTCAATATCCCTTAACAGGTTGGTGAGACTACAAGGAAAATCAGGCACAATGTTACACACTCTGTTTTCTGTGGCACCAAATCACAGAGATGACACACACGCAGGACTGTCACTCAAGCACAAATGTCAATATTAATCTCCCACCTATTTTTTTTTTTTTTCTCAGGGAGACTTTAGAAACCAAATAAGATAAAATGTTTTTTTCAGGGAGACTTTAGAAACCAAATAATAAAATTAAAAAAAAAAAAGGCTTTCTATGGCCCACTGAATGAGAGATGGCACACACAGGAGTGGCACACAAGCCCTGACTGAGGCCAATATTTTTCTCCCACTGATTGATGTAGTGTTTTTTTTAAAGGTAGATTTTAGAACCCAAATCAAGCAAAAAATAAATAGGCTTTCTATGGCCCACTGAGTGAGAGATGGCACACACAGGAGTCAGGAGTGGCACACAAGCCCTGACTGAGGCCAATATTTTTCTCCCACTGATTGATGTAGTGATTTTTTTAAAGGTAGATTTTAGAACCCAAATCAAGCAAAAAATAAATAGGCTTTCTATGGCCCACTGAGTGAGAGATGGCACACACAGGAGTGGCACACAAGCCCTGACTGAGGCCAATATTTTTCTCCCACTGATTGATGTAGTGTTTTTTTTTCAGGTAGATTTTCGAACCCAAATCAAGGAAAAAAATAAATAGGCTTTCTATGGCCCACTGAGTGAGAGATGGCACACACAGGAGTGGCACACAAGCCCTGACTGAGGCCAATATTTTTCTCCCACTGATTGATGTAGTGTTTTTTTGTTAAGGTAGATATTCGAACCCAAATCAAGGAAAAAAATAAATAGGCTTTCTATGGCCCACTGAGTGAGAGATGGCACACACAGGAGTGACACACAAGCCCTGACTGAGGCCAATATTTTTCTCCCACTGATTGATGTAGTGTTTTTTTGTTAAGGTAGATTTTCGAACCCAAATCAAGGAAAAAAATAAATAGGCTTTCTATGGCCCACTGAGTGAGAGATGGCACACACAGGAGTGACACACAAGCCCTGACTGAGGCCAATATTTTTCTCCCACTGATTGATGGAGTTTTTTTTTTTAAGGTAGATTTTCGAACCCAAATCAAGGAAAAAAATAAATAGGCTTTCTATGGCCCACAATTTGAGATAGAGAGGTGGCACACCCAGGAGTCAAGACTGGCACACAAGCTGAAAGGGCAATATTAATCTCCCACTGTTTTTTTATTTTTTTTATTTTTTTTCAGGGAGACTTTAGAAACCAAATAATAATAATAAAAAAAAAGGCTTTCTATGGCCCACTGAGTGAGAGATGGCACACACAGGAATCAGGAGTGGCACACAAGCCCTGACTGAGGCCAATATTTTTCTCCCACTGATTGATGTAGTGATTTTTTTAAAGGTAGATTTTAGAACCCAAATCAAGCAAAAAATAAATAGGCTTTCTATGGCCCACTGAGTGAGAGATGGCACACACAGGAGTGGCACACAAGCCCTGACTGAGGCCAATATTTTTCTCCCACTGATTGATGTAGTGTTTTTTTGTTAAGGTAGATTTTCGAACCCAAATCAAGGAAAAAAATAAATAGGCTTTCTATGGCCCACTGAGTGAGAGATGGCACACACAGGAGTGACACACAAGCCCTGACTGAGGCCAATATTTTTCTCCCACTGATTGATGGAGTTTTTTTTTTTAAGGTAGATTTTCGAACCCAAATCAAGGAAAAAAATAAATAGGCTTTCTATGGCCCACAATTTGAGAGAGAGAGGTGGCACACCCAGGAGTCAAGACTGGCACACAAGCTGAAAGGGCAATATTAATCTCCCACTGTTTTTTTATTTTTTTTATTTTTTTTCAGGGAGACTTTAGAAACCAAATAATAATAATAAAAAAAAGGCTTTCTATGGCCCACTGAGTGAGAGATGGCACACACAGGAGTCAGGAGTGGCACACAAGCCCTGACTGAGGCCAATATTTTTCTACCACTGATTGATGTAGTGTTTTTTTTTCAGGTAGATTTTAGAACCCAAATCATGGAAAAAAATAAATAGGCTTTCTATGGCCCACTGAGTGAGAGATGGCACACACAGGAGTCAGGAGTGGCACACAAGCCCTGACTGAGGCCAATATTTTTCTCCCACTGATTGATGTAGTGATTTTTTTAAAGGTAGATTTTCGAACCCAAATCAAGGAAAAAAATAAATAGGCTTTCTAGGGCCCACAATTTGAGAGAGAGGTGGCACACCCAGGAGTCAAGACTGGCACACAAGCTGAAAGGGCAATATTAATCTCCCACTGTTTTTTTATTTTTTTATTTTTTTTCAGGGAGACTTTAGAAACCAAATAATAATAATAAAAAAAAAGGCTTTCTATGGCCCACTGAGTGAGAGATGGCACACACAGGAGTCAGGAGTGGCACACAAGCCCTGACTGAGGCCAATATTTTTCTACCACTGATTGATGTAGTGTTTTTTTTTCAGGTAGATTTTAGAACCCAAATCATGGAAAAAAATAAATAGGCTTTCTATGGCCCACTGAGTGAGAGATGGCACACACAGGAGTCAGGAGTGGCACACAAGCCCTGACTGAGGCCAATATTTTTCTCCCACTGATTGATGTAGTGATTTTTTTAAAGGTAGATTTTAGAACCCAAATCAAGCAAAAAATAAATAGGCTTTCTATGGCCCACTGAGTGAGAGATGGCACACACAGGAGTGGCACACAAGCCCTGACTGAGGCCAATATTTTTCTCCCACTGATTGATGTAGTGTTTTTTTTTAAGGTAGATTTTCGAACCCAAATCAAGGAAAAAAATAAATAGGCTTTCTATGGCCCACAATTTGAGAGAGAGAGGTGGCACACCCAGGAGTCAAGACTGGCACACAAGCTGAAAGGGCAATATTAATCTCCCAGTTTTTTTTTTTTTTTTCAGGGAGACTTTAGAAACCAAATAATAAAATAATAAAAAAAAGGCTTTCTATGGCCCACTGAATGAGAGATGGCACACACAGGAGTGGCACACAAGCCCTGACTGAGGCCAATATTTTTCTCCCACTGATTGATGTAGTGTTTTTTTGTTAAGGTAGATTTTCGAACCCAAATCAAGGAAAAAAATAAATAGGCTTTCTATGGCCCACTGAGTGAGAGATGGCACACAAAGGAGTGGCACACAAGCCCTGACTGAGGCCAATATGTTTCTCCCACTGATTGATGTAGTGTTTTTTTTTAAGGTAGATTTTAGAACCCAAATCAAGCAAAAAATAAATAGGCTTTCTATGGCCCACTGAGTGAGAGATGGCACACACAGGAGTGACACACAAGCCCTGACTGAGGCCAATATTTTTCTCCCACTGATTGATGGAGTTTTTTTTTTTAAGGTAGATTTTCGAACCCAAATCAAGGAAAAAAATAAATAGGCTTTCTATGGCCCACAATTTGAGAGAGAGAGGTGGCACACCCAGGAGTCAAGACTGGCACACAAGCTGAAAGGGCAATATTAATCTCCCACTGTTTTTTTTTTTTTTTCAGGGAGACTTTAGAAACCAAATAATAAAATAAAATAAAAAAAAGGCTTTCTATGGCCCACTGAATGAGAGATGGCACACACAGGAGTGGCACACAAGCCCTGACTGAGGCCAATATTTTTCTCCCACTGATTGATGTAGTGTTTTTTTGTTAAGGTAGATTTTAAAACCCAAATCAAGGAAAAAAATAAATAGGCTTTCTATGGCCCACTCAGTGAGAGATGGCACACACAGGGATGGCACTCTAGCAGAAATGCCAATCTTAATCTCCCACAAAAAACAAAACAAAAAAAAAACAGGGACTGTCCTACAATTACTATCTCCCTGCAGTAATCTCAGCCAGGTATGGCAGGCAGCAATAGGAGTGGACTGATGCACAAATTAAATAAAAAGTGTGGACAAACAAAAAAAATAGCTGTGCAGAAAGGAAGGAACAAGAGGATATGTGCTTTGAAAAAAGCAGTTGGTTTCCACAGTGGCGTAAACACAGCAATACAGCTATCACGGAGCCTTCTAGGGCAGTCCAATGAGCTACAGCGCTGAGGGAAAAAAAAAAAATTAGCTTCCACTGTCCCTGCACACCGAAGGTGGTGTTGGACAGTGGAAATCGCTACAGCACAAGCGGTTTGGTGGTTTATGGACCCTGCCTAACGCTCTCCCTGCTTCTGACGAAGCGGCAGCAACCTCTCATTAAGCTCAGATCAGCAGCAGTGAGATGGCGGTCGGCGGGAACGCCCCTTTATAGCCCCTGTGACGCCGCAGACAGCAAGCCAATCACTGCAATGCCCTTCTCTAAGATGGTGGGGACCAGGACCTATGTCATCACGCTGCCCACACTCTGCATTCACCTTCATTGGCTGAGAAATGGCGCTTTTCGCGTCATTGAAACGCGACTTTGGCGCGAAAGTCGCGTACCGCATGGCCGAAAAGCACAGGGGTCAGATCGGGTTTCATGAGACGCCGACTTAGCCAAAAGTCGGCGACTTTTGAAAATGAACAACCCGTTTCGCTCAACCCTAACTGCAACATAACATAACCATAATTTTGGAAATTGAAAATATGTTTTCAAAGATAAAATGTAGTTTGCACTCTCATGTGGCCTGATACTTTGCAAGTTTTACCTCAGAAATGTGCCACATATTCTAACAAAAACATCACATATTATGATTTTTTGTGTCTGAAGGTAAGACGTGTTACTTTGCTCAATAATGTTATTAAAGGATTGTACTTACTAATTTGCTGCTGGGCCTTATGAGGTTTGTCCTCATAGTCAGGGAACATCTGGACACATATCCTTCTCCATGCTGCATCATTTTGTGCCCGGTCTGAATAATGGGCATCCCTCTGATCCCATAGTTCTGGTCTTTCTTGCACCAGAACTACGAGCATCTCAACAATGATACATGTTTCCATGATGGTGTACTTCCTGGATTTTAGTTGAGCTTCCCAAGCTAATTAGCATGCCAAAGCTTCCTGATAATGGATGATTCTATTTCCTGTCACCTGGAGAAGTCTTGCGTATTTATCGCAAGTCACACGCATGGTCCATGTGTAATCCATTTTTTTGTCACACCCATAGGCTTGCACTGGTGAGTCTCAGCCGCAATATGGTGCAAATCTCATGTATTTAGCCTGTCTAGCACCTGCAAATCATGCAGCTGCGGCGACGAAAACTAAATCTCCGAGCACGCCAAAATACTCGGAGACCACCCGAGCATGCTCAGAGAAACCCGAGTAACGAGTAGACTCGCTCATTACTAATATTATGCAAATTCCTCTTCAATGTTGTGTTATTTTTGTCACAAGATGTGATATAGTGCATCCCTATGATATGTTGATGAAGTTGGTGTGGTGCTGATAGGACCATTCTCGCGACATATCGAGCACAGTGTTGTAACTCGTGTTTTGAATGAAACCAAAACAAAAATGTGAGTATAGAAATTAATGCATTTTTAAAAGATCTTGAAAATAAATATTGTGATATAGTAAAAGAAAAATATATATATACAAAAACAGCAAAAAAAATAATAAAAAATTGAAAACATTTGTGGTTAACAATTCAAGTAGCTTCTGCTTGCAGCCTTATACACAGAAGACTTAAGCAAGCCAATATTCCCGAACATTCATTTAAAAGGCACCTTTTTAACTTGATTTTTTTTCCTACCAGTTATAGCATTTTATGGCTCTCCTCTGTGTGTTCCTGAATCTGTTATACTGATCATTAAATCTGACCCAGTTTGCCCCGACTCTCTTGTACCCTGTTTTATTCCCTGATGTTATGTACAACCAATTTTTGCTGACCTTGCGCCTGAACATGTTCATTGCTGTGGAGGCCCTTTCTCAAGGGAACAATCATAACAAAGGGTTTTGAATGCAGCAGGATAGTAGCATTAGTATTATTTCATGCCACTGACAAAGACATGACCTGTCTATATTTTTAGGGGAAAGTTAATTTTAACATTGAGAGAATATTAAAAAAAAAATCCAGAAAATCACACTGTATAAATAATATAAATGTATTTGCATTTTGCAGGGAAAAATAAGTATTTGATCCTTCTGGCATGCAAGACTTAATACCAAACCTTGTTGGCAAGCACAGCAATTGGATCTTTTAGTTGATGATGAGGTTTTTGCACATGACAGGAGGAATTTTGGTCCAATCTTCCTTGCAAATTATCTCTAAATTAATAAAATTTTGAGGCTGTCACTTGACAACTCGGAACTTCAAATCCATTCATAAGTTTTCTATGGGATTAAGGTCTGGAGACTGGCTAGACCATTCCTTGACCTTAATGTGCTTCTTTTTGAGACACTCATTTGCTGCCTTGGCTGTATGCTTTGGGTCATTGTCTTGCTGGAAGACCCAGCCATTACCCATTTTCAATGTCCTGGTGGAGGGTAGGATTTTGTCACTCAGGATTTAACAGTACATGGCTCCATCCATCCTCCCATTGATGTGGTGAAATAATCCTGTTCCCTTAGCAGATAAATAATCCTAAAACACAATGTTTCCACCTCCATGCTTGACAGTGAGGATGGTGTTCTTTGAGTCATAGGCAGCATTTCTCTTCCTCCAAACACGGTGAGTTGAGTTAATGCCAAAGACTTCAATTTGCGTCTCATCTGACCACAGCACCTTCTCCCAATCACTCAAAGAATCATCTAGATGTTCATTGGCATACTTCAGATGGGCCTGCACATGTGACTTCTGAGCAGGGGGACCTTGTGGGCACTGCAGGATTTGGAACTTTTATGGCATTATGTGCTACCAATTGTTTCTTGGTGACTGTGGTCCCAGCTGCCTTCAGATCATTAACAAGTTCCCCCTTGTAGTTTTAGGCTGATCTCTTACCTTCCTCATGATCAAGGATACCCCACGAGGGGAGATTTTGCATGGTGCCCCAGATTGATGTTGATTGTATTTCTTCCATTTTCTTACTATTGCACCAACAGTTGTCTCCTTCTCACCCAGCATCTTACTTATGGTTTTGTAGCCCAAGGTCTATGATCTTGCCCCTGACATCCTTATAAAGCTCATTCGTCTTGCCCATGTTGTACAGGTTAGAGTCTGACTGAATAATTGAGTCTGTGGATAAGAGTCTTTTATAAAGGTGACTACGTAAGACATATTAGAGTAAAAAAATCTTTAATTTATTAATAAATGCTCCGGTCTAATAAAAGAAGTTGGTTCAATTGACGGAAATTGGGTTCTCCTCTGTTTCCTTATTTTAACAGCTTTGTGGGGCTTTCTGCCATGAAGCTATAAATACCACTGCACTGCAGAGTCAACTGTCAGTTAGTGCTGGGGTGTGTCTACAGCTGCTGTTCTCAGTGCTATGAGTAAAACTGTAATGGTTTCAGGCACACCTACCTGATTGAAAGCTGGCAGTTCCCAAGAGAAAAAATAATAATTTCAGTACTGTAGCTGCACACATCTGCATGAGTCAAGAATACATATCATGCAGCCTCAACTGGTGCACAATAGCCCAAAGGAAAGTAGAGTCCTTCTATGTCTTTAGGGTATTTTAAATAATATATCCTTCTAGTGGATCAATTTAAGATTGATGGTCTCTTACAGAGATTGACTGAGCTTCTCTATGATTGGCTTATAGCTTATAATGCAGTAACAGAGTGTCTGCGTACTATGCGTAGCCTACGAACACAGATGGAGAAGCAAAAGAAAAATGTCTTGTAGTCTTCAGTAGATAGTTGAAAGTTTTGTCCCATTTTCATTCCCCAGAAATGCCCTTCTCCCCAGCCTTCCAGCTTTCTGCTTGCCAGGAGACAGTGCACTACTGATGATTTAAAGTTCATACCAGCTGCAAGGTTGCAACACTGGTCTGAACTTTGCGATTTCTGATTCCGCAAGTAGAGGTGGCTTTGCCTCTGCAGCATTGCAGGAGCGTAGAGGCACTGAAGCTCGTCAAAACCATCTGTAAAAGCTGAGACAACCTATTTAACATCATCACAGAGAGTTAACCCCTTCAATGTTCTAGATCTAAAAAAATCTTATCAGCCCAAGGGATATGATTTTGAATATTAGAATATGTAAAATGAATGTATGCTAGATGAATGGAGACAATGTTTATCCTCAATTATCTTTGTCCACTGTTGCTCGATTACACAACTCTCCCAAATGCATAAAGTCTGAATTTTTGTAGATGCATTGGGAAGTTTTACTGGTATTACTTTATTATTTCAGTCTAAATACAGCTTAGACCACTTCACGTTTTATCATTTTTAAGCATTACTAAAACAATAACAGAGCAAATAAATCACTAGCAGCTGATGGCTGAAATCTACAAGCTGCACCTTTTAAATAATTCACTCTTGCATAGAAAATCTGCATATAAGGAAACCATCACATTAATAAATAATATTATACTGGCTGATTACAACATTACAACAGCTCCTGCTTTCAGTGCAAGTAATAACCGAATATAGAAATATTGCTACTACCCTTACAATAATAATAATAAAAGAAATATTTCATAAACAATGGCACTTGGTTAAAAATGGCCGTTTTGAATGTCATTCACTGTGACTTGTGGCAATGGGTTTGGTATTACATTTACCAAGTCATTAATGCATACCTAATGCATCATATATATTTATTACATTTAAGGCAGCTCTAAAATTTATTTTTAACAAAAAGCAAAAGTATACAAACAGTAATCCTTGAAAGTTTGTTAACCCTGCAGGATTTTCCATATTTCTTCAAAAATGTAACCTAAAATTAAAAGTATAAAAAGAAAACAAAATAAATCAGGAGTCAAAAATATTAGACTTTGTAATTTTTGTTATTGGGTAAAATGATCCAATATCATATGTCTGCAAGTGTCAAAAGTATGTGAACATTTGCTTTCAGTATCTATGTGATCTTCTTTTGCAGCGATAAGTGCATCTATACATTTCCCAAAAATTTTGATTTGTCCTGTACATCAGCTTGGAAGAATTTTAGCCCATGTTAGCCCATTCCTCCCTAAAAAAAGGTTTAAACTCTGTTATTTTGGTGGGTTTTCTCCCATGAACTGCTTGCAACAGGATCTTCCACAACATTTCTATAGGATAAAGGTCAAGGCTTTGACGTGTCCATTCCAAAACTTTAACTTTGTTCTCCTTTATTCCTTCTTTTGTAGAGCAGTTTTGGGTCACTGTCCTCCTGCATAACCTCAGTTGTTTAGTGGTTATCTTGGGTTCCTTTGTCATGGCTGCTTATTATTGTTAAATGGTATCGCCATAACAAACAATTTATACCTCCTTACTGTATCAAAATAAAACTGGGGTCCATTGCGACTTTAGCCACAAAACTGGTTGTCATGCCAAAGATTGCTCTTTGCAGCAGCTAATTTGCAGAATAAAGAAGGTGAATGTGGTCACATAGGGACCCATCAGGAACTGCAACTGCAACAAGCATATTGCAAAAAGTCAGAACCAATAGGATTCTTCACAACTTGCTTGACTGAGTTCGATATGCTAAGGAAAATGCTGGCACCTGCATTATGCTGTTATGTAGCAATGGTTTAGAGTGTTTTTTGACTGCATGATCTGTGACGCTGCCAAAACTGTCTTGTAGCATCAGCCTATAGGTTTGCTCACACTGCCATATAACACAGGCTATCTGTTTTATCAGATAGCACTCGGCTCTCTGTGACACAATGGGGCAGTGGCAATCTGCTATTATTTTCTCATGTTGATTTGGGATGAGAAAACAATTCCAGCATGCGGTGACTAGCTCCAATATTTGGATCACACACACCCATGCAAGTCTATGGGTGTGTCTGAAACAAAGTCGATCCCAGGAAAAAAATACACAATGCATGATTTGCCTCCGAGAATAAGATGGCACTCGCCCATTCAACTCTATGAGTCTGGGAAAACAATCGGACCTCACAGGGATGACAACCAAGTGTGGCCCGATCTTCAAGGACTAACATTATAGAGTAGGTGGAGAAACTTTTTTTTTTCTCCCCACCTCTGAATAAATCATATCAAACTCTTATCAGAATCTGATCAGAGTGTGATTAGCATAATAGGACCGAGAAAACAGACGTCTGCACGAGCGCTAAGTCTATGTAACTCAAAACAAGTCTAGAGAGTGTTGTGCTGAGTCTCATAGACTAATATTGAGAACATGTGAAAAGTAATCTCTACCCCAGACAGAAGACACTGTGTGATTTGGCAGGTTATAAATGCAGCCATGTGATGCCGAAGCTGCACTGAAAAAGGCCACAGATGGCAATCCATAAGTATTACATGACACTCTCTGGATACACATTATTATTTTCGAATACATAGGAAATAGTGATGAGTAGTGTTGAGCGAATATACTCGGTACTCAAGATCTCTCGAGCATGCTCGGGTGCTCTTCGAGTATTTGTAAGTACATGGAGATTTAGCTTTCAGCGCCGCAGCTGAATGATTTACATCTGTTAGCGAGCATAAGTACATGTGGGGGTTGCCTGGTTGCTAGGGAATCTTATGCTGGCTATCAGATGTAAATCATTCATCTGCGGCGATGAAAACTAAATCTCCGAACACTAACAAACACTCGGAGGTCACCCGAGCATGCTCGGGAAATCTCGAGTAACGAGTATATTCGCTTATCACTAATAGGAAATTAAAAACACCAGAGTGGTCCTTTAAGTAAATTCTAAAAGACAAAAGGTAAAGAAGACATCGGGTGATTTGGGAGGTCACAAATGCTGTCATGTGACCCTGGAGTGGACCAGAGCGGCACTGGAAATGCCAGAAGATGGCAAATGGTTATTATTGCAATACACTCTCTGCATTAATATTTGATAATAGATGGAAGAAAATCACCGGAGTGCCTCTTTAATGTGGCTGAACAATGCTTGAATTTGTTTCTATGCACTCCTAGATTGTTTGCCAGTGAGAACTCCTTTCATCTAATTTATCATTGAGTCAAGAACGGACTGAAATACTTGATGTTAAAAGACAATTACATCATATAATTTTACCAGCAAAAGTCTGTTGATTTGAAATGCTGCATTTATGTCCATGATGCTAATAAAAATTGATTTTTTTAAAAATGAAATAGATGACCTCAAGAGAAGATAAACAAGCCAAACTTGTGATAAATGGCCACTTTTTCCAGTCATAATTGTCAAGATATGCCTTTATTTAAACATGCTCATATTTTTGTGTTGATGTGGTAATAGATCAATTACCATTCTCTGACTAAAAACTTGCACATTTTTATTTATGGTTGCGGGAGTAAAATGGTTGCCAGTTCCTCAGTTATTTTTTTCTATCTTGATGCATTGTGCTATGGCTTCGGGCCAAACAGTAATCACACTATGGGTGTCTATTCTGCTTTCTTGACCTACTACACTCCACATGATTTAATCCATTGTTGTGGATGTTGTTGGTGATTTATTGTATGAAAAATGTAAATGATCTGGATGGCAGATGTTTTATATTTTCTGACCATTCATTTTCAGTCAGAATGTAATTAAAATTTATGAAGTGTATCTGCAAAATTGCATTGGCAATTGATGATCTCTTTCACTGCTGTCTGTCTGGAGATGATGAGTGATCGTGGACAGTGAGATGTGTTGACAAGGGCAGAGACAGACGTGATGTTTCTGTCAGGAGTAAAGCTACAGTACAGTACTGGAGGAAACAGGATTTTCTTTCTCACTTAGGAGAAAAAAAGGTAACCAGATGTCTTTTTTCATACAGCATACAATTTCCTTTGGTTTATCTTTGTTTCCTGCCATTCTCTCTAAATGTGGTGTCACTCTTACTCAAAGAGACACCTGTCTGCAGTGCAATCTGTTTCAATTTCAGGCGTGGACATTAAAGCCTTCAGCTCTGAACATTTTAGCCTTGGTAAATTGAAGAAGCCTTGTTATAATCTTTTGATCCATGTAGACATTGTAACCTTATATGTTTAAATAAAAGTCACAAGGCTTCAGTGAATGTACAGCAGTCAATGTACGAGTCAACGAGTCAAATTTATATGATATCCTAAAATGTCATTGCTTGTAACTGGGCCGACCTGCAGAATAAGATTAATAATGTGACTATTTTGCTTCTTATAATGGTTCTTTTAATATATTAATTTTAGAAGTTTTTGTACAAAAATGAAATCTTCATTATTGAATTTATGGAATATAACTTATTTGTAAATAGCGAAAACATTTGCTGATACATTTTAATCTCATGATCTTAGACCCACTCACTTCTCTATCATTGAGAGAAATAAAGAGCGAGAAAGTATGAGACACAGAACGAGGGAGAGAGAGAGAAAGATAGAGAGAGCGAGAGAGAAAGAGATAACAGAAATCATACGTTTTGGAAAATTCTACCTCAAATCCATTGTGCATTGATTCTGTGCCATCTGATATTATCAGTTGTGGTTATAAATTTTTTTGTCTCTAGTATTACATGCCAAAATCAATGTGATCTGTGTAACAAAAGGGCCCTGTTTGTAGCTGATTTCTGCTGTGGCTAATATTGGTATTTCTTAATTGGAACTCCCTTCTATTACACCAAATGCTAAAATAGGAAAAGTGGGTATACAGGTGCTTCTCCCAAAATTAGAATATCGTCAAAAAGTTAATTTATTTCAGTTCTTCAATACAAAAAGTGAATCTCATATATTCTATAGAGTCATTACAAAGAGAGTGATCTATTTCAAGTGTTTATTTCTGTTAATTTTGATGATTATGGCTTACAGCCAATGAAAACCCAGAAGTCATTATCTCAGTAAATTAGAATACTTTATAACACCAGCTTGAAAAATAATTTTAAAATCTGAAATGTTGGCCTACTGTATTCAGTATTTAGTAAATGCACTCAATACTAGGTCGGGGCTCCTTTTGCGTCAATTACTGCATCAATGCAGCTTGGCATGAAGGCGATCAGCCTGTGGCACTGCTGAGGTGTTATGTAAGCCCAGGTTGCTTTGATAGCAGTCTTTGGCTCTTCTGCATTGTTGGGTCTGGTGTCTCTCATCTTCCTCTTGTTAATATCACATAGATTTTCTATGGGGTTAAGATCAGGCAAGTTTGCTGGCCAATCAAGCACAGTAATATTGATGTTTTTAAACCAGGTGTTGGTACTTTTGGCAGTGTGGACAGGTGCCAAGACCTGCTGTAGAATGAAATTTCCATCTTCAAAAAACTTGTCGGCAGAGGGAAGCATGAAGTGCTCTAAAATATCCTGGTAGACGTCTGCGCTGATTTTGATCTTGATAAACACATTGGACCTACACCAGCAGATGACATGGCTCCCCAAACTATCACTGATTGTGGAAACTTCACACTAGACCTCAAGCAGCTTGGATTGTGTGCCTCTCCACTCTTCCTCCAGACTCTGGGACCTTCATTTCCAAATGAAATGCAAAATTTACTTTCATCTGAAAACAACACCTGGGACCACTGAGCAACAGTCCAGTTTTATTTTCTCCTTGGCCCAGGTAAGACGCTTCTGGCATTGTCTATTGGTCATGAGTGGCTTGACACAAGGAATGCGACACTTGTAGCCCATGTCCTCGATACGTCTGTGTGTGGTGGCTCTTGAAGCAAGGACTCCAGCAGCAGTCCACTCCTTGTGAATCTCCCTGAATTTTTTGAATGGCCTTTTCTTAACCATCCTTTCAAGGCTGTGGTTACCCCGGTTGTTTGTGCACCTTTTTCTGCCATAGTTTTCCCTTCCTCTCAACTCTCCATTAATATGCTTGGATACAGCACTCTGTGAACAGCCAGCTTCTTTAGCAATGACCTTTTGTGGCTTACCCGCCTTGTGGAGTGTGTCAATGACTGCATTCTAGACATCTGTTAAGTCAGCAGTCTTTCGCATGATTGCAGAGACTACTGAAACAGACTAAGGGACCTTTTTAAATGCTTAACCCCTTTACCCCCAAGGGTGGTTTGCACGTTAATGACCGAGCCAATTTTTTCATTTCTGACCACTGTCCTTTTATGAGGTTATAACTCTGCAACGCTTCAACAGATCTTGGCGATTCTGACATTGTTTTCTCGTGACATATTGTACTTCATGATAGTGTAACATTTCTTCAATATAACTTGCATTTATTTGTGAAAAAAATGGAAATTTGGAGAAAATTTTGAAAATTTTGCAATTTTCAAACTTTCAATTTTTGTGCTCTTAAACCAGAGAGTTATGTGACACAAAGTAGTTAACAAATAACATTGCCCACATGTCTACTTTACATCAGCACAATTTTAGAAACAAATTTTGTTTTGTTAGGGAGTTATAAGGGTTAAAAGTTGACCAGCAATTTCTTATTTTTACAACAAAATTTACAAAACCATTTTTTTAGGGACCACCTCACATTTTAAGTCACTTTGAGGGATCTATGGCAGAAAATACCCAAAACTGACACCATTCTGAAAACTGCACCCCTCAAGGTACTCAAAACCACATTCAAGAAGTTTATTAACCCTTCAGGTGATTCACACCAGGTGAAGCAACATGGTAGGAAAAAATGAACATTTTACTTTTTAGTCACAAAAATGATCTTTCAGCAATAATTTTTTTGTTTTCCCAAGAGAAAATGGACTTCAAAAGTTGTTGTCCAATTTGTCCTGAGCATGCTGATACCCCATATGTGAGGGGGAACCACGTTTTGGATGCACGGCAGGGCTCAGAAGGAAAGGAACGCCGTTTTACATTTTCAAGCTAAAATTGGCTGGAATTTAGATCGGACACCATGTCGCGTTTGGCGAGCCCCTGATGTACCTAAACAGTGGAAACCCCCACAAGTGACCCCATTTTGGAAACTAGACCCCCTAAGGAACTTACCTAGGTGTGTGCTGAGCACTTTGAACCCCCAAGTGCTTCACAGAAGTTTATAACGCCCGGGCGTGAAAATAAAAAATCCTATTTTTTCCACAAATATGAGTTTAGTCCCCAATGTTTTATTTTCCCAAGGGTAACAGGAGAAATTGGACCCCAAAAGGTATTGTCCAATTTGTCCTGAGTACGCTGATACCCCATATGTGGGGGGGAATCACTGTTTGGGCGCATGGCAGGGCTCAGAAGGAAAGGAGCGCCGTTTGACATTTTCAAGCTAAAATTGGCTGGAATTTAGATCGGACGCCATGTCGCGTTCGGCGAGCCCCTGATGTGCCTAAACAGTGGAAACCCCCCACAAGTGACCCCATTTTGGAAACTAGACCCCTTAAGGAACTTATCTAGGTGTGTGGTGAGAATTTTGAACCCCCAAGTGCTTCACTAAAGTTTATGACGCCCGACGTGAAAATAAAAAATTCTATTTTATTCCCACAAAAATTATTTTTCAGTCCCCAATTTTTTATTTTTCCAAGGGTAACAGGAGAAATTGGACCACAAAAGTTGTGGTCCAATTTCTCCTGAGTATGCTGGTACCCCATATGTGGGAGAAAACTACTGTTTGGGAACACTTCAGGGCTCGGAAGGGAAGTAGTGACGTTTTGGAATGCAGACTTTGATGGAATGGTCTGCGGGCATCATGTTCCATTTGGTGAGCCCCTGATGTGCCTAAACAGTAGAAACTCCCCACAAATGACCAAATTTTGGAAACTTGACCCCTTAAGGAGATTATCTAGGTGTGTGGTGAGAATTTTGAACCCCCAAGTGCTTCACTAAAGTTTATGACCCCGGCGTGAAAATAAAAAATTCTATTTTATTCCCACAAAAATTATCTTTCAGTCCCCAATTTTTTATTTTCCCAATGGTAACAGGAGAAATTGGACCCCAAAAGTTGCTGTCTAATTTGTTCTGAGTACGCTGTTACCCCATATGTGGGAAAAAACAGTTTGGGCACTTCAGGACTCAGAAGGGAAGCAGTGACGATTTGGAATGCAGACTTTGATGGACTGGTCTGAGGGCGTCATGTTCCGTTTGCAGAGCCCCTGATGTGCCTAAACAGTAAAAAAAAAAACAGGTGACATCATTTTGGAACCTAGACCCCCAAGGAACTTACATAGATGTGTCCCCTCTTTGGAACTAATCTACTGGTTCCTGTAAAGTAAATTAGTAGCGCATGGAGGTGTGGTACAATTTGAAGCAATCCTTCATACACAGGCCAGGTTTGTCGGGGCAGGTGTCACATTGATAGATGGTGTCCTTGCGTACTCCTCTTTTGTAGCACACTCGGCACCTTTTTTGTGGCTTACCTTTTCTATCAGTTAGCGGGACCACCCCAGGAAAATGCTGACCTGGTACGACACGAGCACCCTCAGTTCCGGAAGTACTGGGGCCCGCTCCTTCCCTCGTGCCAAACATCAGGGCCTTAACCACTACCTCCTGGAACTGAAGGTATGACGTATCGGTGTGGCATGCACATCATGAGAGCAGGAAAGCGTGGAGCATTGCCATTTGTACGATGTACACGGACAGCTTTTTGTACCACACCTTGGCCTTTCTCAAAGCACTGTACGGTTGGAGGAGTTGATCAGAGAGATCAACGCCCCCCATGTTTTTGTTGTACCCAACTACACAGTCCGGTTTGCTGACCTGTGTAGAGGTTCCCCGTACACTGCTGAGGGCACTGCCATCACCGTGTATAGTGGTCAAGAGAAGGACATCCCTCTTGTCCTTGTACTTGACCACCAGGAGGTGGTCGCTACATTGGGCTTTGATCTCACCTTTTCTGAGCATCTGCCCAAGTAGTGTCTTCGGGAGGCCTCTCTGATTTTTGTGGACAGTACCGCAGGCTGCGGTACCTCGCGCAGAGAGGGATTTGTAGAGTGGGATGCTGGAATAAAAGTTATCGGTGTAGAGGTGATAACCTTTATCCAGCAGTGGGTACACCAAATCCCACACAATTTTCCCACTCACTCCCAGGATGGAAGGACACTCAGGCGGTTCAATCCTGCTGTCCTTCCCTTCATACACTCTAAAGCTGTAGGTGTACCCTGAGGTACTTTCACACAGCTTGTAGAGTTTGATTCCGTACCTGGCCCTCTTGTTGGGCAGGTATTGACGGAATCTGAGCCGCCCCTTAAAATGAACCAAGGACTCATCCACGCAGATGTCCCTTTTGGGGCACGTACACTTCAGCAAACTTTTTACTGAAGTGTTTGATGACCGGCCGAACTTTGAACAGACGGTCAAAATTGGGGTAATCTCATGTGGGACACCGTACATTATCGTTGTAATGCAGGAACTTATGGATGGCCTCAAAACGCGTCCGAACCATGACCATTCGGAACACTGGAGTGTTATATAAAATATCAACACTCCAATATTGTCGAATTTTTGGCTTCTTCACGATCCCCATGTGGAGGACCAGGCCCCAAAACTGCATCATTTCAACTGTGTCTACAGGAGACCAGTTAGAAAATGATGAACCGGGTTTTGCTCCAAACATTGCCGAGCATAGAAATTAGTTTGCTCCACCATGAGGTTAACAAAATCCTCAGAGAAAAAGACTTCGAAAAAGTCTATTTCTGTGAGGCCGGTGGTGTCAAACTTGATTCCTGATTCTGCAACAAAATCAGGAATCAGTGGCTCATAATTTTTTGGGGGCGATCTCCATATGGGGTCCGAAGAGGGGCGCGCTGGTTCATCTTCAGGAGTGGGCGCTGCCTGATCTTCTGTCCTGGGGCGTCTGCATGGCGGTTCCGCAGGACACGAGGAGGAAGATGAGGAGGAGGAGGAAGAGGAGGAGGAAGAGGATGAAGAATCTGAAGAGTAAAGGAATGTGGGATCCTCTCCCTCGCTATCAGTGTCGGAGGCAAGGAAAGAATATGCCTCCTCCGCTGATGAGTGCTGCTGGGACGAATGGGACATTTTTTTGTAAGTGTGGTGCTTGGGTGTACTTTATTGGTAACTATGTGTACGTGTGGGGGGGATAGTGTTGGTGAAAAAAAAAGCAAATAGGGAGAAAAAAAATACCTGTGAAAGGAAAAGTCTAAAACAGCAGGCCCTAGCTCTGATAAGTGACCTGCGTCACTTATCAAAGTTCAACGCCTGCTGGGTGTGTGAACGGGGATGTGAAAAAAAAATGGCAGGCACGAGAGCTCTGATAAGTGAACCGCGTCACTTATCAAAGTTCGGCTGCGGTGGATGGGTGCGCGCAAAGGGATGTGGAAAAAAAAAAGAAAAGCAAGGCATGGGTTCAGACGCAGCGGTGGGGTGCGCGCAAGGGGATGTGAAAAAAAAAAAGAAAAGAAAGGCACGGGTTCAGACGCAGCGGCGGGGTGCGTGCAAGGGGATGTGAAAAAAAAAGAAAAGAAAGGCACGGGTTCAGACGCAGCGGCGGGGTGCGCGCAAGGGGATGTGAAAAAAAAAAAGAAAAGAAAGGCACGGGTTCAGACGCAGCGGCGGGGTGCACGCAAGGGGATGTGAAAAAAAAAAGAAAAGAAAGGCACGGGTTCAGACGCAGCGGCGGGGTGTGCGCAATGGGATGTGAAAAAAAAAAGAAAAGAAAGGCACGGGTTTAGACGCAGCGGCGGGGTGCGCGCAAGGAAATGTGAAAAAAAGAAAGGCACGGGTTTAGTCGCAGCAGCTTTGTGCACGCAAGGGGATGTGAAAAAAAAAGAAAAGAAAGGCACGGGTTTAGACGCAGCTGCTGGGTGCACGCAAGGGGATGTGGGAAAGAAAACTGAGCACGAGTGTTGATCGGTGAACTGCGTCACCAATCAACGCTCGGCGGCGCTAATGGGGTGAAAAAGAAAAGCGAGCACTAGTGTTGATCGGTGAACTGCGTCACCAATCAACGCTCGGCGGCTGCTAAATTTGGGCACGGACGGACGCGGCGCAAAGTGGTGGGGGAGGGGGGAAGGGGGGAGGGGAAGGGGGGGTGAAGTAAGATCGGACCGGGATCGGGGATGAACACTTACATTTTTAGTCTCTCTTCTTTCTTCTGTCTTCTTTCTTCTGGCTTCTTTCTTTTTTCTTTAGCACGAATTGTGATGTCACAGGCTACTGTGGCACCACAAGTCTCAGCACAGGAGGGGATCTCTTTCGGCGTGACCGCTCTGCAGGAATCCTCACCAAGTGTGAGGATTCCTGCAGAGCAGTCAGACAGGTCAGGGGCAGGTGAGACAGGTCACAGAGCGGTCACACCGCTGCTGTGACCTGTGATTGGTGGGATCGATGATCACATCGATCCCACCAATCAGAGGAGGCCCTGGTGATGCCAGTGTTGCTAGGCACCAGCCTATGATCGGAACTCACAGCTCCGATCATAGGCAGGTCACCAGCAGGTCACCATCAGGGCACAGCGCGGTCACACCGCTGCTGTGCCCTGTGATTGTCGTGATCGACAATCACATCGATTGCGCCAATCAGAGCTGCAGGATCCGGAGCAGGGCACAGGAGGCATGGTACATGAGGCAGGGCACCGGAGGCTGCGGAGCAGGTAGTTAGAAGCAGGGCACAGCGCGGTAACACCGCCGCTGTGCCCTGCGATTGGCGCGATCGATGTGATCTTCTATCGTGCCAATCTGGGGGGTTTTGACCAATGCCTGGCATTGCCAGGCACCGGCCCCAGGATCGAGTACATCGGTAATCGATCCTAGCCTGGGACCTCACTGTTTCAGCCAATCTGATTGGCTGAAACAATGAGAAAGGCTGTGATTGGCTGTTCAGAATTGGCGTCGGAATTTTAATGCGATCACATTAAAGGGCATGACGTACTATCCCGTCGGTGGTCATACGGGCCCACCCCACCTCAACGGGATAGTACGTCCAATGTCAGAAAGGGGTTAAGAAGCCTTTGCAAGTGTTTTTTGTTAATTATTCTAATTTACTGAGATAATGACTTTTGGGTTTTCATTGACTGTAAGCCTGTAAGCCATAATCATCAACATAAACAGAAATAAACACTTGAAATAGATCACTCTATTTGTAATGACTTTATATAATATATAAGCTTCACTTAAAGTTTTGAAGAACTGAAATAAATTAACTTTTTGATGATATTCTAATTTTGTGAGAAGCACCTGTAGGTTGTAAAAAATAAGAGAATTTTCTCTGAAATCACAGCAGTTTGATTGAACACTGGTTTTCTGAGCATGCATGTCCCATTAGTGGCTATTATGCTATAAGGTTTTATGTTTGAAAGCATAAAGCATTTTTCCATTGAGAAGATTTCCTTGAACTAATTTTGCCACACTGCTGTAATTGTGCAGTTCTCTACAACAGGGCATAATGTGAGAAAGTGCAGTGGTTTCAGTCATAACTATGACCTTTTGCACATAGTGGTTATGGTAGGGGTACAGATATTGCTTTGTGACTCGTGTGCTTAAAGTTACTATTTTGACCATAAAAATACATCATATTGAAGCTACCCTTCATGCTGACATATGTGAGGTCATTTTGACAGACTTCCTTCTCCTCCTCTGCCTTGGGCTTCCACTGATCCCTCGCTGTCAGGTGAGGACGCCTTCCATAGTGCATCTTTCCACATGAGTTTGTATTACATTATTTTCTTATCATGCTCTATTGATGGAAGTAAGGATGGCATGTTTTGCCTGTAGTGGGGATCCAGCAGGGTGGCTACACACTAATCAGAACTTGTAACAATCCCATCAACTTGGTGGTCATTGTGCAGGCACATCAGCATGTATTGCTTTATGTGTGCCAGGCTACCCAGAGACACTAACAAGCTGTCATCGGTGTGAGGTGTATTGTCTGGATCTTCTGCATTGTCTGTACCCCCCAGTCATGCTGCAGTGAAGGCAGCAGAGTTTAGGATAGTGCATGGACTAGGATTTTTGCAGATTCTTGGTTAAGGAATATGCAGACCTGGGAAATATTTTTGAGTTATAACCAGCAGCAAGTGGAAAGGGCATGGATCTGTGTTTTGAAAGAGAGATCAGAGTCCAGGGTTGCCCCAAAGCAGCAAGCTTGCGGTATGCCCTCATCTACGCCTTGTAGATGATTGCAGGAAAGAACAAGTGCTCCAGTGGATGGCAGTACAGCCCTCAGAATTGGCACCCCAGTTACCCTTGCTTCCCCTTGCATCACAACTCTCCAACCGCCCAACTGACTGTGGGGAACCACAGATGTGCAAGTCTGCAGAGCTGTTCACACATTTTATTCCATGGGCATCAGAGGTCTGCTCCAAAGATTCACAGACTCAAGAGGAGGAAAGCATCTGCACCATGCCCAACATTTTTTCAGTTGGATCCGAGGATAAAAAATGGTCCAAGCAGAATCCAGACCCTAGCCACCAGACATTAACCTCTGGAGGTGGAGGTGATACTGAGGAGACTCCGATACCTGAGGCCACATGGACTGTCCTGTACTGTCAAGGCAGGAAGAGGAGGAGGGTGACTCTCAGGGCAAGGAGTGGAAGAACAGCAAGGATGAGGATGAGGTTGTAGATCGGAATTGGTGTGAACCCAGAGGCACACGGCTAAGTAGCTCAGGAGGAAAATGAGGAGGATACATTGTGGCTTCCCTCTCAGACATGAAGTGATGTAACTACAACAAGCACTGCATCCTCAGCCACACTTCTGTCATGGTTTACTGGGTTCTCGGGTCAGGTAGTTGCAGGGTTAACTCGGATGGCCTCTTTCTGGGTCCTGGGAGGCTTTTTATAGCCTCACTATGAGGCCAATCTTTATAGTTTATACTCTGACCCTTGCCTGAGTGTGTCTGATCCTGGTGTGCCTCTGCTTTGTGCATGTACTACTGTCTGTCTGTTTGGTTTCTGATCTGCTTCTGTCCCCTTTGTGATTCTTGCCTGCTGTTTCTGTACCGTCTATTGCCTGTTCTGGTTTACCGATCTCATGCTATGTCCTGACTATTCTTCTGACTGCCCCTGTGTACTGCGCCCACCTCTCTGTGTTTGACTTTGGCACGTGTGACTATGTGTTTTCCTGTCACCCTTTTTAAATCCCTGGAGTCTCCTCTCCCTTTTGTACTTTCCCCCTGGAGCTGCTGCAGCCCCGCGCTGTAGGCTTGCACAGTGGCACTAGGCTCCGCCCACCCCTCTAACCCGCAGACACATGACCGCAGGTCCTGTTTGACTTCTCTGGAGAGCATCCAGCTCCTATAAGAGCCACTGGTACCACTGTCACAGCTTCCTGATGTCAAAAGGCTGTACCCAGCACCAGACGTCCAGGCTAACCCCCTTCACAGCCACCGGTGAGTGCCTGTCGGGGAGCTCGTCCTGACAACTTCTTGCTGTAAATAACAAAAAGGCTTGGGCACTCAAATGAAAATTTATTGTCCAATGTAGACCAATGAGGCAAATGCCACCACCATACAACAAAGAAAAAATACAGGATTACCCAATTGAAAGACAGATTAACTTTCGCAACGTTTCGGCATGAACATGCCTTTCTCAAGCTGAATCTGCTGTAGAAAGGGGTCAAAGTTAATGGGACCTAGTCTCCTTTCATGCCTGAATGGTGTGGGGGCGCCGACTACAAGTGCCACTTGAGAAAGGCATGTTTGTGCCCAAACGTTGCGAAAGTTAATTTGTCTTTCAAATGGGTCATCCTGTATTTTTTCTTTGTTGTATGGTGGTATTTTTTCTTTGTCGTATGGTGGTGGCATTTGCCTCATTGGTCTACATTGGACAATAACTTTTCATGTGAGTGCCCAAGCTTTTTTGTTATTTATTGCTAACTAATACCTTGGAGCACCACCTCGTATGCATAGTGAGCACCCCCTATATACTCTAAAACTTCATGCTGTAGCCAGCAGCGGTCACGAGCATGCCGTTCGCATGGGTGGCAAAGGTTGTCTAGCCTGGACCTTTTTTGAGACCGACAAAGATAACCCAAATGACATTATCTGTCAACTTTGTAAAAAATGACTCAGTAGAGGCAAAAATTCCAATAATTTAACTCCTACATGCATGAACCGACACATGTGCGTTGAACATGCTTTAGTCTGGGAATCTCACTGCGGTAAAATGTGGCCTAGCGGACCTCGCCAACCGTCGGGTGCCCTGTTGTGATTTTGCTTTTTGCTCCCTCTAGTGGTCATTAGTGATTTGACTCTGGAGCGTCTGTCTTTTCCTATATCCTCACCTGGGCCGTTAGTTCAGGGGCGTTGCTATATAAGCTCCCTGGACCTTCAGTTCAATGCCTGGCATCGTTGAAATCAGAGCTAATCTGTTGTGCTCTTGTCCTCTGATCCTGGTTCCTGTTTTTCAAGCTAAGTCTGCTTCTTTGCTTTTTGCTTTTGTTTTGTTTGGTATTTTTGTCCAGCTTGTTCCTATCTGTATCCTGACCTTTGCTGGAAGCTCTAGGGGGCTGGTGTTCTCCCCCCGGACCGTTAGACGGTTCGGGGGTTCTTGAATCTCCAGCGTGGATTTTTATAGGGTTTTTGTTGACCAGATAAGTTATCTTGCTTTATTCTGCTATTAGTAAGCTGGCCTCTCTTTGCTGAACCTGGTTCATTTCTGTGTTTGTCATTTCCTCTTACCTCACCGTTATTATTTGTGGGGGGCTTGTATCTTGCTTTGGGGTCCCTTTCTCTGGAGGCAAGAGAGGTCTTTGTTTTCTTCTCCTAGGGGTAGTTAGATTCTCCGGCTGGCGCGAGTCATCTAGCGATCACCGTAGGCATGATCCCCGGCTACTTCTAGTGTTGGCGTTAGGAGTAGCTATTTGGTCAACCCAGTTACCACAGCCCTATGAGCTGGATTTTTGTATCTTGCAGACTTACACGTTCCTCTGAGACCCTGTCCACTGGGGTCATAACAGTATGCCAGGCCAGTATTAAATGTTTAATGCATTGCAGAAGTGGGATTATAAGAAAGAAAATTTTGAGTTTTTTTTTTCCCTCTCTCATTTTTTTTTTTTTCTTTTCCCCTTTACCTCAGAGTGGCTTAAGCTTGCTGCAGACATGAATGTCCAGACCTTGATTACAAGTGTGGACCAGCTTGCCGCTCGTGTGCAGGGTATACAAGATTATGTTACCAGAAATCCTAGGTCTGAACCCAAGATTCCGATTCCTGAACTGTTTTCAGGAGACTGATTTAAGTTTAGGAATTTCAGGAATAATTGTAAATTATTTTTGTCCCTGAAACCTTGTTCGTCTGGAGACTCTGCTCAACAAGTAAAAATTGTTATTTCATTCTTACGGGGTGACCCTCAGGATTGGGCTTTTTCGTTGGCGCCAGGAGATCCGGCATTGGCTGATATTGATGCGTTTTTTCTGGCGCTCGGTTTACTTTATGAGGAACCCAATCTTGAGATTCAGGCAGAGAAAGCCTTGCTGGCTATGTCTCAGGGCCAGGACGAGGCAGAGGTGTATTGCCAAAAATTTCGGAAATGGTCCGTGCTGACACATTGGAACGAGTGTGCACTGGCCGCTAATTTTAGAAATGGCCTTTCTGAGGCCATTAAGAATGTTATGGTGGGTTTTCCCATTCCCACAGGTCTGAATGATACCATGTCCCTGGCTATTCAAATTGACCGGCGGTTGCGGGAGCGCAAAACCGCAAATTCCCTCATGTTGTTGTCTGAACAGACACCTGATGTGATGCAATGTGATAGAAAAACCGCAAATTCCCTCATGGTGTTGTCTGAACGGACACCTGATTTGATGCAATGTGATAGAATCCTGACTAGAAATGAGAGGAAAATTCATAGACGCCGGAATGGCTTGTGCTACTACTGTGGTGATTCTACACATGTTATCTCAGCATGCTCTAAACGTATATCTAAGGTTGTTAGTCCTGTCACCGTTGGTAATTTGCATCCTAAGTTTATTCTGTCTGTAACTTTGATTTGCTCACTGTCATCTTATCCTGTCATGGCGTTTGTAGATTCAGGTGCTGCCCTGAGTCTTATGGATCTCTCATTTGCTAAGCGCTGTGGTTTTATTCTTGAATCATTAGAAAATCCTATCCCTCTTAGGGGTATTGATGCTACGCCATTGGCAGAAAATAAGCCGCAGTATTGGACACAGGTTACCATGTGCATGACTCCTGAACACCGCGAGGTGATACGTTTTCTCGTTCTACATAAAATGCATGATTTGGTTGTTTTGGGGCTGCCATGGTTACAGACCCATAATCCAGTCCTTGACTGGAAGGCTATGTCAGTGTCTAGTTGGGGCTGTCGTGGTATTCATGAGGATTCCCTGCCTGTGTCTATTGCTTCTTCTACGCCTTCGGAAGTTCCGGAGTACTTGTCTGATTATCAGGATGTCTTTAGCGAGTCCAGGTCCAGTGCATTGCCTCCTCATAGGGAATGTGACTGTGCAATAGATTTGATTCCAGGCAGTAAGTTTCCTAAGGGAAGACTGTTTAATCTGTCGATACCTGAACATACCGCTATGCGTTCATATATCAAGGAGTCTCTGGAGAAAGGACACATCCGTCCGTCTTCTTCCCCTCTTGGTGCGGAATTCTTTTTTGTGGCTAAAAAGGACGGATCTTTGAGGCCTTGTATTGACTATCGGCTTTTAAATAAGATCACTGTCAAATTTCAGTATCCTTTGCCGCTGTTGTCTGACTTGTTTGCCCGGATTAAAGGTGCCAAGTGGTTTACCAAGATAGACCTTCGTGGTGCGTACAACCTTGTGCGCATTAAGCAAGGGGATGAATGGAAAACCGCATTCAATACGCCCGAAGGTCATTTTGAGTACTTGGTGATGCCTTTTGGGCTCTCTAATGCCCCTTCAGTTTTTCAGTCCTTTATGCATGACATTTTCCGGAACTATCTGGATAAATTTCTGATCGTTTATCTGGATGATATTCTGTTTTTTTCTGATAATTGGGACTCGCATGTGGAGCAGGTCAGGATGGTCTTTAAAATTTTGCGTGAAAATTCTTTGTTTGTCAAGGGCTCAAAGTGTCTTTTTGGTGTACAGAAGGTTCCCTTTTTGGGGTTCATTTTTTCCCCTTCTGCTGTGGAGATGGACCCAGTCAAGGTCCGAGCTATTCTTGATTGGACTCAGCCCTCGTCAGTTAAGAGTCTTCAGAAGTTCTTGGGTTTCGCTAACTTCTACCGTCGTTTTATCGCTAACTTTTCTAGCATTGTGAAACCTTTGACGGATATGACCAAGAAGGGCTCCGATGTGGTTAATTGGGCTCCTGCTGCCGTGGAGGCTTTCCAGGAGTTGAAACGTCGGTTTACTTCGGCGCCTGTTTTGTGCCAGCCTGATATCTTGCTTCCCTTTCAAGTTGAGGTGGATGCTTCAGAGATTGGAGCAGGGGCCGTTTTGTCGCAGAGAGGCCCTGGTTGCTCAGTTATGAGACCTTGCGCCTTTTTCTCTAGGAAGTTTTCGCCTGCGGAGCGAAATTATGATGTGGGCAATCGGGAGTTGTTGGCCATGAAATGGGCATTTGAGGAGTGGCGTCATTGGCTCGAGGGTGCTAAGCATCGTGTGGTGGTCTTGACTGATCACAAAAATCTGATGTATCTCGAGTCTGCTAAACGCCTGAATCCTAGACAGGCCCGCTGGTCATTGTTTTTCTCCCGTTTTGACTTTGTTGTCTCGTATTTACCAGGTTCAAAGAATGTGAAGGCCGATGCTCTTTCCAGGAGCTTTGTGCCTGATGCTCCTGGAGTCGCTGAACCTGTTGGTATTCTTAAGGATGGTATTATCTTGTCAGCTATTTCTCCAGATCTGCGACGTGTGTTGCAGAGATTTCAGGCTGATAGGCCTGATTCTTGTCCACCTGACAGACTGTTTGTGCCTGATAAGTGGACCAGCAGAGTCATTTCCGAGGTTCATTCCTCGGTGTTGGCAGGTCACCCAGGAATTTTTGGCACCAGAGATCTGGTGGCCAGATCCTTTTGGTGGCCTTCCTTGTCTAGGGATGTGCGGTCATTTGTACAGTCCTGTGGGACTTGTGCTCGAGCTAAGCCTTGCTGTTCTCGTGCCAACGGGTTGCTCTTGCCCTTGCCTGTCCCTAAGAGACCTTGGACACATATCTCCATGGATTTCATTTCTGATCTTCCGGTGTCTCAGGGCATGTCTGTTATCTGGGTGATATGTGATCGCTTCTCCAAGATGGTCCATTTGGTTCCTTTGCCTAAACTGCCTTCCTCTTCCGATCTGGTTCCTGTGTTTTTCCAGAACGTGGTTCGGTTGCACGGCATTCCTGAGAATATTGTGTCAGACAGAGGATCCCAGTTCGTTTCCAGATTCTGGCGATCCTTTTGTAGTAGGATGGGCATTGACTTGTCGTTTTCGTCTGCTTTCCATCCTCAGACTAATGGACAGACGGAGCGAACTAATCAGACTTTGGAGGCTTATTTGAGGTGTTTTGTCTCTGCTGATCAGGACGATTGGGTGACCTTCTTGCCGTTAGCTGAGTTTGCCCTTAATAATCGGGCTAGTTCCGCCACCTTGGTTTCGCCGTTTTTCTGCAACTCTGGTTTCCACCCTCGTTTTTCTTCGGGTCATGTGGAACCTTCTGACTGCCCTGGGGTGGATTCTGTGGTGGATAGGTTGCAGCGGATCTGGAATCTTGTGGTGGACAACTTGAAGTTGTCACAGGAGAGGGCTCAGCGCTTTGCCAACCGCCGCCGCGGTGTGGGTCCCCGACTACGTGTTGGGGATTTGGTGTGGCTTTCTTCCCGCTTTGTTCCTATGAAGGTTTCCTCTCCCAAATTTAAACCTCATTTTATTGGTCCTTACAAGATATTGGAAATTCTTAATCCTGTGTCCTTTCGCCTGGATCTTCCTGTGTCGTTTGCTATCCACAACGTGTTTCATAGGTCCTTGTTGCGGCGGTACGTTGTGCCTGTGGTTTCTTCTGCTGAGCCTCCTGCTCCGGTGTTGGTTGAGGGCGAGTTGGAGTACGTGGTGGAGAAGATCTTGGATTCTCGTCTCTCCAGGCGGAGGCTTCAGTACCTGGTCAAGTGGAAGGGCTATGGTCAGGAAGATAATTCCTGGGTGGTCACCTCTGATGTTCATGCGGCCGATTTAGTTCGTGCCTTTCACGCCGCTCATCCTGATCGCCCTTGTGGTCGTGGTGAGGGTTCGGTGACCCCTCACTAAGGGGGGGGTACTGTTGTGATTTTGCTTTTTGCTCCCTCTAGTGGTCATTAGTGATTTGACTCTGGAGCGTCTGTCTTTTCCTATATCCTCACCTGGGCCGTTAGTTCAGGGGCGTTGCTATATAAGCTCCCTGGACCTTCAGTTCAATGCCTGGCATCGTTGAAATCAGAGCTAATCTGTTGTGCTCTTGTCCTCTGATCCTGGTTCCTGTTTTTCAAGCTAAGTCTGCTTCTTTGCTTTTTGCTTTTGTTTTGTTTGGTATTTTTGTCCAGCTTGTTCCTATCTGTATCCTGACCTTTGCTGGAAGCTCTAGGGGGCTGGTGTTCTCCCCCCGGACCGTTAGACGGTTCGGGGGTTCTTGAATCTCCAGCGTGGATTTTTATAGGGTTTTTGTTGACCAGATAAGTTATCTTGCTTTATTCTGCTATTAGTAAGCTGGCCTCTCTTTGCTGAACCTGGTTCATTTCTGTGTTTGTCATTTCCTCTTACCTCACCGTTATTATTTGTGGGGGGCTTGTATCTTGCTTTGGGGTCCCTTTCTCTGGAGGCAAGAGAGGTCTTTGTTTTCTTCTCCTAGGGGTAGTTAGATTCTCCGGCTGGCGCGAGTCATCTAGCGATCACCGTAGGCATGATCCCCGGCTACTTCTAGTGTTGGCGTTAGGAGTAGCTATTTGGTCAACCCAGTTACCACAGCCCTATGAGCTGGATTTTTGTATCTTGCAGACTTACACGTTCCTCTGAGACCCTGTCCACTGGGGTCATAACAGTGCCCCATTAACCGCATCTGCTGCTTCTTTCTCTGCTGTCACCATAGCAAGTGTTCTGACATTGGTCTCAGGACACAGAACCTCCACTTGCTTACACACTACAGTCGGGGTGAGTGAGAGCCCATCTGCTGTAACGGAAGTGGACATGCCGGCTGTTTTTGACCGATCTCAGATATCGAACACATCACATCTTGCTCAATGCACCATAACATCTCTGTCTGCACCTCACTCAAAGTCCACAGTCCAGCAGTTTGTCGTGTTCACCCTACTTCACCCTCTCTCAGCACAGCAGTCAGACGTCGGTCCAGCAGTTGTGGTCACATAAAAGACTGTTTCCTCCTACCCATGGCATAACTAAGAGCTTGAACTTCACCATCTCTAATCTGTTGACCACATAAATACTGTCACTGTCCCCCAGTACCAGTTTCCCAGGTGCCATTACTTCTCTAAAAAAAATTACATCTCGGTGATTGGGCACTGGGTGACTCTGGTGGTTGTGGGGGCAGGCTGGGAAGGGTCTTCTCCACAAGTCTTGGAATCCTCAAGGCTTGCAGGGCGCTTGGGAATGGAGAACTAAAAAACTAGCTTGTGGTATCCTGTCGGATAAGCACATCCAGATGGCCCCTGAAACTGTAGATCACCTAACTTTCATCAAGATGAACAAGTCATGGATATCCAATGACTTTTTCTCCCCAGTCGCATTATTACAGTCTGTGACACCCTTGTTGTGGCTTCTGTGCTTGATGTTGGTACTGCAGCTTAGGTTACTAATTTTTTTTTAAATGTGGAGACTCCGAGTTGTGTCTCCATCTGGTGGGTGGCCTATAGTGGAAAGGGTGTCAGCGCTCCATTATAATATTTCTTCTCTGGTAAAATTGATGCCACTTTAGTGGTGTCTGCCCCTAATTTTTGGAAATGTTTGAACTCCAAATTGAGTCTCCTTCAGGTGTGTTGCCTGTAGTAATAGGACTCCCAGACTGACAGGCCTTCACATACTTTTAGTCAACTATCTGTGTCATTATCCTTACATTTTTTAAACAGTAGCAGTCTACAAAGCTGAAATTTGTGCCACCTCAGTGTGGCTGTGCATAACAGCAGTTTGAGCTGTTGCCTGGGGTTGCATCAGGGCTCTCAGCATAGCAGGCCTACACCAGTTCCTCACCCACCTCCTAATTTGACCTAAAAGTCTAAGCTGTAAATGCTGATCAATATCCTGACTCATAAATGGCCCATGTCTGACAGCTGCTGTGCCATTATAACATTTCTACTGTGGGTCAATTGATGCCACTTTTCCTCCATGGTGGGTTTCCTTCATGCATGAATTTGGCAGGGTTCTCAGAGCACCAGGCCTACACCTGTCACTCATCTACCTGTTACTGATTAATGTTTAAGCTAGAAATGCTGGTCCAAGACATTAAACAGGCCCTATCCCATGAATTCATGCTGCGTAATTATACTATTTGTAATGCCTGGGTTAAAATCTGGTGGCAAGGGCCTGAATTCTGCCCTGACCCTACTTCGTCCGGCACCTGATCCAGATGAAAAAAGTTTGGGCATTGGTGCAAATGCTTTCCTCCTCATGAGTTTGTGAATCTTTGGATCAGATCTCTAATGCCCATGGAATAGAATGTGTGAATAGCTTTGCATACTCGCCTATCTGTGGTTCCCCACAGTCAGTTGGGTGGTTGAAGAATTGTGAAGCAGGGAGAAACAAGGGTAATTGGGGTTCCACCTCTGAGGACTGTACTGTGTGTGATGTTAAGGTGGATGAAGAGGAGGAGAGGCCACTTGAAGCGGCGCTTGCCATCCACTGGAGCACATGCCTTTTCTTGCCCTCATCTACAAGGTGTACTGCTGTGCAGCAGCCAAAGAAAGGCAGTTGACTAGCCCATCCAGTAAGAGACATTGTCAGTTGTCTTTGGATAGGACAAGCCGGTGTTTATTCAGTAGAGATTTAGTAACATTACTACCTATCCTACGTGCACCTCAAACACCACGCCTATTCACCCTTCCACCATGGTCTCACATTTCACACTCATGTTGAATATACCCGTCCCTTCTTTTAACCAGCAACTTCACAACCTTGGGCCCACACCTGTCAGTCACCTGTCAATAAATTAACAGTCTGCATTTATATGTTTGATAATATGGCTGGACCATGGAATTAGCACAAAAGATTTAGATGCTGAACTGTGGACTGATATCTGGACCACACAATTCGCAAAAAGGATTTAGTTACTAAAATGTGTACTCCTGGGTGGACCACACAATTAGGACAAGCTTTTTAGATTTTAAAATGTGGCTCCTGGCTGGAACACACTATTAGCACAAACTATTTATATTCTGAAATGTGGACTCCTGGCTGGATCACACTATTAGCACAAACTATTTAGATTCTGAAATATGGACTACTGGCTGGATCACACTATTATCAGAAAGGATGTAGATTCAGAAATGCGGCCTGGTGTGGGGACCACACTATTAGCAGAAAATATTTAGATTCAGAAATGTGACCTGGTGTGTAGACCACAGTTTTATCAGAAAAGATTTAGATTTTGAAATCTGGGCTCCTAGCTGGACCAAACTATTATCAGAAAGGATTTAGATTCTGAAATGTGGCCTGGTGTCTGGACCACGCTATTAGCAGAAAGGATTTAAATTCTGAAATTTGGAGTACAGGCTGGACCACACTACTAGCACAAACTGTTTAGATTCTGAAATGTGGACTCTTGACTGCACCACACTATTAGCACAAACGATTTTGATTCCGAAATGTGGACATCTGGCTGGACCACACTATTAGCAGAAAGTAATTTGGATTTTGAAGTCTGGACTCCTAGTTTGACCAAACTATTAGCAGAAAGGATTTAGATTCTGAAATGCAGCATGGTGTCTGGACCACACAATTAGCAGAAAGGATTTAAATTCTGCATTGTGGAGTCTTGGCTGGAACACACTATTAGCACAAACTATTTAGATTCTGAAATGTGGACTCTTGGCTGCATCACACTATTAGCACAAATGATTTAGATTCTGAAATGTGGACTCTTTGCTGCACCACACTATTAGCATAAATAATTTAGATTCTGAAATTTGGACTCCTGACTGCACCACACTATTAGCACAAACTATTTAGATTGTGAAATGTGGACTCCTGGCTGCACCACACTACTAACACAAGCGATTTAGATGCTGGAAGATTAATTTGACACATGTTCTTATCTACTTGAACCAGCTGACAATAAACCAATAAACCGCCTAGCTAACTATCTGACTACTTGAAGCAGTAGCAGGTGCAGACTCTCTCTGCGCTGTTACACTGACCAAATGGTGCAAAAGCAACATGTATCTTTTTAATTTGTATAGAAGCATGTGACTTTGGCAGACAATGACAAGCCCTTATGTCTGGACATTGTGGATGGTTTCTTCTTCCTGATTGGCTCCCGGAATCTCCACACATTAAGTTAATAAAAAATGTATATACACAGTCAGCCGCTACTCTGACCTCTCCCCACACCCTCCCCTCATCAAACAAGTCCCCCCTCCCCGGTCATCATACAGCACCACTATCCTAGCCACAGTCCTAACAAAAGGTTTAGTGGAAAATCAATCATTACCGAACTTTGCTGAACTTGAGAAAAATACTCAGGAATCCAAAAACGAATCAAAATTAGCCACGTTTGTGCCGAATTTAAGATTGGCGAACATTTTCTGAACAAGTTCTCTCATCTCTATTGAGAACACCGAAAGCACTCACAGATGTACTGCAGTTCCCGCAGCAGATTTGACATACAGGTGCTTCTCACAAAATTAGAATATCATCAAAAAGTGAATTTGTTTCAGTTCTTCAAAAAAAAAAAGTGAAACTCATATATTACATAGAGGGGTCTAAGGGGTAACGTTTCTCCTTATGGAGAGTGACATACCAGCTGGCTTGTCAAGGTAAGGAGGCTTATTCGCCGTGCAATGCTCCTCTGGGAATTTAAATATGCAAATTGCCCCTGCTGAAAAAAAGAGGACTTAACTCTATAGCGCCACCTATTGGAAGTAGCGATCCTACAAGTCACAATCAACCCTTTAACGAGTCATGCAATATGACTTAGGATAAAAGCCAAATCAGTATCTCAATTCGCAGACACGGTGTTTCGGGCTGTTGGCCCTCGTCAGTGCGAAGCATGAGAACTGATTTGGCTAGGTGAGAGGCTCTGGAGTGGGGTCTAAGGGGTAACGTTTCTCCTTATGGAGAGTGACATACCAGCTGGCTTGTCAAGGTAAGGAGGCTTATTCGCCGTGCAATGCTCCTCTGGGAATTTAAATATGCAAATTGCCTCTGCTGAAAAAAAGAGGACTTAACTCTATAGCGCCACCTATTGGAAGTAGCGATCCTAAAAGTCACGGTGTTTCGTCTGTCTGCGAATTGAGATACTGATTTGGCTTTTATCCTAAGTCATATTGCACGACTCGTTAAAGGGTTGATTGTGACTTGTAGGATTGCTACTTCAAATAGGTGGCGCTATAGAGTTAAGTCCTCTTTTTTTCAGCAGAGGCAATTTGCATATTTAAATTCCCAGAGGAGCATTGCACGGCGAATAAGCCTCCTTACCTTGACAAGCCAGCTGGTATGTCACTCTCCATAAGGAGAAACGTTACCCCTTAGACCCCACTCCAGAGCCTCTCACCTAGCCAAATCAGTTCTCATGCTTCGCACTGACGAGGGCCAACAGCCCGAAACACCGTGTCTGCGAATTGAGATACTGATTTGGCTTTTATCTTAAGTCATATTGCACGACTCGTTAAAGGGTTGATTGTGACTTGTAGGATCGCTACTTCCAATAGGTGGCGCTATAGAGTTAAGTCCTCTTTTTTTCAGCAGAGGCAATTTGCATAATACATAGAGTCATTACAAACAGAGTCATCTATTTCAAGTGTTTATTTATGTTAATGTTCATGATTATGGCTTACAGCCAATAAAAACCCAAAAGTAATTTTTTCAGTAAATTAGAATAATTAACAAAAAACACCTGCAAAGGCTTCCTAAGCATTTAAAATGGTCCCTTAGTCTGTTTCAGGAGGCTCCACAATCATGGGAAAGACTGCTGACTTGACAGTTGTAGGTTTTTGTGACTTCTGAATTTTGAAAGTCAGCTCTACCAGGGTTTTTTCTCGAAAGTTGTCTGCAACAAATGCAGAAGCCGCATGGAAAGAAGCCACCTACAGTTTGATGTTTGTTAGTTGTTTTGAGTATGGGTAAATAGAGATTTTTGTTCCTGGCTATTTTTAGGCCTAAAGTTTGTGCCCATTTATATTCTAATTTTTGACGTCTTGGCAGAAGGTCTCCAATAGTTCTGTCTTCTTTAAGAATGTACCAATACTTATTAATGATCTTCCTAAAGACCCCATTATTTGTATGATACTGAGTGACAATGGGTACTTTTTATATTTGCTTTTTTAAGTTGGGAGATTTTTGTATTGGGTTGGTTTTATAGATCAGTATTGATCTTGTCATCTCTTATGCTTCTTTGAGTGAAGATTCCAACTTTAGGACTGAAGATAGCACTGAAGAATTATATGTAATCTCACATATTTATACATGTGAGATTAACTTTATAGATGGATAAACCCTGTACCATTATACAAAAAGCTAGGACATCCTTCATAGAAAGCAGCACTTGAAGAATCTTTTGACTATCTGAAAAGCTGGCGGATCTTCCCGATTCATAAAAGGCTCTCTATGTACTGCCTGGAGCAAATACCCTAACAAAGGAGAACTGAGTATTCCCCGAAAAGCGTTTAATAACCTTTTTGGCTCCTGCGGGACACCGTACCTTGTGACCTTACACCCCTTTTCAGAGCCGCCGTCCATCTTGGATTCTGGTATCCAGGGATGCTACTGGCCGGAGCGCCTCTGGCTCTACACACACGGTCTTTCCCTTCATCTCTGCTGCTTCTCTGCTGAACTGCTAAAAAGCTTCCCCGTCTAATACACACAGATCGCATTTCAGAAACCACCTTCCCCGCATGATCTGCTAGCAAAAGCCGACATCAGGGCATAGTAAGTATTGTCTTTTCTGAAACATTGCAATGCTGCATCACCAATGGGGATTTGGAAGAGTACTTTGAAAGCGGTGTACATTTGATTTATGGAATTTTACCAATAAATTTGGCTGACACAGAGCACAGTGCTTTTTTGTTAACTTACTCAGGAGGGGCATCTGGCTTTGCTTTCCAACTCCATACTTTTATTATACCCATTATTTGCACATATTCTTTTATAGTTTGCCTCAAAAACCTATTTACAGCAAAAAACAGTAAAAGATAGGAATCAGCGAGACAGATTTATTAATTATAGTTTTCTATTTACTTCCACAGTTTTAACACAGACCTGTGTGTCTGCCTGCAGCTTTTTTATCTAATCTCCTTTGCTAACCTATCTTTGGGACGCTTGTGTATATACAGCTCTGGCAAAAATTAAGTGACCCTGTCATGTGCAGCCCAATCTCCAGACCTGAACCCCATTGAAAACCTCTGGAATGTAATCAAGAGGATGATGGATAGTTATAAGCCATCAAACAAAGAACTGCTTAAATTTTTGCACCAGGAGCAGTGTGAAAGACTGTTGGAAAGCATGCCAAGACGCATGAAAGCTGTGGTTAAAAATCATGGTTATTCCACAAAATATTGATTTTTGAACTGTTCCTGAGTTAAAACATTAGTATTGTTGTTTCTAAATGATTATGAACTTGTTTTCTTTGCATTATTTGAGGTCTGAAAGCACTGTTTTGTTTTTATTTTGACAATTTTTCTTTGTCAGAAAAAAAAATACAAAATTTTATTGCTTGGAAATTCAGAGACATGTCAGAAGTTTATAGACTAAAAGACCTATGTACATTTTACTCAAAAATATACCCAAAAAGAGAAACATCAGACAAACAACATTTTGCAGACTTGTATATACTCATTGTAATTCATATTTGTGTTTTTATGTAATCCCTCCCCTCATATACAGTACCATGGAATCAATGGTGCTTTAAAAATAATAATAATAATCCTCTGAATTATATTCCAGGCAGTCCTCACCTCTGCCCTCCTTGCCTGACTACAAGGAACAGGGTGAAATACAAAGCAAAGGAACTGAAGGCACTCTCGGGCAACCAATCTTAAACCACCTCTACATGGCCTCACCATTCGTCCAGCAGTACTCGTGCCTACGAAATCACGCAGAATGTACTGTCACCTGAGTGCACCAGAGGAAGGCGTTTAATTTGGGAATTTAGCAAGCATAAATCGACCATGTCCTCTCTCTCCCTGCAGCAGCTACAATACCCTCAGCAATAACATGGCCACGTCCCCTATTTAATGTTCTATTCATTGTTTTCAACCCCAAAAAGTGCAAATCATTAAACAACCTGTATGAAGAGAGAAAATGCCCTGCAGATTATTCCACTGCCTTTTTTCATAGTACCTCCCCCCAAAAAATCCCCCACAAAATTTGTTGGCTTCCTCCTCCTCCTATGCGTTTTCCACCTACACCTACACCTCAACCTTCTCCTCCACCTCAACCTCCAGCTCCTCTTGTACCTCCGTCTTCTGGTTCTACATTGTTATTTTTTTTTTTTTTTTATGTACTTTTAGGTCAGTTTCCTAACAAAAACAACAACAAAAACAGTGTTGGATACCTCCTCCCCTACTTCTTCCAGTTACACCATCACATCTACCCCCTCCACCTCCTTCACTTGGACCTATGCCTACTGGTTCAAGACTATTATTTTTCTTTTTTTTACTTCTGTATTATTTTAAGTAATTTCCCTATCTACATTTTTTTGAAAGACAAGTATCCTTTACATCCCCTTGCCTTGACCATGTCATTTTTACAGCCACTTTAAAGCATCTAAGTTCAGTCAACCACTGAATTCCGTTGGATTTGGGTCTGGGGTCAAGTTCAAGGTCAAGTTTGGACAAGAACTAAACTTTTTACTGTATATTCGTTGTAGCTGGCGATCCCGAACATCCACTGTTTCTCTCATCACTACTTATGGTTCATAGTTTTCCTAGAAATTCTCAATCTGACAGCCTGTTTTCTTTAAAAGCCACAGTTTAATGAGAGGATAATTCTAGAATATTTTATGCATCCCATATATCTTCTTATTCAATAATATACCTGTACATCTAGCATATTGTTTACAAGTAAGGCATTAATGTAACCATAGTACATCTTACTGTGCTACTAGCTGAGCTATCTGTCAGTTTTAACAAGTGGTGCTCTACTACTGCTGATAACGAATTGAGTCCTGTTTTATTCCTAGCTAGGAGCAATTTATTAATGTATTTACTCTCGGTTCACGCAGAGTTTATTTGTTGCCTTGTAGTAAAGTCTTGAAGGTCCATTCACCCTTTCCTTTTGCAAATCTTTATACCTTTCTAAATTTAGGATTAGCAAAGTTGCAGGCACTTATTCTAATATAACATTATGCTTGTAAGGGTGAGCTCAGATGTAACAAAAATATCAACAAGCAAAGCTGTAAAGGTGCCACTAAATATGAATCTGGTATTATTACTGCGCTGTTGTCATAGACTCATGTCTCATGTTTGGAGCAGCTGTAAGGCCATCAGTCAAGTTAACAAGCTGTGCATAACCGCAATGTCTGACTGCACTAACATTTCTACATGTACCACTATCACTCATAGCAAACAAGGAAGGGATAGCCAGAAAATTAGTTAATATAGTGTAATGCATTGGATGCATTGAGGAACTACAGCAGCCATTTGAAATAATGTTGATAAGGCAGGTTTAAGACATCTAATGCTCATGGTCCAAGATTAGAGCCTGATGTCCACTGGTCTCCTAACCCAAAATTAATTAGATGTCTAGATACCTACAAGGATCTTGAGTTCAAGTCAGGAGATCTGGGAATGTCAGGTTGTCACAGTCTGTACATGCACCATGAATATCAGACGTGAATTTGGCCTTAGCATTTTCAGCATAATATAGCTTAATTAATATAGCTTTAGCTTTTTTCCTAAAAAATATTGACTTGAAAATGCAAATGCATGCTTGTGATCCTTTAAAACAGTGGTGGTATTATACCTGTAAGGCTCGAGTCACATCATCATATTTTATCTCATCCTACAGAATTGGGCTCAGAGTTTGATCAGAGTGTGATCACAGTGTGATCCGGTTTTCTCGACTGTGCAGAAGATGGAACAAAATATTTCTCCATCTTCTCCATTCTATCGGTCCGTGAAAATTGCACAGCACTCAGACGTCATCCAAGTGGAGTCTGATGTCTTCTACAAACTCATAGACATGCATGGCCGAGTGTGTTTCAAATATCTGATGCAAATCATGCATGATGCATTTTTTTTAAATTGTGGACATGTGCGCAGCCTCAAAATATAATTTGGTCACGGTGTGATCCCATGATTTGTCAGATCTCACTTGGAGCGAAAATACAGTCATCTGCAGCTGATCTAAGACAGAAGCTGGTTTTAGTTAATGCAATTGGTACATTGTATTCAGAGAGTTCAACTACTGTTTAATTAACTCATAATACATACATACATTTTACTGATACCCTGGTAGATTGCAAAGAAAAGTAATAAATATGTCTCTATTTTTCACCTTTTTTTATTTATATATATTTTTACAACCACAAAGAATCGCTATCAATATTTTAAATTGTTTTCCCTTTTCCGTAAAATTATTTCTTCATATGGAAACATATTCTTTAAACAGCAATTTGGACTGGCAGTGTTTCTGTTATTTTTTTAGTTTAGTTTTGCTTTTCCTTGATTGATTTTTTTTTTTTTCATTTATTGTACAACTTCTCTATAAGGTCATAGAAGACATTTGGGAGACATTTGAACAAAACACATTAATGCATTATTTTTTATTGCAAATCTCCCCAGTAACTGGGGTTTGCATACCAGCCCATTTACAGGAGAAATTCATCATCCAGGCTGCATAGCAGAGCTAACTGGATTTCCTATGACCCAGCAGCTCTTGCTACCCACCTAAACCCAGTGATAACATGATCACTGGGTCCGAAAGGTGGAGGCACCATCAGTGCTTCCTAATTGGTTTACACAACACTTGTTTGGCATTGTGTACACAGCAATCAGGAGGGTAAAAACCTTCTCTGTGAGGAGACTGGCTGTGTCTAACAATTGGTTCAAAAGCCTCACAGCTGTACAATCTCCTGCAAGCTGCTTACTATGCACTAATGTTTTAGAACATCACTGTAAAGCAAAGTGTAGACTGCCGAAATGTTTATAGTCTACAGTAAATATTATAAAGTCCATAAATAGTCAAAGATGAGCAGTTCCGGCAAAATTTAAATTTGACAAATTTCACTGATTGCTAAGGGAAATTTGATTTGCGTTGAAATTATTCTAGGAGAATGGATTATTCCCTATTATATGACAGAACATCTTAAATGAAAGAAGTAAGATAACAAAATTGGAAAAAAAATCTTCTCTTCCCACCCCGCTTTTCATTGACTACTAATTGCAAGCCTCTTCTTTCCACCATCGCACACTATGTATCAAGTGTCTAGTCCTTGGATGCCCTTGCGCATCATAATGGTATGAATTTTTGATGTCATAAAGTATACTATGACATTATTAAACGCAATTACCTCAGGGGCCAAGACTTGGTCATTACTGGAAGTGCTGTATTAGAGTGAAAACAGCAGATTTGTAGCACCTGATGGCAGATAGAAGAGGTCCTGAAGATCCGACAGTGGGAGGTGGGCAGTAGGAAGGCTAGAGAGGTGAGTAATGAGGTATTGTTTTTGTTTTTCTAATTTCAAGAAAATTCCAGTAGAATAAATTCCACCTGAATAAAATGTGCCCATCTCTACTGCCAATTATTGTTAAATATGAATAACATTATTAATTGTTATTATTATTATTCATTTTCATAGCACCATTCATTCCATGGCGCTTTACACGTGGAAGGGGCAATTATAGACAACATGAGCAAAACAAAGCACACACAAGTACAGAAGGAGAGAGGACCCTGCCCGCGAGAGCTGACAGTCTACAGGGGATGGGTGAGGATACACTAGGAGAGGGTAGAGCTAGTTGTGCGGTGGTTCAGCAGACTAATGGGCTCCTTTTTAATCTTTGAAGAGTAGATAGTAATTTTTAGAAATTTGGCAGAGCTAACATAATACTTATGTCACAGTCATCTTAATGTAGTACATCAGTTGTGAGGGTAACTTTAAAAATAAATGTATTGCTTATGCATGAAGCATGTTCAAGTTGAGACCGCTTGACAAGTGCCTTTATAGTAGGTAGCACTATTAAACTGCACAACCCTTCTAATTAGGTCACTAAGCTTAAGGCAAGGAAATGCCAAAATTACTGAAAACTATTTTAAGAAGTATGCATATCTAATATATTTATATACCTATCCCCCAAAAATCTATGCCTCTTTATTAACCTTAGATGAAGTTGAATGGGAGTGGAATGTCGAGCCAGTGTATTTAACTCCATATTATAATTTTCTTTTGCAAGTTGTCCTTTTACTAGTAAGAGCAGACGTTGGTAAACAGATAGTGGTGCCAAACAAGGAACAATAGACCTGTACATCTTCTTTGCCCACATATTCAATCAAGTAGAGAAAATCAATGTAGGTGATTTTTGTGAAAAATTCACTGTCTTCAGGTTTCCATTAAAACAGACATGAAACTTTAGTTTGTAGAATTAGCACTTTCAAATAACTGCAAAGAGTTATTCAGTAATTAGTAAGCTGTCTCAGAAACTTTCAGATCAGTGCACGGTAAGCTAAGAACATTTTTCAATTATTTCATTTGGCGAGTGTATAGTATGTGTCAGCTGTGGACGTTTCAGCAATGACTATTATTACATTGCTGTAATGAATGAGAAGTTATGAAAGATATACAACCTTACAGTATCATAATAATAATAATCTTTATTTTTAGATAGTGCCAACATATTCCACAGCGCTTTACAGTTTGCGCACATTACCATCGCTGTCCCCGATGGGGCTCACAATCTAAATTCCCTATCAGTATGTCTTTGGAACGTTGGAGGAAACTGGAGAACCCAGAGGAAACACACGCAAACATGTGGAGAACATACAAACTCCTTGAAGATGTTGTCCTTGGTGGGATTTGAACCAAGGACTCCAGTGCTGCAAGGCTGCAGTGCTAATCACTGAGCCACCATGCTACCATATAGTACAAAGAACATAAAGTGTGTTTCCCATATTCAAAGTCAAGTATACCTACAATTTGCTGCCTGGATTATTCTATGTTCTGCCCCATGTCTGATATTTTAACCTTTGCCAACTCCTGCCTACATAAAATAATTAATTGGATTGTTTCACCCAACAGGTGTCACTACGTTTAAAGTAGATCCAGGTAAAATGTGTCTGCACCTGTGGATATTTCCTCAAAAAACTTTTATTTGAACAGGTTTTTAAAGTCAATGCGTTTCAAAGTCACGAATGACCTCTTCCACAGGACTAAAAATAATAGGTAACATATAAAGTTTGAAACGTTTTATATGTGGCTTTTTTGAAAAAAAAACACCAAACAGCACACATGATATGTCAAAGTTCATGTGATAGTGCGTCAAACGAGAAAAAAGGAATAAATTGATCGCTAAACAGTGTAGCGAGAAAAAAAGTCAAAATGCCAGAATTATATTTTTTTGGTCGCCGTGACATTGCATTAAAATGCAATAATGGGCAATCAAAAGATTGTATCTGCTCCAATATGGTATCATTAAAAACGTCTGCTCGGCACACAAAAAAATAAGCCCTCACCGGACCTGAGATCACGAAAAATGGAGACGCTACAGGTATCGGAAAATGTCACATTTTTTTTTTTTTTTTTAAGCAGAGATTAGAATCTTTTTTCAACATTTTGATAAAAAAAAGAACCTAGAAATGTTTGGAGTCTATGAACTCGTAATGACCTGGAGAATCATAATGGCAGGTCCGTTTTATTATTTACTTAACGTAGTAAAAAAGCCAAACAAAAAACAAGTGTGGGATTGCACTTTTTTTGCAATTTCACCGCACTTGAAATTTGTTTCCTGTTTTCTAGTACACAACATGGCAAAACCAAAAGTGGCGTTCAAAAGTAAAACTTGTCCCACAAAAAACAAGACCTCACATGGCTATATTGACAGAAAAATAAAAAAGTTATGGCTCTGAGAAGAAGGGGAGCAAAAAACGAAAATGCGAAACCGGAAATACCTCCGGGGTTAAGGGTTAATGAAATCTTCACATCCTGTAATCTTCATCCGCAGCACAGGTACAGACACGTTATATCTGGATCTACAATTCTTCTCGGTCTTTGGACCCGTGTCCTGCAGCAGCTGACCTATGCACTGATCATGTTGCAAATGAGCAACTTTATCAGGTGAGAGTAATATTTCCCCATTTTCATAATTTCTTGTTATCAGTTAAGACCCTATTTTGTGCTTGTTTTTGATCCCCAGTATCTCAACTACATTCACCATGTTTAAAGGGAATCTGTCACTAGGTTTTTACTATCTTATCTGAGAATGGCGTAAAGTGGAGAAACAGGCCATGGTTCTAGCAATGAGTCAATTACTGAGATGAATGCTGTTTCATAAAATCAGAGTTATCAGAAGAAGATTATCACTAGAGGACGAGTAAATTTGCTGCCAGTTAGTCAACCATATTCATGAGCTTAGTGTAAAAATGCCTCCACCAGGGATTGACAGTTTTCAGTTTACACTGTACATGGACAGAAAACTGCCAATCAGTTGTGTAGGCGGTGTTATGCAGAGCTCAAGAGTCAGATAACTATTAGATCTGCATCTGAAATAACAGTCATTTTATCAAAATGATGCAAGCAGCTCAGTAAGTGAGACATCGCTCGAATCCGGGTCTCTGCTGCCACATTATGCTGCTCTCAGATGGTGTAACAGTAATCTGTTGTCAGATTCCCTTTAAAGGGAACCTGTCACCCCCAAAATCGAAGGTGAGCTAAGCCCACCAGCATCAGGGGCTTATCTACAGCATTCTGTAATGCTGTAGATAAGCCCAGATGTATCCTGAAAGATGAGAAAAAGAGGTTAGATTATACTCACCCAGGGGCGGTCCTGGTCCGGTTCTGGTCAGATGGGCGTCGCGGTCGGTCCGGGGCCTCCCATCTCCTTACTATGAAGTCCTCTTCTTGTATTCACGCTGCGGCTCTGGCGCAGGCGTACTTTGTCTGCCCTGTTGAGGGCAGAGCAAAGTACTGCAGTGCGGAGGCACCAGGAAAGGTCAGAGAAGCCCAGCATCTGTGCACTGTAGTACTTTGAAGGGGACATCATCATAAGAAGATGGAAGGCCCTGGACCGCGATGCCCATCGGACCAGAACCGGACCGGGACCGGCCCTGGGTGAGAATAATCTAACCTCTTTTTCTCATCTTTCAGGATACATTGGGGGCTTATCTACAGCATTACAGACTGCTGTCGATAAGCCCCTGATTCTGGTAGGCTTAGCTCACCTTCAATTTTGGGGGTGACAGGTTCCCTTTAAGTCTTTTTTCTGTCTGAAGAGACTATTTGCATACATAAAATAATATATCAAAGAAGTAGCAATAATATACAGTAACATGGAAAAAAGAATGGTTTATTGATCTGAGGTACAGGAGACAGCCTGCTTCTTAAGACTTAGCTCCATCCATGCTAAAAATACGCTTCAGGAAGTGGATTGCTCTTATGAGAGGGATTTGGAATATAGGGAATCTTTACATAGTGTACTGAAGGTAAGTTTAGTTATTGAAGAAAAGATTTAAATAAAAAAAACATATAAAGACAAGTAAATATAATATTCCTCATCTTTACAAGTGCTTGATACTATGAAGTAATCCATCTTATGGAAATGTGGACTTTGGAAGTAACCGAACATTATGTTGAGGACACCCTCACAATATTTTGGTAGCAATTTGTTAGCTTCATCTAGGTATTATCCAACATACTGAATCCTCTTCAGAGCGAATGGTAACAGCTGTCCCAGTTTAGTAAAATAAGGCTCCTATGCACGCCTAATCAGAAAATTATTTAAGACACCATTAAAGAACTAAGGAACTGTAGGAAATCTATCAACTCAATAAGGCAACATACCAAAACAGTGAATTTACAAATTTGAACCACTTTTTTTCATGTCAACTACACTTGAATTGAGGTATTTAGCACAAAATTTGGCCAATTCATATGCGCCCAACAGCCAAGATGAGGCATTTCTTCCTTTCCTGGGGCCCTAACACTACCAGACTGACATGGTAAATATTCAGAATAGAGAAGTTCTGCTTACCGAGTACATTGGTGGTGTCTAGACAATATTGCCCAATGCGTGGTCTTTCCTTATGAACAGCAAAATATATTACAAAAACAAATAGTAATCCAGCACTTGGTGATTGAAATTACTTGTAAATGTGTTTGCATCTCCATAAAAAAATTCAGATTGGAACTCATGACAATATTTTTGGAATAAAGTTTGACCAGCTTAGAAATGCCCTTAATCTGGTTGACTGGGACAATGTCCTCAGAAATAAGAATTCAGATAATACATGGTAAATGTTTAAGAACATCCTAAATAGGCACTGTAAGTGGTTAATACCTTGTGGGAATAAAAGGACAAGAAATAGGAAAAACCCAGTGTGGCTAAGCAAAGAAGAGGGGCAATTAACAGTAAAAGCATTGCATGGTGAATAAGCCTCCTTACCTTGACAAGCCAGAGCTGGTATGTCACTCTCCATAAGGAGAAACCTTACCCCTTAGACCTCAGTCCAGAGCCTCTCACCTAGCCAAACCAGTTCTCATGCTTTGCACTGATGAGGGCCAACAGCCCGAAACACCGTGTCTAAGAATTGAGATACTGATTTGGCTTTGATCCTATGTCATATTACAAGACTCGTTAAAGGGTTGATTGTGACTAGTAGGATCGCTACTTCCAACAGGTGGCGCTATAGAGTTTAAGTCCTCTTTTTCTCTGAAGAGGCAATTTGCACAGTAAATAGAAAGCATTTAAACTACTAAAGCAGGATGGCACCATTGAAGCTGTAAAGAGAACAATAGGAGAAAAATATAGGGAGAAAAATACTTTATCTAAAAACTAATTAAAGCAGCCAAAAAGGAAGCAGAGAAGCACATTGCTAAGACGAGTAAAACTAATCCCAAACTGTTCTTCAACTATATCAATAGTAAAAGAGTCATAAGTGAAAGTGTAGGCCCCTTAAAAAATTGCGTGGAAAGAATAGTTGTAGATGACAAGGAAAAAAGATAATATATTAAACACCTTCTTCTCCACAGTATTCATGGTGGAAAATAAAATGCTAGATGAAATGCCGAGAGACAAAGAAAACCTTATATTAAGGGTTCTAACCCAAGAAGAGATGCGAAACCGGCTAAATAAGAATAAAATAGATAAATCTTCGGGTTCAGATGGCATACACCCACAAGTACTAAGAGAACTAAGTAATGTAATAGACAAGCCATTATTTCTCATATTTAGGGACTCTATAGCGATGGAGTCTGTTCCACATGACTGGTACATAGCAAATTTGGTACCAATATTCAAAAAGGGCTCTAAAAGTGAACCTGGAAATTATAGGCCAGTAAGTCTGATGTCTATTGTTGGTAAAATATTTGAAGGGTTTCTGAGGGATGTTATTCTTGATTATCTCAATGAAAATAACTGTTTAACTTCATATCAGCATGGGTTTATGAGGAATCGTTCTTCTCAAGTCAATTTTCATGAAGAGGTAACCTATAGACTCGACCAAGGTGAATCATTGGACGTGGTATATCTTGATTTTTCCAAAGTGTTTGATACCATGCCACACAAGAGGTTGGTGCACAAAATGAGAATGATGAGTCTGGGGGAAAATGTGTGTAACTGGGTAAGTAACTGGCTTAGTGATAGAAAGCAGAGGGTGGTTATAAATGGTATATTCTCTAATTGGGTGGCTGTGACCATTGGGGTACCGCAGGGGTTGGTGTTGGGACCTAGTCTCTTCAGCATATTTATTAACGATCTGCCAGAAGGGTTACACAGTAAAATATCGATATTTGCAGATATTCTTTCCTATTAGGGCAGTGAGAATCTGGAATTCCTTGCCTGAGGAGTTGGTGATGACGAACTCAGTTGAGGGGTTCAAGAGAGGCCTGTATGCCTTCCTGGAGCAGAACAATATTGTATCTTACATTTATTAGGTTCTTTAGAAGGACGTAGATCTGGTGATTTATTCTGATGGAATATAGGCTGAACTGATGTATTTTTTTGGCCTTGCTCACTATGTTACTACGTTACTATGTTACTATGAGTTGCCCTTGTTTACACATAAGGTGCACCTTTCTTTTATGGGACCCTATCTCTATCTGACTTACCTTTCCCTGGCCAAGACCTACAAATTTGATGAGCAGGTAGGACCCAATTCTAATTAAAACCACCGTAGACTGATGGTATGAGGATTTATTTATTTCTAACGTAAAGATTATCAAGCATAGACTCGGTGCAAGCAACTTAGTTTAGCAAGTCCCAAGGCACTTTGGTATTTAAACTTTCACTGCAGATACTCCTGGCTTACATCCATGGTCCAACTGCTGGGTGGTAGAGTGGCCTGAAGGAAAAGGTGTCAGCGGTTCAGGTCACATCCTGAGAGTCAGGGAAAGACTCTTTTAGATACCAAAACCATAGAGGAATTGCAGTGTTCGGAAACAGGGGATCAGGCAGGGATGAAATTTCATGAATTTATTGAATTCAATAAATGCGTTTTTTAATATTAATAGGCAGCTATAAGAGATATGTCTCCAGGATGTAATCCACTAATACAATACATTTATTAAAACACATCAGCTTTTTACAACTGATTGAATGGGACACTGCTTGACAGATGGCATGGTTTCTTCTTTTTTAATTTTAATAATTTGTCATTCTTAGCTGATTGTTCTCTTTATAACAATGCCTGTCAAGGTCTGAGGCTTTCACATAATGTCTTTTAACTTCTTTTTTTCCTGACCTAAGTCAGAAGAGAAACAATTTTCAAGTTTGAATTCAGCTATTCAGTATCATCTAAGGTTTAAACTAATCAAACTGCGACTAGGAGGTCTATCTATCTGTCCATTCTATCTTCCTATTAGGTGAAAGAGAAAAATCCATTGCCATTGAAATAAAATAACACTGTTTTTCACTCCCAGCCTCAATAAATCTGTTTACAGATACATTACTGCTTTTCATGAGAGATAATGTAAGCTATGTGTCAAATAGGAAATCAATAACCTTTGCTTTACACACAGTTACCATAGAACTCGTTTACACTCTAAGATTAATTTATACAATATGTTTCTAATTATTTATAGTCTCCTGTTTAGGTTTTGCTATATTTTATATGCTTGCTAATTATAGTTATTATATTCTAGAGAACTATGGTATTTCAGCCAAAATTACCCCTTATTGACAGATGTTGATACGTTGATACACAATACATGCATAAAGAACAGTGCATGTGCATATGTGCTGGAAAAAGGACAATATGGTCCCATGATTATCGAAATTTACATTCCTTAATGATAGACATTGGATTTAGTTTTCCAACCATTTTCAAAATTCTACTTACCACCAGTAAATGGGAAAAATCTTGTTTACATTCATTAACATGAACAAGTGAGTTCATGTGACCATTGGATATAAAGCCAACATGGACGACAACAGACAGATTTTCTGTGATGAATAAGCAGTACATATGGGTTTATGGCCTGAACAGACAAAAGAGTTACCGATGGGCTAATGTATTCTTTCTTTATTTCAAGAAAATTTACATCCCTGGTTTAAAATGTTCCTACTTCTGTGCAAGCAAAGAATTAAAAATATTACAGATGAGTGAAACAATTTGATGTTAATCAAATTTGTGCAAAAAATTCAAAAATTCGCTAGATCGGGCTAATTTGAAAAATTTTTGTTTTGATTTACATAAATAGAAAAATTAAAAATCAGTTTCTCTTTTACAAAAAACAGAAGATTTCATCAGTAAGAGAAGGTTCACACGATCTAACGCGCAGTCACAAGGATATCCCCATAATGTCTTACAGCTATCACACCAGAATGTAAAGTGCAGCCAAACAAGATGGACTATCATAGCCTACATAAAAGTCAAAGCAAGAAATGCAGTAATGATTTCACAACCCTCAATAGACATATGAGAGAAAGCTACCAAATAATAGCTAAATACTTTGGACAGTGTGTGTTAGACAGCTGCAAAAGTGAAAAAGATGATTATAGTATTCTTTGAATAAAAATTGATTTAATTGGTAGTGGGAGAGAGCTAAGAGAACAGTGCTGGAGTGATTGATAAAACAGTGATATATTGTAAACGTCTTGCAGCATTTGAACTACATATTTTTTTTTATCATTTTTCATGCACAAGAAAGCAGCAGTGTGTGCCTGACACAAGCAGTTGTAGTTCACTCCTTTTTTGGAACTGGAGAACAAATGAAAAAAAAATAAAAAATGCAGACATTTACTGTAAGTACAACTGTTTTCCTCAGAAAGTGGTGTGCATAGCACAAAATACACAGCTCAAAAAAATGAAGGGACCACTAAAATCCTACATCCTAGATATCAGTGAATTAAATATTCCAGTTGCAAATCTTTATTCATTACATAGTGGAAAATCAAATTACAGGCTGACCCAATGCCATTGGAAATACCTCAAGACAAGGAAATGATGCTCAGTAGTGTGTGTGGTCTCCACGTGCCATTATGACCTCCCTACATAGCCTAAGTATGCTCCTGATGATTCAGTGGATGTTCTTCTGAGTGATCTCCTCCAGGACCTGGATAAATGAATCAGTCAGCTCCTGGACAGCGTGTGGTGCAACGTGGAATTGGCAGATGGAATGAGACATGATGTTCCAGTTGTGCTCAATTGGATTCAAGTCTGGAGAACAGGCAGGCCAGTCCATAGCATCAATGAATTAATCAAGCAGGAACTGCTGACACACTTCAGCAACATGAGGCCTAGCATTGTCATGCATCAGAAGGAACCCAGGGCACACTGCACCTGCATATGTAACATAGTAACATACATAGTAACATAGTTATTAAGGTTGAAGGAAGACTTTAAGTCCATCTAGTTCAACCCATAGCCTAACATGCCCTAACATGTTGATCCAGGGGAAGGAAAAAAAACCCCATGTGGTAAGAGTAAGCTCCACCATGGGGAAAAAATTCCTTCCCGACCCCACATACGGCAATCAGACTAGTTCCCTGGATCAACGCCCTATCAAAGAATCTAATATATATACCCTGTAACATTATACTTTTCCAGGAAGGTATCCAGTCCCCTCTTAAATTTAAGTAATGACTCACTCATTACAACATCATACAGCAGAGAGTTCCATAGTCTCACTGCTCTTACAGTAAAGAATCCGTATCTGTTATTATGCTTAAACCTTCTTTCCTCCAGACGTAGAGGATGCCCCCTTGTCCCTGTCTCAGGTCTACGCTTAAAAAGATCATCAGAAAGGTCTTTGTACTGTCCTCTCATATATTTATACATTAAAATGAGATCACCCCTTAGCCTTCGTTTTTCCAAACTAAATAGCCCCAAGTGTAATAACCTATCTTGGTATTGCAGACCCCCCAGTCCTCTAATAACCTTGGTCGCTCTTCTCTGCACCCGCTCCAGTTCAGCTACGTCTTTCTTATACACCGGAGACCAGAACTGTGCACAGTATTCTAAGTGTGGTCGAACTAGTGACTTGTATAGAGGTAAACTTATGTTCTCCTCATGAGCATCTATTCCTCTTTTAATGCATCCCATTATTTTATTTGCCTTTGTAGCAGCTGCCTGACACTGGCCACTGAATATGAGTTTGTCATCCACCCATACACCCAGGTCTTTTTCATTGACGGTTTTGCCCAGAGTTTTAGAATTAAGCACATAGTTATACATCTTATTACTTCTACCCAAGTGCATGACCTTACATTTATCCCCATTAAAGCTCATTTGCCATTTATCAGCCCAAGCTTCTAGTTTACATAAATCATCCTGTAATATAAAATTGTCCTCCTCTGTATTGATTACCCTGCAGAGTTTAGTGTCATCTGCAAATATTGAAATTCTACTCTGAATGCCCCCTACAAGGTCATTAATAAATATGTTAAAAAGAAGAGGGCCTAATACTGACCCCTGTGGTACCCCACTGCTAACCGCGACCCAGTCCGAATGTGCTCCATTAATAACCACCCTTTGTTTCCTATCCCTGAGCCAGCTCTCAATCCACTTACACATATTTTCCCCTATCCCCATTATTCTCATTTTATTAAACAACCTTTTGTGTGGCACCGTATCAAAAGCTTTTGAAAAGTCCATATACACTACATCCACTGGGTTCCCTTGGTCCAGTCCGGAACTTACCTCTTCATAGAAGCTGATCAAATTAGTCTGACATGAACGGTCCCTAGTAAACCCATGCTGATACTGGGTCATGAGGTTATTCCTCTTCAGATACTCCAGTATAGCATCCCTTAAAATGCCCTCCAGGATTTTACCCACAGCAGACGTTAAACTTACTGGCCTATAATTTCCGAGTTCAGTTTTTGTCCCCTTTTTGAATATTGGCACCACATTTGCTATACGTCAGTCCTGTGGTACAGACCCTGTTATTATGGACTCTTTAAAGATTAAAAATAATAGTCTATCAATGACTGTACTTAATTCCTGCAGTACTCGGGGGTGTATCCCATCCGGGCCCGGAGATTTGTCAATTTTAGTGATTTTTAGACGCCGCCGTACTTCCTGCTGGGTTAAGCAGGTAACCTTTAATTGGGAATTTTTATCACTAGTCATATTGGCTGCCATGGGATTTTCTTTTGTAAATACTGATGAAAAAAAGTCATTTAGCATATTGGCTTTTTCCTCATCCTCATCCACCATTTCACCCAGACTATTTTTAAGGGGGCCAACACTATCATTTTTTAGTTTCTTACTATTTATGTAGTTAAAGAATATTTTGGGATTATTTTTGCTCTCTCTGGCAATGAGTCTCTCTGTCTCAATCTTTGCTGCCTTGATTTGCTTTTTACAGAATTTATTTAATTTTCTGTATTTATTTAATGCCTCCTCACTACCTACTTCCTTTAATTCTCTAAATGCTTTCTTTTTGTCCCTTATTGCGCCCCTTACAGCTCTATTTAGCCATATTGGTTTCCTCCTATTTCTAGTATGTTTATTCCCATACGGTATATACTGTGCACAGGTCCTATCCATGATGCTAATAAACGTCTCCCATTTTCTTTGTGTATTTTTATGCCTCAGGATATCGTCCCAGTTAATTGCACCAAGATCCTCTCTCATCCGTTGGAAATTTGCCCTCCTGAAGTTTAGTGTCCTTGTCACCCCTCTACTACACATCTTATTAAAGGAGACATGAAAACTTATTATTTTGTGATCACTATTCCCCAAGTGACCCCCAACCCTTATATTTGATATGTGATCTGGCCTGTTGGTTAATATTAGGTCTAGCAGTGCCCCCCTTCTTGTTGGGTCCTGAACCAGTTGTGAAAGGTAATTGTCTCTTATAGTTGTCAAAAACCGATTACCTTTACTGGAACTGCAGGTTTCTGTTCCCCAATCTATTTCAGGGTAGTTGAAGTCCCCCATAATAATGACTTCTCCTTGAGTCGCAGCTTCATCTATTTGCTTTATGAGGATATTCTCCATTGCTTCCGTTATTTTTGGAGATTTATAACAAACCCCTATCAGTAATTTATTATTTTTTTCCCTTCCCCTTATCTCCACCCACAGGGACTCTACATTTTCATTTTCATATGGTCTTAGAATAGGTCTGAAGACCTCTGCATAGGGGGAATCTTGAACTATCTCCGCTGCGGTCTCCCATTCTTCCTCAGCCAAAGTGGAGCCTGCTCAGCGGAGACGTTGGTCCCAGCGTCTAGCTCAGGCTGATACTGGGCGACTGGTTACTACTGTCCTTCAGGGCTCTGCCTTTGTAGCCAGCACTGATCAGCAGCGAGCAGATCTTTCTGGGACTAAGTCCTGCTTTTCCCATAATGAGCATGCCCACAGGATGACCTCCCATTGGAGGTCGAGGGTCACATGCTCAGGTCCTGTTGCAGCTTCTATCGGACCATCAGGAAGGTCTTGTAGCACTGCCGCTATAAAAGGTTCACATGGCCGCTCGGCCATGCGTTAGTGTACACTTGTAAATGTTGGTGTGTTGCCTTGTGAAAGTTACTCCTTAATTACCCCCTCCCTTTTGTATGACTGCTCACGTAAGGTGGATGATTGCTATCTAGCACCTGACTTAGCTATCAGCACGTGACACACAATACAGTGTCAAATTGCTGTGACCGCCAGTGCGGCGCCGTGCGCTTTCACAGCACTTTCCTTACTCAAGCCTGGGTGGTTAGTGGCGTCCGCCAGAATGGCACCGCACGCACTCTCTTGCATCTAAATAATTATTATTATTTCATTCACTCTGACACCCCAGTTGCAGTGTTGAGCGCAAGAGGTCTAGATGAACTCTAATCCAGAGTCTTGGGATAGAGTTCTGTGACTCCTTGCTTGCGCTCTTTTGTGCGGTACCGCGGCGCTGTGACGCAACAGGGTTCACTTTCTTCATACAGGGTGAAGTTAACCCGTGTGTGTATCCATTTTGTACTGCCACATAGTCTGTCATTACTCAGCAGCAGATTCCATTTCTGCACGGTGGACCCCGGGCTGCGAACGCACCTTATTCTATCTATCTAATTATTTGGTGCGTTCTGCTAACCCTAACATTACACTAGCGCCAGGGTCTGGCTAGTAATGACAGACAAACAGCAATCCTTGTGGTACAGCAGCTGGAGGGCAGGTTGGCAGCTCTCGAGCGCACAACCTCAGCTGTGGATGTTACCGCAGTAGCTGTTCAGGCTGCTAGCGTGGCTGCAGCAACCTTGGCCACTGCCACCCCTGTTCTGACCCTATCTCGCTTCCCGCTGTCAGACAAATTTTCTGGTGATAGCAGATCTTGCAGGGGTTTCGTGAGCCAGTGCTCTATACACCTCGAGCTCCTGGCTGCACGTTTCCCCACAGAGCGGGCAAAGGTGGGATTCATTTTGGCTCTCCTGTTGGACAGGGCGTTGGAATAGGCTACGCCGCTGTGGGAGCATGGCGATCATGCGGTGCAGAGTGCTCCGCTGTTCCTGAGCACTCTGAAACAGGTCTTTTTAGAACCTCGAGTCACCCATGATATGGCACTCCAACTGTTGGAATTGACTCAGGGTTCGTCCTTGTTCAGCCATTTTGCCATCCACTTCCGCACCTTAGCATCTGAGCTGGAGTGGTCGGATCCCTTTTCCCTGTATTTTGGAGGGGCTGGCTGACCATGTCAAGGACACTTTGGCCACTAGGGAGATTCCCGCCACACTGGAGGAGCTAATAGCTATATCCACTTGTATTGACCTCCGATTTAACAAGCAGATGTTAGAGCGAGCCCAGTGTAGGCAGAGGTTTCGGCTGCCGCCTACTTTCACCAAACCTTTGGAATCTCCGGTCCAGGCCCCTGAGTCACATGAGGCCATGGAAGTGTCATGAGCGGGATCTTAGTCCCGGACCACTCGTGCACTCAAGGTCTGTCATGTCTCCCGGCAGTCAGGACATCTTGCCACCAGATGTTCCCAGCGGTCGGGGAAACGTCATCATCTAGTGGTAGTAGATGGAGGTACACTAGACACTGCAACGTTTGCCTCCAAATTGTCATTTAAGGAGACAATTACAATTGGCTCATCCACTCATTCGGTAGAGCTTTGTGTGGATTCCAGGGTGGAGGGCAATTTTATGTCTTCTGCCTTCACCCAACGACACGCAATACCCCTAGTGATGCTTGCTCAACCTGTAACCGTATGAGTGGTGAATGGGTCGACACTGTCCTCACAGATAACACACCAGACTATCCCTTTTACACTTTCCATGTCGCCATCTCATCAGGAGATTATATCTCTGCTCGTCATTCATGAGGGAATTGATGAAGTCCTGTTGGGGATACCTTGGCTACGGTACCACTCTCCGCATATTGAGTGGTGCACAGGCAGAATGTTGGGATGGAGTGAATCTTGTGGGGGTAGATGTCAGAGGGAATGCGTTAAGGTTGCTACTACTGAGGTACCCGCAGATCTTTCTTCTCTCCACAAGCAATATTGGCCCTATGCAGATGTGTTCTCCAAAAGGGCTGAGGAGACCCTTCTGCCTCACCGCCCCTATGACTGTCCTATTGACCTCTTGCCTGTTGCTGAGCCTCCCCGGGGTCGAGTCTATCCGTTATCTCTCCCGGAGATGGAGGCAATGTCAGTGTACATCCAGGAAAATCTGGCAAGAGGATTCATTAGGAAGTCAGTGTCACCTGCAGGGGCTGGGTTCTTCTTCATGCAGAAGAAGAACGGGGAACTACGTCCATGCATAGATTACAGGGGTCTTAACGCCATCACCATTAAGAACAAGTACCCACTGCCCCTGATATCTGAGCTCTTTGATAGGCTTCGGGGAGCAAGGGTATTTACTGAACTAGATCTGCGGGGTGATTATAACCTGATTCGCATCTGTGAGGGGAACGAATGGAAGATGGCTTTTAACACCAGGGATGGGCACTATGAATACCTGGTGATGCCCTTCGGGCTCTGTAATGCCCCAGCCATTTTCCAAGACTTTGTGAATGATATCTTTCGGGATATGCTCTCCACCTTGATTGTAGTCTATCTGGATGATATTCTCATCTACTCTCCAGACATAGACTCCCACCAGAGGGATGTTTGCAAAGTCTTCGACCTCCTACGTGCAAACTCCCTCTATGCCAAGTTGGAAAAGTGTGTGTTTGAGCAAGAGTCTTTGCCTTTCCTGGGCTATATCATCTCGGCCCTAGGATTGGCTATGGATCCCGCCAAGCTACAGGCTGTCATGGACTGACAGGAACCCCATTATCTCAAAGCGGTGCAGCGCTTTATGGGGTTCATCAACTATTATCGCCAGTTCATTCCTCACTTCTCAACTTTGGTAGCTCCCCTTGTTGCCCTCACCAAGAAGGGAGCAAATCCCAAATTGTGGTTTTCAGAATGGAGACACCTTCTGGAAGGGGCTCACTTTCCCTTCCAAGTCTACACTGACCACATGATTTTCGTATATTTGCAGACAGTCCAGCGGCTGAATTCTGACTAGGCCAGATGGTCCCTGTTCTTCTCCCGTTTCCATTTCACCCTTCATTTCCTATCTGGGGAGAAGAACATTTGCACCGATGCACTCTCCCATTCCATGGTATCGTCAGAGGAGGAGGAGCCTCGGCCAATTGTTCCCTCTGAGAGTCTGAGAACTGTGGCTCCGGTGTCACTAGAGTCTGTCCCTCTGGGCAAGACTTTTGTGCCATCCAATTTGTGACCGGAGGTTCTCTCTTGGGCTCACTCGTCCAGGGTGGGTGGATATTTTGGGATCAAAAGGACATCTGATCTTCTGGCGAGGACGTACTGGTGGCCGCATATGGCCCATAAGGTTAGAGACTATATTCGGGTGTGCATCTCCTGTGCCAAGAATCGGTCTCCTCGGCAATGGCCTGCTGCGCTACTTTACCCCCTGCCAGTGGCATACAGGCCCTGGGACATGGTCAGGATGGACATCATGGTGGGCTTACCCAAGTCTCGTAGCTGCACCGTTATCTGGGTAGTCACCGACCATTTTTCTAAAATGGTGCACTTTGTGCCACTTCCACGGCTACCTTATAATTAAACATGTTTTCCGTCTACATGGCATGCCTGACAAAATTGTCAGTGACCCTGTGGTCTAACGTTTGGCTATTCCTCCGCGCCTAGGTATCACCGATAGAGTTGAGTGACTTTTACTTTTTTCGGATCGAGTCGGGTTTAGCGAAACCCGACTTTGTCAATTGTCGGGTCGGGTGAAATCGGCCGATTATTGCGAAAAGTCGGGGGCCGACTGAAACACAAAACTCAATGCAAGTCAATGGGGAATCAAAGCCGGCAGTGAGTGGAGGACAGGAAAACACCTACAGTGCCCATTTTAATACCAAAAACATCAATTCTTATTACTTAAGCTTGTCAATCTTAATTTACTTTATAATAATAGTTAGGAATTGAAAACTGGGGATCATTTGGCTAAAGTTGTGGGGGGTAGGGCTGGCTCAAGATTTTCGTTAGCCCAGGAAATGCGGAATACGTCACGGCGGTGGAGCAAGGAGAGGTAAATATTTCAACTTTGCAAGTGCTGTGATCCTGAGCAAGCAGGGGGGCCCACTCGTTCGTAGGAAGGTGCAGATGAAAATGCAGGTTCCTTCATCATGTGGGGGGCATACTCGTTGGTGACGTCACTGGCACAGGGCCCCTCATAGTACGGCGGTGTGTTTGATGGCGGGTGGCGCCTCCCACTGGCAGAGACACTTTTGCGTACTATGAGGGGCCCTGTTCCAATGACATCGCCAACGAGTATGCCCCCCCACCTGATGAAGTAACCTGCACTTTCATCTGCACCTTCCTCTTTGTCCCCGTGTAAGGTGGTATAGTATGCGGGAAGGGGAACCTGACTTTCAGCAGGGTCAGATTCAGGCTGTGTAGAGTGCAAGGGGAATGTAGTGGTCTGGGTCAATGTACCAGCAGACTCATTTAGCAGTGGCTGGGCAATGGGCAGGATAAGGAGGAAACACAGATATAGGCCCAAATAATAAAGTGGGCTAAATGCAGTTCAAATGTGGTAACAGGACTAAACAGGTGGCATTGCTTTGTTCAGTAGAGGAAAACTGTAATGAGTGGCAGACACAGTTAGTAGGCTCAAATAATAAAGTGGGCTAAATGCAGTTCAAATGTGGTAACAGGACTAAACAGGTGGCATTGCTTTGTTCAGTAGAGGAAAACTGTAATGAGTGGCAGACACAGTTTGTAGGCCCAAATAATAAAGTGGGCTAAATGCAGTTCAAATGTGGTAACAGGACTAAACAGGTGGCATTGCTTTGTTCAGTGGAGGAAAACTGTAATGAGTGGCAGACACAGTTAGTAGGCCCAAATAATAAAGTGAGCTAAATGTAGTTTAAATGTGGTAACAGGATTAAACAGGCGGCATTGCTTTGTTCAGTGGAGGGAAACTGTAATGAGTGGCAGACACAGTTAGTAGGCCCAAATAATAAAGTGGGCTAAATGTCTGCCAAAAAATTGTTCATAAATAAACAGGTGGCATAGCTAGGTACAGGGGTGGGCTCCTCTGCTGAGTAGCAGACAGTGGTAGTAGGCACAAAGTATTAACTGGTCTAAATGGAGGCCAGGTCCCCTGTATATTTTAACTATCATCTATCATTTCAGTAAATTTGTATTGGCAGTGTCATTGAAGGATTTAACAGCACAGGCTACACAGTGGTGGAGCAGGGAGAGGTAAGTATTGTAAGTGGTAGAGCACTGTTCGAGCTGGGGGGAACACTCTCTCATGAGCGGCGGTACTGGCACAGGGCCCCTCATATTACGACGGTGTGTCTGACGTTGGTTGTGCACCACCACCATCAGAGACACTTCATTGTACTATGAGGGACCCTGTGCCAGTGCTGTCGCCCAAGAGTGGGCCCACCCACCAGTCCAGGCAAACGGTACTCACACGGGTGCTTGCGCCAGGTGGTGACCATGGCCCTGTAGGGGGAGTCAGCCCATTTAGGGAGGTATAAAAATGGCCTATGGTGGACATTCAGCAGCTGCAAATGGAGGAAATGGAGAAGTCAGTAAGAGGAGGCCAAAAGCAAGACATTTTTCAGGCAAGCTACCTGTCAGCAGGGGAAGGTGGGGCAAAATAATTAGAAATCCATGATTGGTTCATTTTAATGAAGGTTAGATCATCAACATTTTGGGTAGCCAGACGTGTCCTTTTTTCAGTCAGTATTGAACCAGCAGCACTGAAGACTCTTTCTGATAGCACACTAGCAGCTGGGCAAGCAAGCTCCTGTAATGCATATTCTGCCAATTCAGGCCAGGTGTCTATTTTAGATGCCCAGTAATCCAAGGGGAATGACCTGTCAGGGAGAACATCGATAAGGGAGGAAAAGTAGTTCATAACCATACTGGACAAATGCTGTCTCCTGTCACTTTGAATCGATGCAGCAGTACCTGTCGTGTCAGCGGTCATTACGAAATCACTCCACAACCTGGTCATAAAACCCCTCTGACCAATGCCACTTCAGATTTGTGCACCTCTAACACCTCTGCCATGTTGCCCCCTATGGCTCGTGTGAAAACCATCACCGCCGCTGTGTGCTGGGAATGCCTGAACCAAACGGTCTACAAGAGTTGCTTGTTTGGTAGCCAATATTTGCTCAAGGTTCTCATGTGGCATGATATTTTGTAATTTTCCTTTATATCGTGGATCCAGGAGGCAGGCCAACCATTAATCTTCATCGGTCATCATTTTGATAATGCGGGGGTCCCTTTTTAGGATACGCAAGGCATACTCAGCCATGTGGGCTAATGTTCCCGGAGTCAATTCACTGCTTGTGCTGGGTTGAGGAGCACTTTCTTGCAAATCAACATCACTTGTGTCCCGCAAAAACCCTGTACCTGACCTTGCAACGCCACCAGTTTCTATTGCCCCCTGAGAAGCATCCTCCTCCCATAAATATTCATCCCCATCATCCTCCTCTTCATCCGCCACCTCGTCCAGGAGAGTTCCCTGAGCAGACAATGGCTGACTGTCATCAAGGCTTCCCCCCTCCTCGGCTGCAGACGCCTGCTCCTTAATGTGCATCAAACTTTGCATCAGCAGACGCATTAGTGGGATGCTCATGCTTATGATGGCGTCGTCTGCACTTACCAGACGTGTGCATTCCTCAAAACACTGAAGGACTTGACAGAATTCTTGTAGCTTCGACCACTGCACACCAGACAACTCCATGTCTGCCATCCAAGTGCCTGCCCGTGTATGTGTATCCTCCCACAAATTAATTACAGCACGCCTCTGTTCACACAGCCTCTGAACCATGTGCAGTGTGGAGTTCCACCTTGTTGCAACGTCGATTATTAGGCGGTGCTGGGGAAGATTCAGCAATCGCTGATGGTTCAGCATATGGCTGGAGTGTACAGGCGACCGGTGGATGTGCGAGCAAAGTCTTTGCACCGTCAGAAGCAGGGCTGGTTACTCCGGATAATTTTTGAGGAAGCACTGCACCACCAGGCTCAAGGTGTGAGCCAGGCAAGGTATGTGTTTCAGTTCTGAAAGGGCTATGGCAGCCATAAAATTCCTTCCGTTATCACTGACTACCTTGCCTGCCTCAAGATGTACACTGCCCAGCCATGACTGAGTTTGTTGCTGCAATTACTCGGCCAGTACTTCCACGGTGTGTCTGTTGTCACCCAAACACTTCATTTGTAACACAGCCTGCTGACGCTTACCACTAGCTGTTCCATAATGGGACACCTCGTGTGCAACACTGGCAGCTGCAGATGGAGTGGTCGTGCGACTGCGCTGTGTGGATGAGCTTTCGCTTCTGGAGGAGGAGGAGGGGTGGCGAATGCCTACAGCCAACTGTTTCCTAGACCGTGGGCTAGGCAGAACTGTCCCACTATGGCTGTCCCCTGTGGATCCTGCATCCACCACATTAAACCAGTGCGCCGTGATGGACACGTAACGTCCCTGGCCATGCCTACTGGTCCATGCATCTGTCGTGAGGTGCACCTTTCCACTGACTGATTGCCTCAGTGCATGGACAATGCGGTCTTTGACATGCTGTTGGAGGGCTGGGATGGCTTTTCTCGCTGACTGGGTAGGTCATAGCGTGGTACTGCGTAGGCCATCAGGTCTTTGAAAGCTTCGCTTTCAACCAATCGGTACGGCATCATCTCTAACGAGATTAGTATAGCAATGTGGGCGTTCAAACCCTGTGTACGTGGATGAGAGGATGAGTACTTTCTTTTCCTAATGAGAGTCTCTTGTAGGGTGAGCTGGACTGGAGAGCTGCATATGGTGGAACTAGCGGTGTTGGTGGTGAATATGGTGGATTGAGAGAGGGTTGGTGATGGTATTCTTGATGTTGGCCTACATACAGTGTTTCCTACCAATAACCTTGTGATTCCCTGACTGCTTTGGCCTTGCGACGATACCTCCACATTTGCTGCTGGTAGTGTCCTAACCGGTGGGCTTACAGTGAGGGAAGCAATGTAGCATTGCTGACTACCTTCATTCTGAGCAGGTGCACCAACGGTACGTGACGTTTGGTAGTTAGTCCAGGCTTGCAAGTGCATGCTGGTTAAATGTCTAAGCATGCACATTGTATTTATATTTTGAAGATTCTTCCCTCTGCTAAAGGTCTTTGAGCATTTCTTAGAGATAACTTTTGACTGATCATTCGGATCTTGGTTAGAAAATTGCCACACTACACTCTTCCTACTATGGAATACCTTTTCAGGCATTGCACGCTGTGCTACTTTCACCAGAGGGCCACGCTGTCCTAAAACTGTTTTTGTTTATGACACACGTTTTTGGCCTGATACGGGCCTGCCAGATGACAGCTGTTGTGATGTAGATGGCTGCTGCGGATCATCCTCCTCTGCTTCTGAGCTACTGACAGCGGAACCCTCTTCCCCCAATGGCTGCCAATCTGGGTCAACAACTGGGTAATCTATCACCTCCTCTTCAATGTTATGTGCACCTTCCTCTGTGTCACCGTGTAAGGTGCTATAGCGTTCGGAACGGGGCACCATAGTCTCATCAGGGTCAGATTCTGGCTCAGTACACTGCGAGGGCAATGTAGTGATCTGAGTCAATGGAACAGCATAATAATCTAGCTGTGGCTGTGCATCAGTGCACTCCATGTCCGATTCATCTTGTAATGGGCAGTTAACAATTTCCCTTTCTAACCCAGGCACGGTATGTGTAAAGAGCTCCATGGAGTAACCTGTAGTGTCGCCTGACGCATCCTTCACTTTTGGTTTGCGTGAAGGACACAAGGAAACGTCTTGTTCCTGACCGGGAGCATCCACTGACGACTCGCTGCTTTTATATTTGGAACTGTCTGAAGAGGAGGCGAAAGAGCTAGAGGCTGAGTCAGCAAAGAAAACCAAAACTTTTTCCTGCTGCTCCGGCTTTAAAAGCTGTTTTCCTACTCCCAGATAAGGGAGCCTTTGAGGCCTTGTGTAGCCAGAAGATGACGCTGGCTCAACACCTCCAGCCTTAGGTGCTATTGTGCTTTTGCCACTCCCACCAGATGCACCACCACCACCACCATCAGTACCAGCTGGCAATGACCGCCCACGGGCTCTTCCACCAGACTTCCTCATTTTTTGGAAAATCTAACCAAAATAACAACCGTTATATGGTACTGTAAAACAAGGTAGAAGGTGTATATAAACTTGTTGAGAATTTAAATCTCCCTTTTTTTGGGAGACTGAACCAAAACTCAGGCCCTATGCATAACACAACACAATGTAAGTGGCAGAAAGTGGCTGGCTGATATACGAAAAACTAACAGGACTGAAGTATATGCACTTTGTGAAAATTTGAATCTCACTTTTTTTGGGGGGAGACTGAACCAAATCTCAGACTCAGTGTATAACACAACACAATGTACGTGGCAGAAAGTGGCTGGCTGATATACGACAAACTAACAGGACTGAAGTATATCCACTTTGTGAGAATTTGAATCTCACTTTTTTATTTTTTGGAGACTGAACCAAAACTCAGGCCCAGTGTATAAAACAACACAATGTAAGTGGCAGAAAGTGGCTGGCTGATATACGAAAAACTAACAGGACTGAAGTATATGCACTTTGTGAAAATTTGAATCTCACTTTTTTTTGGGGAGACTGAACCAAATCTCAGACTCAGTGTATAACACAACACAATGTATGTGGCAGAAAGTGGCTGGCTGATATACGACAAACTAACAGGACTGAAGTATATCCACTTTATGAGAATCTGAATCTCACTTTTTTTTGGGAGACTGAACCAAAACTCAGGCCCTGTGTATAAAACAACACAATGTACGTGGCAGAAAGTGGCTGGCTGATATTCGACAAACTAACAGGACTGAAGTATATCCACTTTGTGAGAATTTGAATCTTGCTTTTTTTTGGGAGACTGAACCAAAACTCAGGCCCAGTGTATAACACAACACAATGTACGTGGCAGAAAGTGGCTGGCTGATATGCGACAAACTAACAGGACTGAAGTATATCCACTTTGTGAGAATTTGAATCTCACTTTTTTTTTGGAGACTGAACCAAAACTCAGGCCCAGTGTATAAAACAACACAATGTACGTGGCAGAAAGTGGCTGGCTGATATACGATAGCAGATCTTGCAGGGGTTTCGTGAGCCAGTGCTCTATACACCTCGAGCTCCTGGCTGCACGTTTCCCCACAGAGCGGGCAAAGGTGGGATTCATTTTGGCTCTCCTGTTGGACAGGGCGTTGGAATAGGCTACGCCGCTGTGGGAGCATGGCGATCATGCGGTGCAGAGTGCTCCGCTGTTCCTGAGCACTCTGAAACAGGTCTTTTTAGAACCTTGAGTCACCCATGATATGGCACTCCAACTGTTGGAATTGACTCAGGGTTCGTCCTTGTTCAGCCATTTTGCCATCCACTTCCGCACCTTAGCATCTGAGCTGGAGTGGTCGGATCCCTTTTCCCTGTATTTTGGAGGGGCTGGCTGACCATGTCAAGGACGCTTTGGCCACTAGGGAGATTCCCGCCACACTGGAGGAGCTAATAGCTATATCCACTTGTATTGACCTCCGATTTAACAAGCAGATGTTAGAGCGAGCCCAGTGTAGGCAGAGGTTTCGGCTGCCGCCTACTTTCACCAAACCTTTGGAATCTCCGGTCCAGGCCCCTGAGTCACATGAGGCCATGGAAGTGTCATGAGCGGGATCTTAGTCCCGGACCACTCGTGCACTCAAGGTCTTTCATGTCTCCCGGCAGTCAGGACATCTTGCCACCAGATGTTCCCAGCGGTCGGGGAAACGTCATCATCTAGTGGTAGTAGATGGAGGTACACTAGACACTGCAACGTTTGCCTCCAAATTGTCATTTAAGGAGACAATTACAATTGGCTCATCCACTCATTCGGTAGAGCTTTGTGTGGATTCCAGGGTGGAGGGCAATTTTATGTCTTCTGCCTTCACCCAACGACACGCAATACCCCTAGTGATGCTTGCTCAACCTGTAACCGTATGAGTGGTGAATGGGTCGACACTGTCCTCACAGATAACACACCAGACTATCCCTTTTACACTTTCCATGTTGCCATCTCATCAGGAGATTATATCTCTGCTCGTCATTCATGAGGGAATTGATGAAGTCCTGTTGGGGATACCTTGGCTACGGTACCACTCTCCGCATATTGAGTGGTGCACAGGCAGAATGTTGGGATAGAGTGAATCTTGTGGGGGTAGATGTCAGAGGGAATGCGTTCAGGTTGCTACTACTGAGGTACCCGCAGATCTTTCTTCTCTCCACAAGCAATATTGGCCCTATGCAGATGTGTTCTCCAAAAGGGCTGAGGAGACCCTTCTGCCTCACCGCCCCTATGACTGTCCTATTGACCTCTTGCCTGTTGCTGAGCCTCCCCGGGGTCGAGTCTATCCGTTATCTCTCCCGGAGATGGAGGCAATGTCAGTGTACATCCAGGAAAATCTGGCAAGAGGATTCATTAGGAAGTCAGTGTCACCTGCAGGGGCTGGGTTCTTCTTCATGCAGAAGAAGAACGGGGAACTACGTCCATGCATAGATTACAGGGGTCTTAACGCCATCACCATTAAGAACAAGTACCCACTGCCCCTGATATCTGAGCTCTTTGATAGGCTTCGGGGAGCAAGGGTATTTACTGAACTAGATCTGCGGGGTGATTATAACCTGATTCGCATCTGTGAGGGGAACGAATGGAAGATGGCTTTTAACACCAGGGATGGGCACTATGAATACCTGGTGATGCCCTTCGGGCTCTGTAATGCCCCAGCCATTTTCCAAGACTTTGTGAATGATATCTTTCGGGATATGCTCTCCACCTTGATTGTAGTCTATCTGGATGATATTCTCATCTACTCTCCAGACATAGACTCCCACCAGAGGGATGTTTGCAAAGTCTTCGACCTCCTACGTGCAAACTCCCTCTATGCCAAGTTGGAAAAGTGTGTGTTTGAGCAGGAGTCTTTGCCTTTCCTGGGCTATATCATCTCGGCCCTAGGATTGGCTATGGATCCCGCCAAGCTACAGGCTGTCATGGACTGACAGGAACCCCATTATCTCAAAGCGGTGCAGCGCTTTATGGGGTTCATCAACTATTATCGCCAGTTCATTCCTCACTTCTCAACTTTGGTAGCTCCCCTTGTTGCCCTCACCAAGAAGGGAGCAAATCCCAAATTGTGGTTTTCAGAATGGAGACACCTTCTGGAAGGGGCTCACTTTCCCTTCCAAGTCTACACTGACCACATGATTTTCGTATATTTGCAGACAGTCCAGCGGCTGAATTCTGACTAGGCCAGATGGTCCCTGTTCTTCTCCCGTTTCCATTTCACCCTTCATTTCCTATCTGGGGAGAAGAACATTTGCACCGATGCACTCTCCCATTCCATGGTATCGTCAGAGGAGGAGGAGCCTCGGCCAATTGTTCCCTCTGAGAGTCTGAGAACTGTGGCTCCGGTGTCACTAGAGTCTGTCCCTCTGGGCAAGACTTTTGTGCCATCCAATTTGTGACCGGAGGTTCTCTCTTGGGCTCACTCGTCCAGGGTGGGTGGATATTTTGGGATCAAAAGGACATCTGATCTTCTGGCGAGGACGTACTGGTGGCCGCATATGGCCCATAAGGTTAGAGACTATATTCGGGTGTGCATCTCCTGTGCCAAGAATCGGTCTCCTCGGCAATGGCCTGCTGCGCTACTTTACCCCCTGCCAGTGGCATACAGGCCCTGGGACATGGTCAGGATGGACATCATGGTGGGCTTACCCAAGTCTCGTAGCTGCACCGTTATCTGGGTAGTCACCGACCATTTTTCTAAAATGGTGCACTTTGTGCCACTTCCACGGCTACCTTATAATTAAACATGTTTTCCGTCTACATGGCATGCCTGACAAAATTGTCAGTGACCCTGTGGTCTAACGTTTGGCTATTCCTCCGCGCCTAGGTATCACCGATAGAGTTGAGTGACTTTTACTTTTTTCGGATCGAGTCGGGTTTAGCGAAACCCGACTTTGTCAATTGTCGGGTCGGGTGAAATCGGCCGATTATTGCGAAAAGTCGGGGGCCGACTGAAACACAAAACTCAATGCAAGTCAATGGGGAATCAAAGCCGGCAGTGAGTGGAGGACAGGAAAACACCTACAGTGCCCATTTTAATGCCAAAAACATCAATTCTTATTACTTAAGCTTGTCAATCTTAATTTACTTTATAATAATAGTTAGGAATTGAAAACTGGGGATCATTTGGCTAAAGTTGTGGGGGGTAGGGCTGGCTCAAGATTTTCGTTAGCCCAGGAAATGCGGAATACGTCACGGCGGTGGAGCAAGGAGAGGTAAATATTTCAACTTTGCAAGTGCTGTGATCCTGAGCAAGCAGGGGGGCCCACTCGTTCGTAGGAAGGTGCAGATGAAAATGCAGGTTCCTTCATCATGTGGGGGGGCATACTCGTTGGTGACGTCACTGGCACAGGGCCCCTCATAGTACGGCGGTGTGTTTGATGGCGGGTGGCGCCTCCCACTGGCAGAGACACTTTTGCGTACTATGAGGGGCCCTGTTCCAATGACATCGCCAACGAGTATGCCCCCCCACCTGATGAAGTAACCTGCACTTTCATCTGCACCTTCCTCTTTGTCCCCGTGTAAGGTGGTATAGTATGCGGGAAGGGGAACCTGACTTTCAGCAGGGTCAGATTCAGGCTGTGTAGAGTGCAAGGGGAATGTAGTGGTCTGGGTCAATGTACCAGCAGACTCATCTAGCAGTGGCTGGGCAATGGGCAGGATAAGGAGGAAACACAGATATAGGCCCAAATAATAAAGTGGGCTAAATGCAGTTCAAATGTGGTAACAGGACTAAACAGGTGGCATTGCTTTGTTCAGTAGAGGAAAACTGTAATGAGTGGCAGACACAGTTAGTAGGCTCAAATAATAAAGTGGGCTAAATGCAGTTCAAATGTGGTAACAGGACTAAACAGGTGGCATTGCTTTGTTCAGTAGAGGAAAACTGTAATGAGTGGCAGACACAGTTTGTAGGCCCAAATAATAAAGTGGGCTAAATGCAGTTCAAATGTGGTAACAGGACTAAACAGGTGGCATTGCTTTGTTCAGTGGAGGAAAACTGTAATGAGTGGCAGACACAGTTAGTAGGCCCAAATAATAAAGTGGGCTAAATGCAGTTTAAATGTGGTAACAGGATTAAACAGGCGGCATTGCTTTGTTCAGTGGAGGGAAACTGTAATGAGTGGCAGACACAGTTAGTAGGCCCAAATAATAAAGTGGGCTAAATGTCTGCCAAAAAATTGTTCATAAATAAACAGGTGGCATAGCTAGGTACATGGGTGGGCTCCTCTGCTGAGTAGCAGACAGTGGTAGTAGGCACAAAGTATTAACTGGTCTAAATGGAGGCCAGGTCCCCTGTATATTTTAACTATCATCTATCATTTCAGTAAATTTGTATTGGCAGTGTCATTGAAGGATTTAACAGCACAGGCTACACAGTGGTGGAGCAGGGAGAGGTAAGTATTGTAAGTGGTAGAGCACTGTTCGAGCTGGGGGGAACACTCTCTCATGAGCAGCGGTACTGGCACAGGGCCCCTCATATTACAACGGTGTGTCTGACGTTGGTTGTGCACCACCACCATCAGAGACACTTCATTGTACTATGAGGGACCCTGTGCCAGTGCTGTCGCCCAAGAGTGGGCCCACCCACCAGTCCAGGCAAACGGTACTCACACGGGTGCTTGCGCCAGGTGGTGACCATGGCCCTGTAGGGGGAGTCAGCCCATTTAGGGAGGTATAAAAATGGCCTATGGTGGACATTCAGCAGCTGCAAATGGAGGAAATGGAGAAGTCAGTAAGAGGAGGCCAAAAGCAAGACATTTTTCAGGCAAGCTACCTGTCAGCAGGGGAAGGTGGGGCAAAATAATTAGAAATCCATGATTGGTTCATTTTAATGAAGGTTAGATCATCAACATTTTGGGTAGCCAGACGTGTCCTTTTTTCAGTCAGTATTGAACCAGCAGCACTGAAGACTCTTTCTGATAGCACACTAGCAGCTGGGCAAGCAAGCTCCTGTAATGCATATTCTGCCAATTCAGGCCAGGTGTCTATTTTAGATGCCCAGTAATCCAAGGGGAATGACCTGTCAGGGAGAACATCGATAAGGGAGGAAAAGTAGTTCATAACCATACTGGACAAATGCTGTCTCCTGTCACTTTGAATCGATGCAGCAGTACCTGTCGTGTCAGCGGTCATTACGAAATCACTCCACAACCTGGTCATAAAACCCCTCTGACCAATGCCACTTCAGATTTGTGCACCTCTAACACCTCTGCCATGTTGCCCCCTATGGCTCGTGTGAAAACCATCACCGCCGCTGTGTGCTGGGAATGCCTGAACCAAACGGTCTACAAGAGTTGCTTGTTTGGTAGCCAATATTTGCTCAAGGTTCTCATGTGGCATGATATTTTGTAATTTTCCTTTATATCGTGGATCCAGGAGGCAGGCCAACCATTAATCTTCATCGGTCATCATTTTGATAATGCGGGGGTCCCTTTTTAGGATACGCAAGGCATACTCAGCCATGTGGGCTAATGTTCCAGGAGTCAATTCACTGCTTGTGCTGGGTTGAGGAGCACTTTCTTGCAAATCAACATCACTTGTGTCCCGCAAAAACCCTGTACCTGACCTTGCAACGCCACCAGTTTCTATTGCCCCCTGAGAAGCATCCTCCTCCCATAAATATTCATCCCCATCATCCTCCTCTTCATCCACCACCTCGTCCAGGAGAGTTCCCTGAGCAGACAATGGCTGACTGTCATCAAGGCTTCCCCCCTCCTCGGCTGCAGACGCCTGCTCCTTAATGTGCATCAAACTTTGCATCAGCAGACGCATTAGTGGGATGCTCATGCTTATGATGGCGTCGTCTGCACTTACCAGACGTGTGCATTCCTCAAAACACTGAAGGACTTGACAGAATTCTTGTAGCTTCGACCACTGCACACCAGACAACTCCATGTCTGCCATCCAAGTGCCTGCCCGTGTATGTGTATCCTCCCACAAATTAATTACAGCACGCCTCTGTTCACACAGCCTCTGAACCATGTGCAGTGTGGAGTTCCACCTTGTTGCAACGTCGATTATTAGGCGGTGCTGGGGAAGATTCAGCAATCGCTGATGGTTCAGCATATGGCTGGAGTGTACAGGCGACCGGTGGATGTGCGAGCAAAGTCTTTGCACCGTCAGAAGCAGGGCTGGTTACTCCGGATAATTTTTGAGGAAGCACTGCACCACCAGGCTCAAGGTGTGAGCCAGGCAAGGTATGTGTTTCAGTTCTGAAAGGGCTATGGCAGCCATAAAATTCCTTCCGTTATCACTGACTACCTTGCCTGCCTCAAGATGTACACTGCCCAGCCATGACTGAGTTTGTTGCTGCAATTACTCGGCCAGTACTTCCACGGTGTGTCTGTTGTCACCCAAACACTTCATTTGTAACACAGCCTGCTGACGCTTACCACTAGCTGTTCCATAATGGGACACCTCGTGTGCAACACTGGCAGCTGCAGATGGAGTGGTCGTGCGACTGCGCTGTGTGGATGAGCTTTCGCTTCTGGAGGAGGAGGAGGGGTGGCGAATGCCTACAGCCAACTGTTTCCTAGACCGTGGGCTAGGCAGAACTGTCCCACTATGGCTGTCCCCTGTGGATCCTGCATCCACCACATTAAACCAGTGCGCCGTGATGGACACGTAACGTCCCTGGCCATGCCTACTGGTCCATGCATCTGTCGTGAGGTGCACCTTTCCACTGACTGATTGCCTCAGTGCATGGACAATGCGGTCTTTGACATGCTGTTGGAGGGCTGGGATGGCTTTTCTCGCTGACTGGGTAGGTCATAGCGTGGTACTGCGTAGGCCATCAGGTCTTTGAAAGCTTCGCTTTCAACCAATCGGTACGGCATCATCTCTAACGAGATTAGTATAGCAATGTGGGCGTTCAAACCCTGTGTACGTGGATGAGAGGATGAGTACTTTCTTTTCCTAACGAGAGTCTCTTGTAGGGTGAGCTGGACTGGAGAGCTGCATATGGTGGAACTAGCGGTGTTGGTGGTGAATATGGTGGATTGAGAGAGGGTTGGTGATGGTATTCTTGATGTTGGCCTACATACAGTGTTTCCTACCAATAACCTTGTGATTCCCTGACTGCTTTGGCCTTGCGACGATACCTCCACATTTGCTGCTGGTAGTGTCCTAACCGGTGGGCTTACAGTGAGGGAAGCAATGTAGCATTGCTGACTACCTTCATTCTGAGCAGGTGCACCAACGGTACGTGACGTTTGGTAGTTAGTCCAGGCTTGCAAGTGCATGCTGGTTAAATGTCTAAGCATGCACATTGTATTTATATTTTGAAGATTCTTCCCTCTGCTAAAGGTCTTTGAGCATTTCTTAGAGATAACTTTTGACTGATCATTCGGATCTTGGTTAGAAAATTGCCACACTACACTCTTCCTACTATGGAATACCTTTTCAGGCATTGCACGCTGTGCTACTTTCACCAGAGGGCCACGCTGTCCTAAAACTGTTTTTGTTTATGACACACGTTTTTGGCCTGATACGGGCCTGCCAGATGACAGCTGTTGTGATGTAGATGGCTGCTGCGGATCATCCTCCTCTGCTTCTGAGCTACTGACAGCGGAACCCTCTTCCCCCAATGGCTGCCAATCTGGGTCAACAACTGGGTAATCTATCACCTCCTCTTCAATGTCATGTGCACCTTCCTCTGTGTCACCGTGTAAGGTGCTATAGCGTTCGGAACGGGGCACCATAGTCTCATCAGGGTCAGATTCTGGCTCAGTACACTGCGAGGGCAATGTAGTGATCTGAGTCAATGGAACAGCATAATAATCTAGCTGTGGCTGTGCATCAGTGCACTCCATGTCCGATTCATCTTGTAATGGGCAGTTAACAATTTCCCTTTCTAACCCAGGCACGGTATGTGTAAAGAGCTCCATGGAGTAACCTGTAGTGTCGCCTGACGCATCCTTCACTTTTGGTTTGCGTGAAGGACACAAGGAAACGTCTTGTTCCTGACCGGGAGCATCCACTGACGACTCGCTGCTTTTATATTTGGAACTGTCTGAAGAGGAGGCGAAAGAGCTAGAGGCTGAGTCAGCAAAGAAAACCAAAACTTTTTCCTGCTGCTCCGGCTTTAAAAGCTGTTTTCCTACTCCCAGATAAGGGAGCCTTTGAGGCCTTGTGTAGCCAGAAGATGACGCTGGCTCAACACCTCCAGCCTTAGGTGCTATTGTGCTTTTGCCACTCCCACCAGATGCACCACCACCACCACCATCAGTACCAGCTGGCAATGACCGCCCACGGGCTCTTCCACCAGACTTCCTCATTTTTTGGAAAATCTAACCAAAATAACAACCGTTATATGGTACTGTAAAACAAGGTAGAAGGTGTATATAAACTTGTTGAGAATTTAAATCTCCCTTTTTTTGGGAGACTGAACCAAAACTCAGGCCCTATGCATAACACAACACAATGTAAGTGGCAGAAAGTGGCTGGCTGATATACGAAAAACTAACAGGACTGAAGTATATGCACTTTGTGAAAATTTGAATCTCACTTTTTTTGGGGGGAGACTGAACCAAATCTCAGACTCAGTGTATAACACAACACAATGTACGTGGCAGAAAGTGGCTGGCTGATATACGACAAACTAACAGGACTGAAGTATATCCACTTTGTGAGAATTTGAATCTCACTTTTTTATTTTTTGGAGACTGAACCAAAACTCAGGCCCAGTGTATAAAACAACACAATGTAAGTGGCAGAAAGTGGCTGGCTGATATACGAAAAACTAACAGGACTGAAGTATATGCACTTTGTGAAAATTTGAATCTCACTTTTTTTTGGGGAGACTGAACCAAATCTCAGACTCAGTGTATAACACAACACAATGTATGTGGCAGAAAGTGGCTGGCTGATATACGACAAACTAACAGGACTGAAGTATATCCACTTTATGAGAATCTGAATCTCACTTTTTTTTGGGAGACTGAACCAAAACTCAGGCCCTGTGTATAAAACAACACAATGTACGTGGCAGAAAGTGGCTGGCTGATATTCGACAAACTAACAGGACTGAAGTATATCCACTTTGTGAGAATTTGAATCTTGCTTTTTTTTGGGAGACTGAACCAAAACTCAGGCCCAGTGTATAACACAACACAATGTACGTGGCAGAAAGTGGCTGGCTGATATGCGACAAACTAACAGGACTGAAGTATATCCACTTTGTGAGAATTTGAATCTCACTTTTTTTTTGGAGACTGAACCAAAACTCAGGCCCAGTGTATAAAACAACACAATGTACGTGGCAGAAAGTGGCTGGCTGATATACGATAGCAGATCTTGCAGGGGTTTCGTGAGCCAGTGCTCTATACACCTCGAGCTCCTGGCTGCACGTTTCCCCACAGAGCGGGCAAAGGTGGGATTCATTTTGGCTCTCCTGTTGGACAGGGCGTTGGAATAGGCTACGCCGCTGTGGGAGCATGGCGATCATGCGGTGCAGAGTGCTCCGCTGTTCCTGAGCACTCTGAAACAGGTCTTTTTAGAACCTTGAGTCACCCATGATATGGCACTCCAACTGTTGGAATTGACTCAGGGTTCGTCCTTGTTCAGCCATTTTGCCATCCACTTCCGCACCTTAGCATCTGAGCTGGAGTGGTCGGATCCCTTTTCCCTGTATTTTGGAGGGGCTGGCTGACCATGTCAAGGACGCTTTGGCCACTAGGGAGATTCCCGCCACACTGGAGGAGCTAATAGCTATATCCACTTGTATTGACCTCCGATTTAACAAGCAGATGTTAGAGCGAGCCCAGTGTAGGCAGAGGTTTCGGCTGCCGCCTACTTTCACCAAACCTTTGGAATCTCCGGTCCAGGCCCCTGAGTCACATGAGGCCATGGAAGTGTCATGAGCGGGATCTTAGTCCCGGACCACTCGTGCACTCAAGGTCTTTCATGTCTCCCGGCAGTCAGGACATCTTGCCACCAGATGTTCCCAGCGGTCGGGGAAACGTCATCATCTAGTGGTAGTAGATGGAGGTACACTAGACACTGCAACGTTTGCCTCCAAATTGTCATTTAAGGAGACAATTACAATTGGCTCATCCACTCATTCGGTAGAGCTTTGTGTGGATTCCAGGGTGGAGGGCAATTTTATGTCTTCTGCCTTCACCCAACGACACGCAATACCCCTAGTGATGCTTGCTCAACCTGTAACCGTATGAGTGGTGAATGGGTCGACACTGTCCTCACAGATAACACACCAGACTATCCCTTTTACACTTTCCATGTTGCCATCTCATCAGGAGATTATATCTCTGCTCGTCATTCATGAGGGAATTGATGAAGTCCTGTTGGGGATACCTTGGCTACGGTACCACTCTCCGCATATTGAGTGGTGCACAGGCAGAATGTTGGGATAGAGTGAATCTTGTGGGGGTAGATGTCAGAGGGAATGCGTTCAGGTTGCTACTACTGAGGTACCCGCAGATCTTTCTTCTCTCCACAAGCAATATTGGCCCTATGCAGATGTGTTCTCCAAAAGGGCTGAGGAGACCCTTCTGCCTCACCGCCCCTATGACTGTCCTATTGACCTCTTGCCTGTTGCTGAGCCTCCCCGGGGTCGAGTCTATCCGTTATCTCTCCCGGAGATGGAGGCAATGTCAGTGTACATCCAGGAAAATCTGGCAAGAGGATTCATTAGGAAGTCAGTGTCACCTGCAGGGGCTGGGTTCTTCTTCATGCAGAAGAAGAACGGGGAACTACGTCCATGCATAGATTACAGGGGTCTTAACGCCATCACCATTAAGAACAAGTACCCACTGCCCCTGATATCTGAGCTCTTTGATAGGCTTCGGGGAGCAAGGGTATTTACTGAACTAGATCTGCGGGGTGATTATAACCTGATTCGCATCTGTGAGGGGAACGAATGGAAGATGGCTTTTAACACCAGGGATGGGCACTATGAATACCTGGTGATGCCCTTCGGGCTCTGTAATGCCCCAGCCATTTTCCAAGACTTTGTGAATGATATCTTTCGGGATATGCTCTCCACCTTGATTGTAGTCTATCTGGATGATATTCTCATCTACTCTCCAGACATAGACTCCCACCAGAGGGATGTTTGCAAAGTCTTCGACCTCCTACGTGCAAACTCCCTCTATGCCAAGTTGGAAAAGTGTGTGTTTGAGCAGGAGTCTTTGCCTTTCCTGGGCTATATCATCTCGGCCCTAGGATTGGCTATGGATCCCGCCAAGCTACAGGCTGTCATGGACTGACAGGAACCCCATTATCTCAAAGCGGTGCAGCGCTTTATGGGGTTCATCAACTATTATCGCCAGTTCATTCCTCACTTCTCAACTTTGGTAGCTCCCCTTGTTGCCCTCACCAAGAAGGGAGCAAATCCCAAATTGTGGTTTTCAGAATGGAGACACCTTCTGGAAGGGGCTCACTTTCCCTTCCAAGTCTACACTGACCACATGATTTTCGTATATTTGCAGACAGTCCAGCGGCTGAATTCTGACTAGGCCAGATGGTCCCTGTTCTTCTCCCGTTTCCATTTCACCCTTCATTTCCTATCTGGGGAGAAGAACATTTGCACCGATGCACTCTCCCATTCCATGGTATCGTCAGAGGAGGAGGAGCCTCGGCCAATTGTTCCCTCTGAGAGTCTGAGAACTGTGGCTCCGGTGTCACTAGAGTCTGTCCCTCTGGGCAAGACTTTTGTGCCATCCAATTTGTGACCGGAGGTTCTCTCTTGGGCTCACTCGTCCAGGGTGGGTGGATATTTTGGGATCAAAAGGACATCTGATCTTCTGGCGAGGACGTACTGGTGGCCGCATATGGCCCATAAGGTTAGAGACTATATTCGGGTGTGCATCTCCTGTGCCAAGAATCGGTCTCCTCGGCAATGGCCTGCTGCGCTACTTTACCCCCTGCCAGTGGCATACAGGCCCTGGGACATGGTCAGGATGGACATCATGGTGGGCTTACCCAAGTCTCGTAGCTGCACCGTTATCTGGGTAGTCACCGACCATTTTTCTAAAATGGTGCACTTTGTGCCACTTCCACGGCTACCTTATAATTAAACATGTTTTCCGTCTACATGGCATGCCTGACAAAATTGTCAGTGACCCTGTGGTCTAACGTTTGGCTATTCCTCCGCGCCTAGGTATCACCGATAGAGTTGAGTGACTTTTACTTTTTTCGGATCGAGTCGGGTTTAGCGAAACCCGACTTTGTCAATTGTCGGGTCGGGTGAAATCGGCCGATTATTGCGAAAAGTCGGGGGCCGACTGAAACACAAAACTCAATGCAAGTCAATGGGGAATCAAAGCCGGCAGTGAGTGGAGGACAGGAAAACACCTACAGTGCCCATTTTAATGCCAAAAACATCAATTCTTATTACTTAAGCTTGTCAATCTTAATTTACTTTATAATAATAGTTAGGAATTGAAAACTGGGGATCATTTGGCTAAAGTTGTGGGGGGTAGGGCTGGCTCAAGATTTTCGTTAGCCCAGGAAATGCGGAATACGTCACGGCGGTGGAGCAAGGAGAGGTAAATATTTCAACTTTGCAAGTGCTGTGATCCTGAGCAAGCAGGGGGGCCCACTCGTTCGTAGGAAGGTGCAGATGAAAATGCAGGTTCCTTCATCATGTGGGGGGGCATACTCGTTGGTGACGTCACTGGCACAGGGCCCCTCATAGTACGGCGGTGTGTTTGATGGCGGGTGGCGCCTCCCACTGGCAGAGACACTTTTGCGTACTATGAGGGGCCCTGTTCCAATGACATCGCCAACGAGTATGCCCCCCCACCTGATGAAGTAACCTGCACTTTCATCTGCACCTTCCTCTTTGTCCCCGTGTAAGGTGGTATAGTATGCGGGAAGGGGAACCTGACTTTCAGCAGGGTCAGATTCAGGCTGTGTAGAGTGCAAGGGGAATGTAGTGGTCTGGGTCAATGTACCAGCAGACTCATCTAGCAGTGGCTGGGCAATGGGCAGGATAAGGAGGAAACACAGATATAGGCCCAAATAATAAAGTGGGCTAAATGCAGTTCAAATGTGGTAACAGGACTAAACAGGTGGCATTGCTTTGTTCAGTAGAGGAAAACTGTAATGAGTGGCAGACACAGTTAGTAGGCTCAAATAATAAAGTGGGCTAAATGCAGTTCAAATGTGGTAACAGGACTAAACAGGTGGCATTGCTTTGTTCAGTAGAGGAAAACTGTAATGAGTGGCAGACACAGTTTGTAGGCCCAAATAATAAAGTGGGCTAAATGCAGTTCAAATGTGGTAACAGGACTAAACAGGTGGCATTGCTTTGTTCAGTGGAGGAAAACTGTAATGAGTGGCAGACACAGTTAGTAGGCCCAAATAATAAAGTGGGCTAAATGCAGTTTAAATGTGGTAACAGGATTAAACAGGCGGCATTGCTTTGTTCAGTGGAGGGAAACTGTAATGAGTGGCAGACACAGTTAGTAGGCCCAAATAATAAAGTGGGCTAAATGTCTGCCAAAAAATTGTTCATAAATAAACAGGTGGCATAGCTAGGTACATGGGTGGGCTCCTCTGCTGAGTAGCAGACAGTGGTAGTAGGCACAAAGTATTAACTGGTCTAAATGGAGGCCAGGTCCCCTGTATATTTTAACTATCATCTATCATTTCAGTAAATTTGTATTGGCAGTGTCATTGAAGGATTTAACAGCACAGGCTACACAGTGGTGGAGCAGGGAGAGGTAAGTATTGTAAGTGGTAGAGCACTGTTCGAGCTGGGGGGAACACTCTCTCATGAGCAGCGGTACTGGCACAGGGCCCCTCATATTACAACGGTGTGTCTGACGTTGGTTGTGCACCACCACCATCAGAGACACTTCATTGTACTATGAGGGACCCTGTGCCAGTGCTGTCGCCCAAGAGTGGGCCCACCCACCAGTCCAGGCAAACGGTACTCACACGGGTGCTTGCGCCAGGTGGTGACCATGGCCCTGTAGGGGGAGTCAGCCCATTTAGGGAGGTATAAAAATGGCCTATGGTGGACATTCAGCAGCTGCAAATGGAGGAAATGGAGAAGTCAGTAAGAGGAGGCCAAAAGCAAGACATTTTTCAGGCAAGCTACCTGTCAGCAGGGGAAGGTGGGGCAAAATAATTAGAAATCCATGATTGGTTCATTTTAATGAAGGTTAGATCATCAACATTTTGGGTAGCCAGACGTGTCCTTTTTTCAGTCAGTATTGAACCAGCAGCACTGAAGACTCTTTCTGATAGCACACTAGCAGCTGGGCAAGCAAGCTCCTGTAATGCATATTCTGCCAATTCAGGCCAGGTGTCTATTTTAGATGCCCAGTAATCCAAGGGGAATGACCTGTCAGGGAGAACATCGATAAGGGAGGAAAAGTAGTTCATAACCATACTGGACAAATGCTGTCTCCTGTCACTTTGAATCGATGCAGCAGTACCTGTCGTGTCAGCGGTCATTACGAAATCACTCCACAACCTGGTCATAAAACCCCTCTGACCAATGCCACTTCAGATTTGTGCACCTCTAACACCTCTGCCATGTTGCCCCCTATGGCTCGTGTGAAAACCATCACCGCCGCTGTGTGCTGGGAATGCCTGAACCAAACGGTCTACAAGAGTTGCTTGTTTGGTAGCCAATATTTGCTCAAGGTTCTCATGTGGCATGATATTTTGTAATTTTCCTTTATATCGTGGATCCAGGAGGCAGGCCAACCATTAATCTTCATCGGTCATCATTTTGATAATGCGGGGGTCCCTTTTTAGGATACGCAAGGCATACTCAGCCATGTGGGCTAATGTTCCAGGAGTCAATTCACTGCTTGTGCTGGGTTGAGGAGCACTTTCTTGCAAATCAACATCACTTGTGTCCCGCAAAAACCCTGTACCTGACCTTGCAACGCCACCAGTTTCTATTGCCCCCTGAGAAGCATCCTCCTCCCATAAATATTCATCCCCATCATCCTCCTCTTCATCCACCACCTCGTCCAGGAGAGTTCCCTGAGCAGACAATGGCTGACTGTCATCAAGGCTTCCCCCCTCCTCGGCTGCAGACGCCTGCTCCTTAATGTGCATCAAACTTTGCATCAGCAGACGCATTAGTGGGATGCTCATGCTTATGATGGCGTCGTCTGCACTTACCAGACGTGTGCATTCCTCAAAACACTGAAGGACTTGACAGAATTCTTGTAGCTTCGACCACTGCACACCAGACAACTCCATGTCTGCCATCCAAGTGCCTGCCCGTGTATGTGTATCCTCCCACAAATTAATTACAGCACGCCTCTGTTCACACAGCCTCTGAACCATGTGCAGTGTGGAGTTCCACCTTGTTGCAACGTCGATTATTAGGCGGTGCTGGGGAAGATTCAGCAATCGCTGATGGTTCAGCATATGGCTGGAGTGTACAGGCGACCGGTGGATGTGCGAGCAAAGTCTTTGCACCGTCAGAAGCAGGGCTGGTTACTCCGGATAATTTTTGAGGAAGCACTGCACCACCAGGCTCAAGGTGTGAGCCAGGCAAGGTATGTGTTTCAGTTCTGAAAGGGCTATGGCAGCCATAAAATTCCTTCCGTTATCACTGACTACCTTGCCTGCCTCAAGATGTACACTGCCCAGCCATGACTGAGTTTGTTGCTGCAATTACTCGGCCAGTACTTCCACGGTGTGTCTGTTGTCGCCCAAACACTTCATTTGTAACACAGCCTGCTGACGCTTACCACTAGCTGTTCCATAATGGGACACCTCGTGTGCAACACTGGCAGCTGCAGATGGAGTGGTCGTGCGACTGCGCTGTGTGGATGAGCTTTCGCTTCTGGAGGAGGAGGAGGGGTGGCGAATGCCTACAGCCAACTGTTTCCTAGACCGTGGGCTAGGCAGAACTGTCCCACTATGGCTGTCCCCTGTGGATCCTGCATCCACCACATTAAACCAGTGCGCCGTGATGGACACGTAACGTCCCTGGCCATGCCTACTGGTCCATGCATCTGTTGTGAGGTGCACCTTTCCACTGACTGATTGCCTCAGTGCATGGACAATGCGGTCTTTGACATGCTGTTGGAGGGCTGGGATGGCTTTTCTCGCTGACTGGGTAGGTCATAGCGTGGTACTGCGTAGGCCATCAGGTCTTTGAAAGCTTCGCTTTCAACCAATCGGTACGGCATCATCTCTAACGAGATTAGTATAGCAATGTGGGCGTTCAAACCCTGTGTACGTGGATGAGAGGATGAGTACTTTCTTTTCCTAACGAGAGTCTCTTGTAGGGTGAGCTGGACTGGAGAGCTGCATATGGTGGAACTAGCGGTGTTGGTGGTGAATATGGTGGATTGAGAGAGGGTTGGTGATGGTATTCTTGATGTTGGCCTACATACAGTGTTTCCTACCAATAACCTTGTGATTCCCTGACTGCTTTGGCCTTGCGACGATACCTCCACATTTGCTGCTGGTAGTGTCCTAACCGGTGGGCTTACAGTGAGGGAAGCAATGTAGCGTTGCTGACTACCTTCATTCTGAGCAGGTGCACCAACGGTACGTGACGTTTGGTAGTTAGTCCAGGCTTGCAAGTGCATGCTGGTTAAATGTCTAAGCATGCACATTGTATTTATATTTTGAAGATTCTTCCCTCTGCTAAAGGTCTTTGAGCATTTCTTAGAGATAACTTTTGACTGATCATTCGGATCTTGGTTAGAAAATTGCCACACTACACTCTTCCTACTATGGAATACCTTTTCAGGCATTGCACGCTGTGCTACTTTCACCAGAGGGCCACGCTGTCCTAAAACTGTTTTTGTTTATGACACACGTTTTTGGCCTGATACGGGCCTGCCAGATGACAGCTGTTGTGATGTAGATGGCTGCTGCGGATCATCCTCCTCTGCTTCTGAGCTACTGACAGCGGAACCCTCTTCCCCCAATGGCTGCCAATCTGGGTCAACAACTGGGTAATCTATCACCTCCTCTTCAATGTCATGTGCACCTTCCTCTGTGTCACCGTGTAAGGTGCTATAGCGTTCGGAACGGGGCACCATAGTCTCATCAGGGTCAGATTCTGGCTCAGTACACTGCGAGGGCAATGTAGTGATCTGAGTCAATGGAACAGCATAATAATCTAGCTGTGGCTGTGCATCAGTGCACTCCATGTCCGATTCATCTTGTAATGGGCAGTTAACAATTTCCCTTTCTAACCCAGGCACGGTATGTGTAAAGAGCTCCATGGAGTAACCTGTAGTGTCGCCTGACGCATCCTTCACTTTTGGTTTGCGTGAAGGACACAAGGAAACGTCTTGTTCCTGACCGGGAGCATCCACTGACGACTCGCTGCTTTTATATTTGGAACTGTCTGAAGAGGAGGCGAAAGAGCTAGAGGCTGAGTCAGCAAAGAAAACCAAAACTTTTTCCTGCTGCTCCGGCTTTAAAAGCTGTTTTCCTACTCCCAGATAAGGGAGCCTTTGAGGCCTTGTGTAGCCAGAAGATGACGCTGGCTCAACACCTCCAGCCTTAGGTGCTATTGTGCTTTTGCCACTCCCACCAGATGCACCACCACCACCACCATCAGTACCAGCTGGCAATGACCGCCCACGGGCTCTTCCACCAGACTTCCTCATTTTTTGGAAAATCTAACCAAAATAACAACCGTTATATGGTACTGTAAAACAAGGTAGAAGGTGTATATAAACTTGTTGAGAATTTAAATCTCCCTTTTTTTGGGAGACTGAACCAAAACTCAGGCCCTATGCATAACACAACACAATGTAAGTGGCAGAAAGTGGCTGGCTGATATACGAAAAACTAACAGGACTGAAGTATATGCACTTTGTGAAAATTTGAATCTCACTTTTTTTGGGGGGAGACTGAACCAAATCTCAGACTCAGTGTATAACACAACACAATGTACGTGGCAGAAAGTGGCTGGCTGATATACGACAAACTAACAGGACTGAAGTATATCCACTTTGTGAGAATTTGAATCTCACTTTTTTATTTTTTGGAGACTGAACCAAAACTCAGGCCCAGTGTATAAAACAACACAATGTAAGTGGCAGAAAGTGGCTGGCTGATATACGAAAAACTAACAGGACTGAAGTATATGCACTTTGTGAAAATTTGAATCTCACTTTTTTTTGGGGAGACTGAACCAAATCTCAGACTCAGTGTATAACACAACACAATGTATGTGGCAGAAAGTGGCTGGCTGATATACGACAAACTAACAGGACTGAAGTATATCCACTTTATGAGAATCTGAATCTCACTTTTTTTTGGGAGACTGAACCAAAACTCAGGCCCTGTGTATAAAACAACACAATGTACGTGGCAGAAAGTGGCTGGCTGATATTCGACAAACTAACAGGACTGAAGTATATCCACTTTGTGAGAATTTGAATCTTGCTTTTTTTTGGGAGACTGAACCAAAACTCAGGCCCAGTGTATAACACAACACAATGTACGTGGCAGAAAGTGGCTGGCTGATATGCGACAAACTAACAGGACTGAAGTATATCCACTTTGTGAGAATTTGAATCTCACTTTTTTTTTGGAGACTGAACCAAAACTCAGGCCCAGTGTATAAAACAACACAATGTACGTGGCAGAAAGTGGCTGGCTGATATACGACAAACTAACAGGACTGAAGTATATCTACTTTGTGAGAATTTGAATCTCACTTTTTTTTTTGGAGACTGAACCAAAACTCAGGCCCAGTGTATAAAACAACACAATGTATGTGGCAGAAAGTGGCTGGAAGATATATGAAAAAATACAAGGACTGTAGTACAATTTCAATCTCCCTACAATGATCTCAGGACAAGTATGGCAGCAATAAAAAGGACTGCTGCACACAAAAGTGTGGACAAATAAACAAGATAACTGTGCAGAAAGGAGCACAGCAGCGGTGCAAACAGCAATGCAGCTATCAGGGAGCCTTATAAGGCAGCCTAATAAGCTACAGAGCTGATGCACAAAAATATAGCCTCCTCTGTCCCTGCAAAAAAAAGGTGGTGTTGTACAGTGGAAATCGCTACAGCACAAGCAGTTTGGGGGTTAATCTTCCCTCCCTAACTATATCCCTTCTTCTGATGAAGCTGCAGCATCCTCTCCTTGTGCTAAGATCGGCAGAAGTAAGATGGCGGTCGGCGTGCACGCCCCTTTATAGCCCCTGTGACACCACAGAAAGCAAGCCAATCACTGTCATGCCCTTCTCTAGGATGGTGGGGACCGAGACCTATGTCATCACGATGCCCACACTCTGCGTCCTCCTTCATTGGCTGAAAAATGGCGCTGAAAGCGTCATATGAATTGCGACTTTGGCGCGCAGATCGGCGACCTCATGGCCGATCCCACACTAGGATCGGGTCGGGTTTCATGAAACCCGACTTTGCCGAAAGTCGCCGATTTTTGAATTTGTCCGATCCGTTTCGCTCAACCCTAATCACCGACACTTTTCATGTATCCCTCTTAAAGCCCGTCTATATGTTCCGGTTTTCCGAGTCATTTGCCAGGACATCGGGTTCGTCCAAGGATGAGTTCAAGGTGAACTCTATCTTGGGGTGCAAGGTGGTAAGTGGCAAAAAATACTATCTGGTGGAATGGAAGGGCCACGGCCCAGAGGACAGAAGCTGGGAACCTGTGGAGCCCATTTGGGCTCCGCTGCTCATTGCAGCCTTTGAACGTAGCAAGGCCCTAGGAGGGGGGTAATGTTAGGTTTCGAGTTCCTGCCACTGCACAGGGGGAATCTCGAACCATGTCTGCTGCGGTCTCCAATTCTTCTTAAGGCGCAGCGGAGCCTGCTCAGCGGAGACGTTGGTCCCAGCGCCTGGCTCAGACAGATACTGCACGTTTGGTTACTGCTGCCATTCCAGGTTCAGCCATTATAACCAGTACTGTTCGGCGGTGAGTAGGCGCTCCTGGGACTATGTCCTGCTTTTCTCCTTCTGAGCATGCCCAAGGGAAGACCTCTCATTGGAGGTCGGGAGTCACACACTCAGGTCCTGTAGCAGCTCCTATTGGTCCACTAGGAAAGTCCTGGAGAGCTACAACTATAAAAGGTTCGCATGGCAGCACAAGCATGCGCTAGTATCATTTGTGTTTGGCTGTTGCCAGTGGATACGCTACCACTCAGTATATATGTGGTGTGACCACAGACCACTACGACATGGACAATATAAAATCAATAAAGTTTAGTGAAAAATTCATCTAAAAATATATCATACCATATGAGGATCTCAAAAGACTCAATCAAAGTTCTATATTGAGCAGCGATAACATGTCAACACTAGTGTTGAGCATTCCGATACCGCAAGTATCGGGTATCGGCCGATACTTGCGGGTATCGGAATTCCGATACCGAGATCCGATACTTTTGTGGTATCGGGTATCGGTATCGAAACAACATTAATGTGTAAAAGAAAGAATTAAAATAAAAAATATTGCTATACTCACCTCTCCGACGCAGCCTGGACCTCACCGAGGGAACCGGCAGCGTTCTTTGCTTAAAATGCGCGCGTTTACTTCCTTCCGTGACGTCACGGCTTGTGATTGGTCGCGTGCCACCCATGTGGCCGCGACGCGATCAATCACAGCAAGCCGTGACGTAATTTTCAGGTCCTGAATGCCTAATTCTAGGCATTCAGGATTTTAAAATTACGTTCTGGCTTGTGATTGGTCGCGTCGCGGTCACATGGGCGACGCGACCAATCACAAGCCGTGACGTCACGGGAGGCAGGAAACGCGCGCATTTTAAAATTACGTCACGGCTTGTGATTGGTTGCGTGTCGCCCATGTGACCGCGACGCGACCAATCACAGCAAGCCGTGACGTAATTTCAGGTCCTGAATGCCTAATTCTGCATTCAGGACCTGAAATTACGTCACGGCTTGCTGTGATTGGTCGCGTCGCGGTCACATGGGCAGCATGCAACCAATCACAAGCCGTGACGTAATTTTAAAATGCGCGCGTTTCCTGCCTCCCGTGACATCACGGCTTGTGATTGGTCGCGTCGCCCATGTGACCGCGACGCGACCAATCACAAGCCGGAACGTAATTTTAAAATCCTGAATGCCTAGAATTAGGCATTCAGGACCTGAAAATTACGTCACGGCTTGCTGTGATTGGTCGCGTTGCGGCCACATGGGCGGCACGCGACCAATCACAAGCCGTGACGTCACAGAAGGAAGTAAACGCATGCATTTTAAGCAAAGAACGCTGCCGGTTCCCTCTGTGAGGTCCAGGCTGCGTCGGAGAGGTGAGTATAGCAATATTTTTTATTTTAATTCTTTCTTTTACACATTAATATGGATCCCAGGGCCTGAAGGAGAGTTTCCTCTCCTTCAGACCCTGGGAACCATCAGGGATACCGTCCGATACTTGAGTCCCATTGACTTGTATTGGTATCGGGTATCGGTATCGGATTAGATCCGATACTTTGCTGGTATCGGCCGATACTTTCCGATACCGATACTTTCAAGTATCGGACGGTATCGCTCAACACTAGTCAACACATATCATTTAGCATTGTAAATTTGTGTATATCTGTGCTTATCCCATATGAAGCTACCAGAAACACCTTTTAAGGTTACCATTTAGTGTATTATTACCCGGATGATGAGAACTCAACATAAGGGACATCTTGAAAAATATTAAAAGTAGATCAATGGTTACCCATTCTGAATAAGAGTGTCGCTGCAAGGAATGCCCTGACGCGAGTTTCGCCCACGTGCTTTCTCAATGAACTGCAAAGCTTTTAGCCCTGCCTAGAAGCTGAATTCACCATATCTCCCTGCTCCAGCTGTCCCTAGGCTAAATGCATAATGTATCCCATAGAAACCACAAAGAACAAGATTTGTCCTAACAAGGACTTTTAGTTTGTTGGTTAAGCAAAGTGTCTCCAGTAGAGGACTCTGATTCCTAAATCTGTGTACACAGGCTTGGACAACTGCTGTCTCACTCCAATAGATACTGCCTCTGAGCTGTGCAATGGCATCCGTGTGCCAAGTCTGGTGACACCCATCCTTTTATAACCTCTGATGAGGTAATGCGGTCAGCCAATCACAGTAATGCCACTATCAAGATGGCTACGGCATTACAGTGACTGGTAGGCAAACTCAGCATATTTATTTACATGTTTAACAGGCAACAAACATGCGACATAAGGATTCGAGAATTTAATTTGAGAACCAGCCAATGCTCGACGAGTGCCGAGCATATCTGAGCACTTAGGTACTCGAGTAATATCCGAGTATAAATGAGACCATTTGCTTATCACTAGTGTTGAGCATTCCGATACTGCAAATATCGTGTATCGGCCGATATTCGCTGTATCGGAATTCCGATACCGAGTTCCGATATTTTTGTCATATCGGAAATCGGAATCGGAAGTTCCCAGTGTATGGTTCCCAGGGTCTGGAGGAGAGGAGACTCTCCTTCAGGCCCTGGGATCCATATTCATGTAAAAAATAAAGAATAAAAATAAAAAATATGGATATACTCACCCCTCCGGCGGACCCTGGACCTTAGCGGTGTAACCGGCAGCCTCCGTTCCTAAGAATGCAGTGAGTGTACAGGACCTGCAAAGACGTCGCGGTCTTGTGATTGGTCGCGTGACCGCTCATGTGACCGCTCACGTGACCGCGACGTCATCGAAGGTCCTTCACTCACTGCATTCTTAGGAACGGAGGCTGCCGGTTACACCGCTAAGGTCCAGGGTCCGCCGGAGGGGTGAGTATATCCATATTTTTTATTTTTATTCTTTATTTTTTACATGAATATGGATCCCAGGGCCTGAAGGAGAGTCTCCTCTCCTCCAGACCCTGGGATCCATACACTGGGAACTTCCAATTCCGATTTCCGATATGACAAAAATATCGGAACTCGGTATCGGAATTCCGGAGGGGTGAGTATATCCATATTTTTTATTTTTATTCTTTATTTTTTACATGAATATGGATCCCAGGGCCTGAAGGAGAGTTTCCTCTCCTTCAGACCCTGGGAACCATCCAGGATACCTTCCAATATTTGTGTCCCATTGAATTGTATTGGTATCGGGTATCAGTATCGGCGATATCCGATATTTTTTGGATATCGGCCGATCCAATCCGATACCAATACTTTCAAATATCGGACGGTATCGCTCAACACTACTTATTACAAATAAGCTGTCTAGAAAAAATAAAAAGCAAGTTGACAACTCAGAACAGCCTGTCAGTCAATGCAGGCATACACAGCAGCCTGTCAGTCACTGCAGGTATACACAGCAGCCTATGAGTCACTGCAGGTATACACAGCAGCCTGTCAGTCACTGCAGATATACTCAGCAATAATACACAAACTGCATGAGGTAAATCACGACAGTGCAAAGTGACTGGAAAAATGAAGGGAATAAAATTGGGTAAAATAAAATGAATTCTTTATTAAATAACAATGATAAAATTAAAATACTATAAAAAGACAGGGGAAAGGAAGAGACCTCCAGGAGAAATTCAGGGAAAAGGCACAGCAAGTCACCACATCAAGATGAAAAAGGTTTTTTTGCACTAAAGACTAAATGACCAAAACAGAATAGAATCAATGTAGCCTTCATAATAACAATGGAATTTACGGAGATAAATCCTCAAAAAATGTTTGAGGGGACCCAGTGTGAGGGAAATCTCAAAAATTGGGTACTCAGAATAACTCAAATTGCAGCCAGATCCTAAAAAATTGTATGTCGAAGACTAAGGGGTGATCTTATTTTAATGTATAAATATATGAGGGGACAGTACAAAGACCTTTTTGATGATCTTTTTAATCATAGACCTGAGACAGGGACAAGGGGGCATCCTCTACGTCTGGAGCAAAGAAGGTTTAAGCATAATAACAGGCGCGGGTTCTTTACTGTAAGAGCAGTGAGACTATGGAACTCTCTGCCGTATGATGTTGTAATGAGTGATTCATTACTTAAATTTAAGAGGGGACTGGATGCCTTTCTGGAAAAGTATAATGTTACAGGTTATATATACTAGTTTTCTTGATAGGGCGTTGATCCAGGGAACTAGTCTGATTGCCGTATGTGGAGTCAGGAAGAAATTTTTTTCCCAAAGGTGGAGCTTAGTCTTTACCACATGGTTTTTTTTTGCCTTCCTCTGGATCAACATGTTAGGGCATGTTAGGTTAGGCTATGGGTTGAACTAGATGGACTTAAAGTCTTCCTTCAACCTTAATAACTATATGTGCACACAACAAAAGAAAAGGAAAAAAATTAGCATTGATAAGTATTACCTGCAATTAATATTGTTGAATGCCATGGTATAGTGTGGTGAAGGAAGGGTGCTGTGTGCTGATCCCTGTGCCCAATAGGTACTAAGGTGTATGGAGGTTTTATGTGCCGCATGATTGTCTTACAGCAGGTGCCGAATAATAGCATAAAGAGATAAGGAGCCGAGTGCTTCCCCGGAATCGGACTCCCAGACTCCCCTGCTAATGGGACTTCCATGAGAGCGCTCCGTGACACGCAGTGGAATGCACTGTGGTCACATATGGATCACTTCCGGGAGTCAGAGGGAGATGCTGAATCCCACGCACTGGACGTGCACGCACATTGCAGTATCAAGGAGGAAAGATAAAGATAAGCGCATATGTGTGGGCAATGAAATAGGGTAAAAGGTGAAACAATGTTGAGGATTGGTGGCCAAAACAATATGTAATTAAAAAAAGGCAATGAATGGGTGAAAATAAAAATAAAATAAACATGATAAGGATGGTGAAATGTGAAGAGTATGAACACTGTAATTACATAAACAAAAAATGCTAAGTGAAGGGGGATCATAAAATATATAAAGGAGAGATGATGGATGTTAAATGAGGGAAAAGGAATGACAAATGTGACAATTAGTGTTGAGCGATACCGTCCGATACTTGAAAGTATCGGTATCGGAAAGTATCGGCCGATACCGGCAAAGTATCGGATCTAATCCGATACCGATACCCGATACCAATACAAGTCAATGGGACTCAAGTATCGGACGGTATCCCTGATGGTTCCCAGGGTCTGAAGGAGAGGAAACTCTCCTTCAGGCCCTGGGATCCATATTAATGTGTAAAATAAAGAATTAAAATAAAAAATATTGCTATACTCACCTCTCCGACGCAGCCTGCACCTTACCGAGGAAACCGGCAGCCTTGTTTGCTTAAAATGCGCGCGTTTACTGCCTTCCGTGACGTCCAATCACAAGCCGTGACGTAATTTTCAGGTCCTGAATGCCTAGAATTAGGCATTCAGGACTTGAAAATTACGTCACGGCTTGTTGTGATTGGTCGCGTCGCGGTCACATGGGCGGTACGCGACCAATCAGAAGTGACGTCACGGAAGGCAGTAAACGCGCGCATTTTAAGCAAACAAGGCTGCCGGTTTCCTCGGTAAGGTGTAGGCTGCGTCGGAGAGGTGAGTATAGCAATATTTTTTATTTTAATTCTTTATTTTACACATTATATCGATCCCGATACCGATTCCCGATACAACAAAAGTATCGGATCTCGGTATCGGAATTCCGATACCGTGAAGTATCGGCCGATACCTGATACTTGCGGTATCGGAATGCTCAACACTAGTGACAATGCAAAAAGTGCTGCAAAAAAAGTGGGTCAAGGAACGTGGTATTAAATAAATCAAGGCCATTATAGTTTAAGGAAATACAAGAAGGGCCTAATGAAAAAAGTGCATAGGTGCAGAAAGATTATTTTTGACATCAGCAGGAATAAAATATACAGAATATGCAAAGAGTACATAGTGAATAAAAATGTAAATATATAAAGTGCATATACTATATTAATAAATACTAGAATGCCAAAGGTATGTATGTCCTCTTCGAAGTTTTTCTTCAAAATAAATCCACGAGGGTCCTGATGGATCTCTTCATATTGATGTATTTTTCTCAGTGTTTGTCCCAGAGAAAATCCATAACAGGGAAAATGCCATCATCAAGAGCCAAGCACAGATCTCAATTAGGGGAATGATCCAGGACAGACACCCCGCGAAGTGGAAGCAGACCCAATTTTTATCACCGACACCTATTAATACCTGTGGCAAGTAATGGTTAACTTTAGTACAGGATAAAATGAAGAGAAAAAAAATGGAAAACTAGGGGTGAAATGAATGAATGAATTAAAAACCTTAGGACCTAAAAATCTTCGTACAGAAAATTAAAAATTAAAAATTAAAATTGAAAATTGAATACTACAAAAAGGAAATAAAGCCAAGACTTTCATTGAGACTGACGGGAGTCATAGTGTTCAGTCGATAAATCCACCTGCTTTATTGTTGTGCCAATAGTTTGCCCAAATCCCCTCCTCATATACCCAGATCAATTTGATCAATTCCCATAAAGATGAGACCCCTAGAGTTGGAATTATAATGGATTTTGAAATGATGGGGCAAGGTTTTGAGCAATGAGATTTCTTCGATAGTTTTAGATTTTTCAATATCCCTGATGTGCTCTCTTACTCTGATTTTAATTTCACGTGTTGTTAGGCTGATGTAAATTAAGTTACAAGGACAGGTGGCATGATAGATAACTCCATGTGATGAGCACGTGAGATGTTTTCTAATAGTGAAAAGCCTATATCCATTTGAGTTTGGAAAGGTATAGCTTTTTTTTTTAATTGAGACAGGCAATCCAGAACAGCCTGTCAGTCAATGCAGGCATACACAGCAGCCTGTCAGTCACTGCAGGTATATATAACAGCCCGTCAGTCACTGCAGGTATACACAGCAGCCTGTCAGTCACTGCAGATATACACAGCAGCCTGTCAGTCACTACAGGCATACACAGCAGCCTGTCAGTCACTACAGGTATACTCAGCAGCCTGTTAGTCACTGCTGGTATATGCAGCAGCCTGTCAGTCACTACAGGTATACACAACAGCCTGTCAGTCACTGCAGGTATACACAGTAGCCCAACAGTCACTGCAAGTATACATAGCAGCCTGTCAGTCACTACAGTCATACAAAGCAGCCTGTCAGTCAATACAGGTATACACAGCAGCCTGTCAATCACTGCAGGTATACACAGCAGCCTGTCAGTCACTGCAGGAATACATTTTTGGCAGATATGCAACAGATACAGACTTATTTGTGTGCAGGAGGAGTTTACAGTTTTCTGACAGTAGATGGCGATGTTGTTACTGTTATATGTTTGGTTGAATGTAATGCATATACTTGTTGTACTTTGGTTTCACTTTCTCTCTGGTAAAAGGTCCTTCAGACTTCCTGTTATGCTGTACTAAGAAGCTGATGCATGTACCTCATATTCTGTATAGATAAAACTTGAATTACCCCATATAATCTACTCTCATAAGTTTTTTCTGCGACCAAACTATGCAACATACATAGCAGTCTGTCAGTCATTTCAGATATACACAGCATCCTGTCAATCACTGCAGGTATGCACAGCAGTCTGTCAGTCACTAAGGAATACATAGCAGCCTGCCAGTCACTAAGGAATACATATCAGCCTGTCAGTCACTTCAGATATACACGGCAGCCTGTCAGGCACTGGAGGCATACAAAGCAAACTGACAGTCACTACAAGAAAATGCAGCTGCCTGTCAGTCACTTCAGGTATACACATCAGCCTGTTAGTCACTGTAGGTGTATACAGCAGCCCGTCAGTCTCTGCAGGTACACATAGCAGCCTGTTAGTCACTGCAGGTATAAACAACAGTCTATCAGTCACTGGAAGTATATATTACAGTTTGGCAGTCATTAAAGGTATATATAGCAGCCTGTCAGTCACTGCAGGTGTACACAACAGCCTGTTAGTCACTGCAGGCATACACAGAAGCCATCAGTCACTACAGGTATACATAGCTGCCTGTTAGTCACTGAATGTATACACAGCAGATTGTCAGTCACTGCAGAGAGGGATAAAGACAGCTGGGGTATTCTACTAATGAATGCACAAAACTCATAAACATTGTGTCTGGTGCATGTTTTCAATGCTTCTAGTAGCTGAATTAAACTTTTAAAATTAAAATTGAATTTTGACTTATAGCAGTACATTTTTGTGTCTAGCAGTACATAAGGCAGCATATTAAAGGTGTTGTCCACTTCTAGACAATGTGTTATGAAACGGAAAATTTGAAGAAGCTTTTTTATTTTATTGGGACCTCTTGCATTTAAGAATGGGTTATCCAAATAATTTTAGATCATGTTTAGGAAGGCTCTTTTGAACGTTGCTTATGCTATTGCCTCTCAGCAAAACAGTTTTTTTTTTACAATTGTATTTCATTCAGTGCATAAGACTGCAGCAGTTTAAATTTGAAGAATCACAAAAATGTTTTGACAAAACTGTTTTGGATTTTTATTATCACCTTCATTGAATTTATCTTGACTTGTAAGACAGCTTGGCAGACTCACATGGCTTGATCAATCAATTTCAATTGCTGTTCAGTAGATGACAGGACAAGAAACTGACTTGACTGGAAAATAGAAGAAACAGGTCTCCTCTACGTGATTTTACCATCATGCATTCTTAATAGATTTTTCTAAAATATTTGAGAATACACAGGTAGACATGAAAGTTATACTCTCCAAGTTGCAGAATCACGACTGCTATCTGCTTGCGTTCTATGGTAAAAAAAAATACTTTGATCAGGGCACTGGTTTGTATACATAGATGAATAAACCAGTTCTTAATAATGTGAATTAATTTATGGTCCAATTCTAGAGATAAAATTAGAATTTTTAGGCTTTTCCCCATTTTCTCAAGAAATTTGATTTGCTGCCAACACATTTGCGTTAATATCAGTAATAATAATAATAATAATTTTATTTATATAGTGCCAACATATTTCGCAGCACTTTACATTATAGAGGGGACTTGTATGGGACTTGTACAGACAATAGACATTACAGCATAACAATAAACACAGATCAAAACAGATACCAAGAGGAATGAGGGCCCTGCTTGCAAGCTTACAATCTATGAGGAAAAAGGGGAGACACGAGAGGTGGATGGTAACAATTGCTTTCGTTGTTCGGACCAACCATAGTGTAAGAATCGGATGTTCATGTAAAGCTGCATGAACCAGTTAACAGCCTAAATATGTAACAGTACAGACACAGAGGGCTAATTAAATGCATAAAGTGTATGAGAACATGATGCGAGGAACCTGATTATGGTTTGAGTTTTTTGAATGGGCCACACAGGGATAGTTAGGTTAATGCATTTAGGCGGTAGGCCAGCCTGAACAAATGCATTTTTAGGGCACGCTTAAAACTGTGGGGATTGGGGATTAATCATATTAACCTGGGTAGTGCATTCCAAAGAATTGGTGCAGCATGTGAAAAGTCTTGGAAACGGGAGTGGGAAGTTCTGATTGCTGAGGATGTTAACCTCAGGTCATTAGCAGAATGTAGAGCATGGGAAGGGTGGTAAGCTGAGACCAGGGAGGAGATATAGGGTGGTACTGAGCTATGGAGTGCTTTGAGGATGAGGGTAATAAGTTTGTACTGGATTCTGGAGTGGATGGGTAACCAGTGTAATGACTGGCACAAGGTAGAGGCATCGGTATAACGATTGGTGAAGAATATGATCCTGGCTGCAGCATTCATGACAGATTGGAGAGGGGAGAGTTTGGTAAGTGGGAGGCTGAATAGTAGAGAGATACAATAGTCCAGACGAGAATGAATAAGGTAAACAGTAAGAGTTTTTGCAGAGTTGAAAGTAAGAAAAGGTCGATTTCTAGAAATGTTTTTGAGATGCAGATAAGCAGAGCACGGAAATGGCAATGTCAGGCAAAGGTAGGTTAGCAGAGGGAGAAAACACGAGGAGTTAGTTTTTGACAGGTTCAGTTTCAGATAGAGGGAGGACATGATGTTAGAGACAGTGGTAAGACAATCACTGATATTTTCTAAAAAGGCAGGCATGATATCAGGAGAAGAAGTGTATAATTGGGTGTCATCAGCATAGAGATGGTACTGGAAACCAAATCTACTGATTGTAAGTCCAATAGGGGCGGTATACAAAGAGAAAAGGAGGGGGCCTAGGACTGATCCTTGAGGAACCCCAGCAGTAAGAGGAAGGTGAGAGGAAGAGGAACCAGCAAAAGATACAGTGAAAGAGTGGTCAGTGTTGTGAATTCTGTTGTGGGTTCTGCTCTTGGGCTCCCTCCGGTGGTTATAAGTGGTAGTGCTGCTGTTTGTCCTTCACAGCAGTCATCAGGTGCTTCCACTTTGGACGGGGCTATTTAGTCTGGCTTCACCCTTTAGGGAGTGCCAGTTGTCCATTGTTTTTCTGGAGGATTCACATCTCTGCTTGGTTTCTCCTGCTGGATTGTCCAAATCATCAAAGATAAGTCCTGGCTTTGTTTTTGCAGTCCACATGCGGTGGACTTTATAGTTCAGTGAATTGCTATGTTTTTTCTTGTCCAGCTTTGTCTGTGTAAGGATTTATTCAGCCAAGCTGGAAGCTCTGGAGTCGCAGAGTTACCCTCCATGCCTTTAGTTAGGTGTGGAGATTTTTGTATTCTCTGTGGTGGATTTTTGTAGTATTTTAATACTGACCGCACAGTACTCTGTCCTGTCTTTTCTTTCTAGGTAGCGTGGCCTCCTTTGCTAAATTCTGTTTTCAGTCTGCGTTTGTAATTTCCCTCTCCTCTCACAGTCAATATTTGTGGGGGGCTGTCTTTCCTTTGGGGATTTTCTCTGAGGCGAGATAGTTTTCCTGTTTCTTTCTTTAGGGGTAATTAGTCCTCCGGCTGTGACGAGGTGTCGAGGGAGTGACAGGAACATCCCACGGCTACTTATAGTTGCGGTGTTAAGTTCAGGGTCTGCGGTCAGTATAGAAGCCACCTACTTCAGAGCTCGTCCATGCTGCTCCTAGGCCACCAGACCATAACAGGTCAGAGAGATACTGTAGGAAGGGAACCAGGAGAGAACGGTGTCCTTAAGGCTGATGGAGTGGAGCATAGTGAGGAGGAGCTGATGATCCACAGTACTGAATGCTGTGGAGAGATCCAAGAGAATTAGCATGGAGTAGTGACCATTAGATTTAGCTGTTAGTAGATCATTAGAGACTTTAGTGAGGGCGGTTTCAGTAGAGTGTAAAGAGTGGAAACCAGATTGATGAGGGTCGAGAAGAGAGTTATCTGAGAGATAACGGCTAAGCAGGGAATGGACCAGGCGTTCGAGGCGTTTAGAGATGAAGGGAAGATTAGAGACAGGTCTATAGTTAGCCGCACAGCTTTGGTCGAGGGATTGTTTTTTAAGTAATGGATGCATGATGGCATGCTTAAATGAGGAGGGAAAGATACCGAAAGAGAGAGAGAGGTTGAATATTTTTGTTAGGTTAGAGGTGACAGCAGGGGAAAGCGACTGGAGGAGATATGATGGAATGGGGTCACTGGTGCAAATGGTCGGGCAAAAAGATGCAAGGAGCCTGATTACTTCCTCTTCTGTAACTGGTTCAAAGTCAGAGAGTGAGCTAGATGTAGTGGGGGAGGGAGGACAGTGCATGGTATGAAAGGATTGGGAGATCATTTCTTGTCTGATATGGTCAATTTTTTTCTTTGAAGTAGTTGGTCAGATCGGCAGCACAGAGATCCGTGGTTGGGGCCTGCACTCTTTGGTTGAGTACGGAATGAAAAGTGTCAAAGAGAAGTTTAGGATTATTGGACAGTGACGTGATGAGGGTTTTGAAATAGGTTTGTTTGGAGAGGTGAAAGCCAGAGTTGTATGTTTTTAGCATAAACTTATAGTGGATGAAATCTTCAGGTAGATTAAATTTTCTCCACAGATGTTCGGCGCACCTGGAGCACCGCTGCAGTACTAGAAAGCTTGTCATTTCTCTGAAAATACACATAGGGAAAGAATAGAGATCCATCCTGACTATAAGGCTATGTGCACACCTTCAGGATTTTTCACTTTTTTTGTAATTTTTTTGGCTGTTTTCCAAGGAAAAAACACGAAAAAAGCTTACATTAAGCATCCCATCATTTCAATGCATTCTGCAATTTTTGTGCACATGCTGCATTTTTTCCGAGATAAAAACGCATCGCGGTGAAAAACGCAGCATGTTCATTAATTTTGCGGATTTTTCAAGTTTTTGCCGCTATATTATTGCATTGGGAAGCTCTGGAAAAAACGCAAAAAATTCACACAAAAAATGCGTAAAAAACGTGAAAAAAATGCATGCTTATTTCCTGCAGAAAAAGTACGGTTTTGTTCAGGAAAATTCTGCAGACATTCCTGAACATGTGCACATAGCCTAAGCATTTATAATCTACTGGGGAAAGAGAGAGAAAGTACTCTGCTGACTGTAAGCATTTACACTCTACAGGAGAGGGAACCCTGGTGACCATAATAACTTACTTTCTGTAGGAGAGAGAAAAAGAAACCCCCAGTGACCATAAGAGCTTACATTCTACAAGAGAGAAATAATTAGAGAAAGGACCTCACTGATCATAAGAGCTTACACTCTACAGGAGAGAGGGAGAAAAAGAGAGAGATGACCCTACTGACCATAAGAGCTTACACTCTACAAAAGAGAGAGTATTACCTAGTGACTCTGGAGATCTAAAACAAATCTTCCATAGAAACTGTGCACCAGTGGGAACCGCTAATCTGTGATGGCCCCGGTACTGATCACCACTGTGCAAGTTATGATAGTCCACTAAAAGTCATAACTGCAAGGCATTATGGGAAAGACTGAGTGGCGACTCTAAAATATATTAGCTCTCTTTCTAATGTTTCAGAAGTGTGGGAAAATGGTGCCAGACATGTTTCTTTTTGCAAACCATGAATCAAATCTCAAAGTGTCCGAATTAGCGTGAAACTACAAATTTCATGAAAATAGATGCAATCTCGATCCTTCATGAATCGATATGCTCATCTCCAGTCAATTCAGTTTTAAAAGTGAAACGTTGGTATAATTTTTTTTCTTTTCTTTATTTTCAAAAGTTTATACTATGTATAGTAAGGAAGGTTTATTAAGCTAAAGAATAAAAAATTCTGCTTTTCAGAATTGCATTGTACTTACTATATGTGTTTTCGGCATTTTTTGTGCATTATCTAACAAAGGTGCTCGACCTCACTGATATGGGCATGATTTTCCTGGAAAGAGGCATGGCCTATACTTGCAACTCTATGTGACAAAAATTGCTTTGACATATTAGTTTCAACAAATTTTTTGTGTTGACTTAGACTAAATAGTCTGAAAATACATCAGATTGTCCAAACAACATTAGCCACTACAATAAATAGCACATTTTAAAACTGACTAGTCCATATTTTAGAGTAGATATTAGTGTGCACACTGTCAGAGGGCGAGGTGGTAGTGAAACAGGCTGTTTTAGCCCACATCAATGTAAGTTCAAAATTCACTGCACACTCCTTAGTATACGTTGACAAAAATATTTATTAAAGTCCATGAAAAGTTTGGGAGCAGATGGTAGCTGGTACAAAAAAGCAACTATATATTACAATATTATGACATTTCGACCCGTCCCAGGTCTTAATCATTTAGTCACTGAATGAAAGAAGACATACTGAATGAAAATCCAATGAAATGACAAGAAAATAAAAATAAATATAAAGGAAAAAAATACACAACGCTCAAACAAGCAAAAAGTGTGACAGCTATTAAAATTATTTCTCACTCTTCTGACATGATACACATGTCAGAGGAGAAAAAAATAATGTCCCCAAGAACCCCTAGTAAATCTGCCATCTCCTGAGCCCTCCTGCTCTGTCCCAAGGCACTACGCCTCCTCTTGTTGAAAAATAATAGCGGGTACATGCGCAGTGCGCCTGCAGAGATCTATCGGCCGGCACCTGGCAACATCAGTTTTTTTTCCTATTGGTTCCTTTTGATCACTGTGATAAAGACTATCACAGTGATCAAAAGCCAATAATTAGTATGATATTTGCCCCTGTGTCGTCCGCTTAGTCAGATTATTTTTATTTTATAATTTTGAGTTCTTTCATTCTTTGCTGTTAGGATTAGCGCTGGGCTTTGGGTAATGGTTGGGCTTATAGGGTTAGGGTTGGACTTAGGGTTAATGTTGGGCTCATGGGGTTAGGGTTGGGCTTATAGGGTTAGGGTTGAACTACAAGTTAGGGCTGGACTAATAGGCTTAGTGTTGGGATTAGGGTTAGGGTTGAGCTTAAAGAGTTAGAATTGGGCATAGGATGAGGGTTGGTTTTAGGGTTAGGGTTGGGATTACTGCAAGGGTTGTTGTTGGGCTTAGGGTTGGGGATGGGCTTAGAGTTGGACTTGGGGTTGGCGTTAGCAGCTGTTAAACAGCCAAAAAAGCAGGGGAAATCACCAAATTTTTTTCAGGTGTCTAACAGCCGTGAAACATGTAGGGCGATAATTTGAGCATGTCACTAGAGCACCCACGATACTCGGTGCATACCCAAACACCTAATGCAAACTTGAGTAGTGAGTACTTGCGCTCAACACTAATGAAGACATATTCAAAATGCCAACCTAATATTATGAAATTCTGTGTAGCACCTTTGTGTTCACAATCCTCTCCATGCCTCTGGATAAAATCATTCAAGGATATATTTTTCACAATGTGGTCATTTGTGGTTTATTTTGCTGTTTAGGCACCATAGTGGCCCTGCAAATGTGATATGGTGCTCATCATCTGTTTCAGCCAAACTTGTGTTCCAAAATTCAAATAATACTCCTTCTGCTCCGAGTCTTGTCATTTGTCCAAACAGAACTTTTTGAGTTCATGTGGGATATCGCCGCACTAGTAAGAAGATGGCTAGCAAACTGTGGGGTCCACTTTGGACCATTTTAATCAATTACCCTTGTGAAAATGAAAACTTTGAGCAAAACCAACATTTTTGCTGGAAAAATTTTTTTTTTCATTTTCACAGTGCAACATTATAAATTTTATTAAGCACCTTTGAGTTCAAGGTGCTTACCACACATCTAGATACATTCCTTGAGAGTCTAGTTTCCAAAATGGGGTCACTTGTGGATGTTTTCCATAGTTTAGGGATATCAGAGACTCTTCAAATGCCCCATGACATTTGCTATTAATTCCAGTCAAGTATGTAGTCAAAAAGTCAAATGGCCCTCCCTCCTTAACGAGCCCTGCCTGGCACCCAAACAGTAGTTTTCCTCCACATAAACTTTATCGGAGAAATTGCACAAAAATTGTAAAGTCAATTTTTTCCTGTTAACCTTGTGAAAATGTAAAATTTGGGGCTAAAAGAACATTTTGTTGGAAAGGTTTGATTTTACTTTCATGACTCTACGTTATAAAATGATGTTATGCACCTGAGGGATCAGTGTGATCACAACACATCTAGATAAATTTTTTGAGAGCCCTAGTTTCCAAAATGGGTTTACTTGTGTTTTTTAATGTTTAGGTACATTAGGGCCTGTCCAAAAGTGACAAGCCATCCGCTCTCAATTACAGCTTTTTTTGCATTAGAAAAGTCAAAAGGTGCTCCTTTTGTTCTGAGCCCTGCTATGTGCCCAAACAATAGTATTCTCCCACATGTGGACTATCGACATAATCAGGAGAAATTGCACAACAAATTTTGAGGTTCATTTTCACCTGTTACTCTTGTAATTCACATTTTATGAAAAAAGTTAAATGTTTATGTTTTTTTCTTTCACATTCCATTAATTCTTGTGAAGCACATGATGAGTTAATAAACTTCTTGAATGTGGTTGTGAGAACATTGAGGGGTGCAGAATTTAGAATGGTGTAACATTGGGTATTTTCTGTGATAAAAGCCCCTGAGAGTCACTTCAAATGTGATGTGTTCCCTAAAACAATGTTGTTGTAAATTTTGTGGGAAAAATAAGAAATTGCTAATTAACTTTGAATCCTTTTAATTACCTAACAAAAGAAAATAAGTTTCAAAAATTTTACAGATGTAAAGTAGACATGTGGAAAATGTTATTTATTAACTATTTTGTGTAGCATAACTATCTGATTTAAGGAATCAAAATTTAAAGTTTGAAAATTGCAAAACTTTCAAATTTTTGGTCACATTTTCAATATTTTCAGAAATATACACATATCATTATCACCTAAAATTTACCAATAACATTAAGTACAATATGTCACAAAAAATGTTCTCAGAATCACTGGTATTCACTGAAGCATTCCAGAGATATCACCACATAAAGTGACACTAGTGAAATTTTGAAAATGTGGCCAGGGCATTAAGGATAAAATTAGGACCGTCATTTAGGGGTTAAGAAAAATGTTAAAAGCTATGATGACTTTCGAGCCAGCATAGAAGTCCAATGACAAGCAGAAAATTACAATAAAAATATTTACTTGAAATTGTTCAAATTGGATATAATTTCCTGCATTGTGCTTCAAGGGAAAAAAATTAATTAGCTGCTAGAAATAAAAGGGTTTGTCAAATGCATTCTAACAGTAAAATGAGTGAAGTGAAGCTATAAAAATGTTTCATTTATCTAAACCCCAGAACATATGAAACAGAGGGGTTAAAAAATAGTATAATCACCTGGTTACACACCGATCTCAGTGCATCAGCTTCCTGCCTGATTCTCTGTTGGCTTCCTCTGGCTTCAGTCTCTTTTGGTCTTTATGGCAGGAAACACTTGCACAGAGAAAAGAAGACATTGAAGAGAATATTGCCTGCCAAAACGATCAGAAAAGACTGGAGTTGGAAGGAGCCACTGGAGGACCGGATAGCTATCTACAGCAGTGGGACAAATGTGTGGTGAGATGACTATACCATTTTGTTTTTTATCTTACTGGATTCAAATAAAATGAATCACAAAAAAATTAGATTCATGTGAATCTGAATTGTTTTGTAAAATTTGAGGCAAATTCGATTTGCCTTAAACTGAGTAACTCAACTATAAAAATAAGCAATACTCACCTATTCAGTCTACTGTCAGTTCAGTGCCACTGCTCCAGTACTCTCGTCGTTGCTGCAGCAGCATGATACTTGCATGTATGACATACGAATCAGGGGTGGACACTGATAGCTTGGGCCCCTGTGCAATAAATGTGTCTGGGCCACCCTCCTTTTTAGGTTGACAAACCAACAGATATATGTAGCCACACACATACATGTATATATCATATTCAGTTTCCTTTAACATGTATATTGCTGTCCCTTATTACACATTGCCCTCTCTTGTTATATACAGCACCGTCCCTTACATGTCAGATTATTTATAATGCAATTACTGCTGATGGAGCATGGGGAAGCTTCTTTTCTAATGGAGGTAGTCACCTGGTCAGATGCTACTCCACAAGTAGTCATTTTACAGTGGGTACGGAAAGTATTAAGACCCCTTTCAATTTTTCACTCTTTGTTTCATTGTAGCCATTTGGTAAATTCAAAAAAGTTCATTTTTTTCTCAATAATGTATATGCTGCACCCCATCTTGACTGAAAAAAAAACAGAAATGTAGAAATTTTTGCAAATTTATTAAAAAAAGAAAAACTGAAATATCACATGGTCATAAGTATTCTGACTCTTTGCTCAGACACTCATATTTAAGTCACATGCTGTCCATTTCCTTGTGATCCTCCTTGAGATGGTTCTACTCCTTCATTGGATGCCAGCTGTGTTTAATCAAACTGATAGGACTTGATTTGGAAAGGCACACACCTGTCTATATAAGACCTGACAGCTCACAGTGCATGTCAGACCGAATGAGAATCATGAGGTCAAAGGAACTGACCAAGGAGCTCAGAGACAGAATTGTGGCAAGGCACAGATCTGGCCAAGGTTACAAAAAAATATCTGCAATTCTCAAGGTTCCTAAGAGCACAGTGGCCTCCATAGTCCTTAAATGGAAGAAGTTTGGGACCAGTACTGGCTGAGCCAGACTGCTCTATAACTCATGCAATGATCGCTTCACACTGCACCCACTGGCTTGGCTCCTCTCCTGACCTGAGCAAGACAGTATGATGTACTGCATTTCTATGCAGCTCTCAAGCTCAGGTCAGGAGAGCTGACAGCCAGTACAAGGTTTACGATGTGAGTCTCTTACGAAAAATATGGCAATCTGTCCATGCCCTTAGATATATTGTATACATATATGTGTCTCCCCTGCATTGCGCCCCTGAATAAAGAAATGTACTCCACCACTAATATGCTCTTAGTCATGCACCAATGTAAATATAAAGTGATATGCAGCACTGTGCCCCCCATTAACTATAATCAACGCCACCCAATACATATAAATATAAATTATTTAGTCCCTGTGACTGTCCCAATTAATTGTAAGGCTATTTGCACATGTTTCATTTTTGTTGCGGAAAATATGCAAAATTTTACAGTACAAGCAAAGTGAATAAGATCCCTGAAGTCTCATGCATACTTTTGCTTATATTTTTCTTGCAGATTTGCAGCAGATTAAAATCTGCATAATGGCAATTCATGCAGCATATTTCACCCACACTAATGAGTGGGGGAAATATGCAACAAAAGTGTGTAAAAAAAATATTTTACACAGATTTCATCCTGTCAACACATTAGGATATGCAGTAGAATTTTCTACTACAAATCCTGAAGGTATGCACAGAGCCTTAGTCCCTGTCCTGTATCCCCCTCCCACATTTATTATAAGTCCTTGATCGCAATATAATGAATTTAGGGGTGGGAGGAGACATCATCAGGTACTTAACATTCATTAACCCCTTCACCCTGAAGCCTGTTTTCATCTTCCTGACCAGGCCAATTTTTACAATTCTGACCACTGTCAATTTATGAGGTCATAACTCTGGAACGCTTCTATGGATCATGGTGATTCTGAAAATATTTTCTTGAGATATATGGTACTTTATGATAGTGGTAAAATTTATTTGATATGACTTCAGTTTATTTGGAAAAAAATGGAAATTTGGTTACAATTTGAAAAATTTTGCAATTTTCAAATTTTTAATTTGTAAGTAACATTTCCCACATGTCTACTTTACATCAGCACAATTTTGGAAGCATCATTTTTTTGTTAGGAAGTTATAAGGGTTAAAAGTTGACCAGCAATTTCTCATTTTTGCAATAACATTTGAAAAACCATTTTTTTAAGGACCACCTCACATTTGAAGTGACTTTGAGGGGCCTATATGACAGAAAATGCTTAAAATTGACACCATTCTAAAAACTGCACACTACAAGGTACTCAAAACAACATTCAAGAAGTTTATTAACCCTTCAGATGCTTCACAGGAATTTTTGGAATGTGGAAGAAAAAATAAACATTTATTTTACTGTCACAAAAAATTTCGTTTAGACCATTTTTTTAATTTTGCAAGGGTAACAGGAAAAAATGGACCATAGAGTTTGTTGTGCAATTTCTCATTAGCATGCCGGTACCCCATATGTGGGGGAAACCTACTGTTTGGGCACATGGCAGGGCTCGGAATGGAAGGAGCGCCATTTCACTTCTTGAATGTAAAATATGCTGGCATAATTAGCGGATGCCATGTCATGTTTGGAGAGCCCCTGATGTGTGTAAACAGTGGAAACCCCCAACAAGTGACACCACATTGGAAATTAGACCCCTTTGGGAACTTATCTAGATGTGTATTGAGCACCTTGAACCCACAGGTGCTGCAATGAAGTTTATAACATATAGCCGTAGAAATAAAAAAAATCTAATTTTTACCAAATAAATGTTTTTTAGCTCCATATTTTGCATTTTCATAAGGGTAACAGGAGAAATTATTCCTTCCCATTTGTTGTGCCATTTCTCCTGAGTACACCGATACCTCACATGTGGGGGAATGCTACTGTTTGGGTGCACGGCAGGGCTTGGAAAAGAAGAAGCGCCTTTTTACTTTTTGAATGCAAAATTTGATGGAGTAATTAAAGGACTTCATGTCGCATTTGAAGAGCTCCTGATGTGCCTAATCAGTGGAAACCCCCACAAATGACACCATTTTGGAAACTAGACCCCTTTGGGATCTTATCTAGAAGTGTATTGAGCACCTTTAACCCCCAGATACTTCACAGAAGTTTATAATGTTAAGCCGTGAAAATAAAAGAAATCACATTTTTTCCACAAAAATCTTTTTAGCTACAAATTTTGTATTTTCACAAGGGCAAAAGGAGAAAATGGACCCAAAGTTTGTTGCACAATTTCTCTTGAGTTCACCTAAACCCCATATGGGGTCGAAAACTACTTTTGAGGCACAGTGCAAATCTCAGAAGGGAAGTAGCACCATATTACAGTGCAGATTTTGCTGCACTTATTTGAGGGTGCCATGTTACATTGGCAGAGCCCCTGAAATTCCAGAACAGCAGAATCCCCCCAATAAGGGAAATGATAACCCTTTGGGAATCTATCTACAGATGTAGTGATGATTTTTACTCTATGGGTGTTTTCCAGAAACAGGTAGCAGTGGATGTTGCTGATTGAAAATTGCAAACTGCCATTGTAGTGACCAGTATGCTGTAGTGACCAGTACATTGCAGTCACCAGTACACTATGACCAGCTCATGCTTCTGAGACATGCACCTGAAAATTAGGAGGGCTCTCATCACTACAGAAATGCCAAACATGTGGCCGCTAAATGTTATTTAGGCACACTGGGGCTCAGAATGGGGGGAGGTATTTGGATGTGGGAGTGGAGAATTTGCTGAATTTCTTTTGGGGAGCGAGGAGCAATTTTGCTTTTCCAGAGTCTTAATGTTACCAGTAACGTGGATGCCCCTTATATAACAGATGACAGATCTGAGTGGGGACTTGCTTTTTTTGAGGGGATTGAATTAAAGCTTTTATTTGGAACATTTTACATAACATTTGGCATGACATCTATCTGGCGCTCTACGCTGAGCACTTACTTTTGGGTTTCCATCTAAATTTCCGAGTGATGTGAAAGATGAAACCCCCGAGGGATCCATTCACTATAATTAGGCAGCAGAGTTACTCTGGACTCCGTCTGGCCTCTGTTCAGCGATGTCCTTTTCAGAACTGTACAGGTCCTATGTAAGGCTTGGCGCAGGATTAATGTGCGCCAAGCCTTACTGCGATGTTTGGGATGCAGAATGAAAAAATCAACAGCATGTGTAGAATTGGTTTTATTTAGTTTTTACACCTTTCCTCGTGCTGTATAAGTGATTAGGCAACTTTATACTTTGGGTCAGTGCGATTACAGTGATTCCAGATTTGCATCAGGTTTTTATGTTTGGCCGCTGTCACACACTAAAAGACTCTTTTTATTGCAAAAACTAGTTTTTGCATCACTATATTTTGAGAGCTATCATTTTTCCATATTTCGGCCAACAGAGTCATGTTATGGCTTGTTTTTTGTGGGACAAGCTGTCAGTTTTATTGGTACCTTTTAGGGCATATGACATTTTTTGATAGCTTTCTATTCTGATTTTTGGGAGATAGATTGAACAAAAACCAGCATTTCAGGAATTGATTTCTTTTTTATTATACCGTTCTGTGTGTGGTAAAATTGGTAAGGCCACTTTATTCTTTGGGTCATTGCAATTACAGTGATACCTCATTTATATCTTTTTTTATGATTTGGCGCATTTACACATAATTATTTCTGCACGCTTTATTCTGAGAGCTATAACTTTTGGATTTTTCTGCTGATGGAGATGTATGGTGGCTTGCTTCTTTGCGGGTCAAGATGATGTTTTCAGCGGTACAGTTTATATTTACATCCATATTTTTTATTGCGTTTTATTGCACTTTTTGTTTAGCGGTATGATGATAAAGCATTCTTTTTAGCCTTTTTTTACGATGTTAACTGCAGGAGTTATCTAGTGGGATAATTTTATAAAGCGGGTCATTAGGGACGCGGTGATACCAAACAAGTACTTTTATTGTTTTTTTTTATTTGCATAAATAAATGCATTTATTGGAAAAAAAATATATACATATATATATTTTTTTCTTTATTGAGGGATTTTTCAAAAAAATATTTTTACATTTTAATTTTTGTTTACTTTTTTACATTGTCTCAGGATGGGATATTACTATATTACATCAGATTGCAGACACACTACACTGCAGAGTATTAGATCAGCGATCTGACAGGCAGGGAAGGAGGCATGCCAGTGCATGTTCCCAGCAGGCACTCACAAGCAAACTTCGATGCAGGACCCGGAAGGACCCCGCGGCCATCTTGGAGCCATGGGGTCTCCATGGAGACAATCAGGACAATACGATTGCATCGCTTTCTCCTGATGGAAGTGCGCAGGGAGCCCCCTCCCTGCGTGATGCCCTTCTATGTCGCTGTCACTACTGACAGCGGCATTAGAGAAGTTAAATGCCCACAATCGGTGCTAGCTCAGATACAGCTGACACCTGCAAGCAAATACTGTGGCGTTCAGTGTCAGGCCGCGCAATCGTGTCATCGTACTAGTACTGCTGTTTGTGGAAACGCACCTCCCTTAGAGAATTACTAGTATGGCACATGCGTGGAAGGGGTTAAAGTCCTTGTTCATTTTCTCCAGTAGGCAGAGATCTCTCACCAGTAACTGCATATGATGAGGGCAATCTGGCTATGGGCCCCCTGGAGCCTCGGGCTCTTAGTAACAGGCCAGATTGACCTTAGTATTACTGCCCTGTAAGGGTCACGCTCTACCTCTGGGCCCTGGTGCAGCTGCACCGGCTATATGTCTGCCCCTGAAATTATTGTCATGACTGCAGAGATGCTGAACCAGCAGAGCATGCAACAGGTGAGTATTGATTATTTTATTATTTTAACATATGTCCTGCTGTCAACAAATTTTTTTTCAAAATCCCAAACAGCTACACAGTTCAAAAATATAGCCTTAAATTACATATTTTTATTTGTTACAGACATAGTAACATCTTTCTGTGGCTTATTAGCAAATTAGAAACAGATAAACAGTGTCTGGAAGATTTGTGAAATTGCTGCTCGAGTAATTGATTTTAGTTAATTATTTTAGCTTATTATGTCTATGTATCTGTAAATGTTCTAAAATAAAGATGATATTTATATGAAAATAGAGATTTACATATTTCCATCTGACAAACACAGATAGGGTCACAGTGATATCTTAGCACAATTACTAGTGCTTTCTTTTTCTTTATTGATATTGATTATTTCAATCAGAATGCAACAATAATGTGTAAATATTTCTTAATAAATCCGGAGTGATATTAAGCATTAGGAAAGTCATTTGCATGAATTACTAATAAGATTGTAAGGGTAGAAACATGTTTTTTTTCATATTAGTTGTATATACTAAGTACATAATGGTAGATTCTAAAACTATATTGACAATTATGGCAATTGCAGGAAATCTATGTTTATGCTTCAACATTGTAAGAATTAATGCTAGTCTTTTTTATTACTATCATAAATATTGTTCGTTTGATGTTCATGTTTAACATTGTCTTTATTGGAGTGTTTATATCTCTAGTTTGTCTTTGTTGCTGCATACACTTCTCAACATTGCAACATTAAGAAGGAAAAGTTGTAGAAATATAGAAGGCACAGGATCGATAGACATGTTAGTGGTGTGCAAATGATGAAACAATGGAAACAATATTTTCAAAAGTTCTGAAATGATTCAGTATCGAGCATGAGCAGCACCCGCAGAAGTGCCAAAGGAAAATAGCAAGAGCTGTATGAATTATTGCAATGTCCACTAGTGGGAATCGTAAAAAAATTCAATTTAATTACAGATTAGATGCAAGACAAAAGCATCATTGTGCTACATACAAAGATCAAACTGGCCCGAATTACAACCTACCTCTTATATGCAAAGGTCCCTCGCTAACGCAAAAGTGCAGTTATGTAGTGTAACAAGGCATAAGCATATATTAAAGTTTATATGGCAAAATCACTATGGATGCAAAATCCAATATATCCAGCTATAAAGTATATTTGTGCAAAAAATAAATGCCAAGTAAGATCACAGAGAACTTAGGGAAAATAGAGGGTCTATCTATCCCTATGCATATCGTCACGTATATAAATTAGGCTACGTTCACATTTGCATTGTGCGCCGCAGCGTCGGCGACGCAACGCACAACGCAAACAAAAACGCAACAAAACGCACGCTAAAACGCTGCGTTTTGCGACGCATGCGTCCTTTTTTGCCGAAAGTTGGACGCAAAAAAAATGCAACTTGCTGCGTTGTCTGCGCCCAACGCTTGCGGCCAAAAAAACGCATGCGTCGCAAAACGCAGCACAACGCATGTCCATGCGCCCCCATGTTAAATATAGGGGCGCATGACGCATGCGGCGACGCTGCGGCGCCGAACGCTAATGTGAACGTAGACTTAATAGGGTTTTAGAGGGAAAAGTTTGGTGCCATGGGTGCAACCATACTGCCCTGTCCAAACTGTCATTCATGGAGTTCCCTATCAAGAAGATAGCTGGGGAGGTAAGAAAATTGTTTTCTCCAGAAGAATGAATATGAGAACATCCCTTTAAAAATAATTCAGAATGATTAATAATGTGATTCCTAATGTGAATGTCGCTTAACATCCTGTTTTTCTACCATGTTGAATATGTTACATCCCTCTGTAAGTGGTTTATGAGTATCTCGTTCATATTGACTTCTTATGCCTGAGAAGTAACATATATTTCTCTTTGTAGTCTTGGTTGACCTCAAATGTATCAAGATCACCTTACTAAGATCAGCACTAATAATGTGCATCTTACTTTTCTTAACCCAGGTTGAAAAGATTTCACAGCATTGCAGCTGAACCTGATATTGGTAGATAAAATGCTTTAGTTTTGTGTGAGAAAGATAAAGTACTGTACATTTTCTGTAGTCAGCTATGTCCTTGTCGAGGGACGATGTTTTATTGGTGATGAATGGCTATCCACATTAAACACTTGTGGGAGGACAGTTGATCAGCTTCACAGCAAAAGCATTCATAGACATGTATGCAACTTCAAAGCTACAAGGAAAGGACAGTTGTTTTCTTTCCAAATTCAACTAATACATTGTAGATACACAGAGATTAGACTTTTATATGATATCAACGTCATATTCATCCAATTTTCCTTTTAATGGACAATTGGACATGCTCAAAATATATTTAATATAGTAGATAGTATTTACTGCCTAAGTAAACATTAAGGCAATGATTCCATACTTTTAACTATAAAAAAATATATCCATACTTACTAAATATGAATCCTTCCATGAAATACACAAATAATGTAGCAGCCATCAAGCCAAGTATAACACACAGTATCTATAGTATATAGGTTTATGAAACAGCAGTCACTTTTTTTTCAAGTTCCCAATATTTGCACTTTCTTGCACTCCACCGCACTTTTAAGCAATCTGTCTATATGGCAAACATAAATATTAAACATTTCAATACAAATATGTATTAACATTTAATAAATCTTACCTACATCTGTAAATTATTGGTCCTTTAAAAGACATACAAGCAGATAAAAGGCTCAATTCAAGAGATATTTCAGTTCATGCAAGTTATCACATATCCAATGGGTAGTTTATAACTGTTCCCACCTATTGCCAAACAGAAAACTAGTGTCACTGTTCTCCTCTGATTCCATCTCAGTTTTTCTCTAGGTAGAAGACTGTGGCCAAGAGAAATTGCTAGAGACAGCTAGTTGCACAAGTGTTCTGATGCTCTACCTAAAGAAAACCTATCATCAAAAATTGACCTAGTGTTTAAATCTGATTTCAGCATTAAACATACTTTAAAAAAATAATGGCAATGTATTTTTTTTAGTGATTATAATCCTTATTAAAAATTAAAAAAAAATGGAACACTTGCAGTTTTCCCACTGGCCACTGGGGCTTTTTTTAGTCTCTAATAGGGATGAGTGAGCACTAAAATGCTCAGATGCATGTTACTCGAACCAAGCAATACCTAATGCTCGGGTGCTTGTTTTGAGTACCGAGTATAATGGGAGTCGATGGGAAATCATCATTTTTCCAGCAGACCCTACAAAGAGGTCTTGGAGGCAGTGAAAATGTTGAAATAGTTGGAAAAATTGGAAGGAGAACGGAATGGAGAAGACTACTGAAAGCCTCTCTGACACCCAGATTGCAGCTGAGAACAATGGTATCACACTTTTACTCCACTTAAAGGACTGACAATAACACATTCAAAATCAATTGGAAATTAGAGTTTACAGAAAAATAAATGTTAAAAAACATTTTGCTAGGCACCAGGATTCTCACTCTGCACAGGATGGATCCCAAGCCTTATCTTCTCCTGCAGTCTCCCATTTGGTCTCGATTGCAGTAGATGATGCTCAGCAAAGATGTTGGTCTCAGCGTCTTGCTCAGACTCAGGCTGTGCGCATGGTTACTGCTGCCTCTCCAGGTTCAGCTTTGGTAACTAACAATACACAGCAGTGAGCATTCATTCCTGAGACTAAGTCCAGGATTTGATCTACTGAGCAGCTTGTGAGGTGGCAAACTCTCATTGGTGGTCAGTTGTCAGCTGCTCATGTCCTGTGCCGGCTCTGGATTGGCCCGCGAGCAATGTACTGTCTTATTGGCACAGTCTATAAAAGGATCTTTGTGGTGGACAAAGACGTAAGCACTGCTATGGAGGTGCCCGGGTAGGTTCCCGCACCTTAAGGCCATATGTGTAAATAAACCCGGCACTCAACTTTATGCTAGTAGCTTGGGATTTTATTGTGTAGAACCAACAAAAACGTTTCGGTCTCACATGACCTTCTTCAGTTACTACAATGTGTGAGAATAAACATAAAAAAAGGAACAACAATAATGAAAACAAAATAAAATATAAAGGAACAAAAGTATATACAATGTACAAAATAGGTCATATCTTGGTACAAACATATGAAAACAACGCATGGATTCACAAAGATATCCTATACCACAGTATATCATGTTATAGTGGAAGCTAGAAGAAAAGCAAGGGCTAGCATTCCGTGTTTTGAGTAAGTAGCCAGTCACTTTGTGAGTATACAGTAGTTGGTAGGTCAACTTGGACTCACTAAGGAAAAGGGGGAAGTGCATATGAGTGTTATTTATAATATAAGGCCAGGTGTCATAAGTGCCTTAATTGGATCGATATTACCTGGGGTGCCAGTGCCCTGTTAATGGAATAGGCTGTAAGCTGTGGAGAGAGAAAGCGTTCTAAGAACTGGGGATCGCGCTCTGAGATCAGCCCAAAGTCCGGTACAGCTAAGTGACAGTGGCGCTAAGTGTGAATGGTGATGCTGTAATTACCTTATTTGATCTGGAGCTGGACGCGGTGTCCACCGCTAGTCTGTGCATGCATGCCGGAGTGAGAAGGCACTTGCAGCGCGCCCTTTTGTGAGCGCCGGGAGCTGGCCGGAAGTGACGCATCGGAAGTGCATCACCGGGATGCAGAGACTGGCATATGTGGATCGGCCAATAAGGAGATAGGAGCGGAGGTGGGGGGGTTGGTCAAAGGGATTGTGCTGCATCCGAATGTGCCAGTGATAAGGTCTATGTTGCGCATAGTGTATTTCAGAGCGCTGCAGAGGCTGTGACCGTGGTGACCATTTCTATGACAATTTCTGTGACATCCAAGGTGATGGGAGGCGGAGATATTATAACGAAGCCTCAGTAAAGGTGACTCTAAGGAAACAGACAATAATGTTAGTATATTGCAACTAATCAACAGTATATAGGCATTGAACCTAATGAAAGAGCATCAAACCATTGAACAATAAATATTATACGAATGTGCTGTCATTTACAGGGGACAGAGAGTCAGACCTTAGGTGTGATGTGGTGTCTATGCCATTATCTAAATGCCACGCTATTGGTGTAAACCTATCACATGAAACTCAGAAGGTGGTAATCCCTATTTAATCCCTTTGGATGTAAGGTATCCAGGGTGTGAATCCAATAAGCCTCCCTACGTTTGAGGGAGGCTAGTCTGTCGCCCCCTCGTCTGGGAGCTGGTATGTGTTCAATCACCTGGAACCTCAACTGTGATATATTGTGTCCCTTAGATATAAAATGATGAGGGATTGGTAGGAGCATATTGGTTTCTTGAGCATGGATCTCCATATTAAAAATACCGACCGTAACAACTTGCTCCACTTTGCAAGTCTACATCCTCAAGCCGTCAAACGGTCTATTCCCAAGTCCCAAATTCAACGTGTATCACGCATTGTCTCAGATGACAATCTACATGAACAACGTTTCGATCCAGGGGTCACCCCAACTCCATTCTCCAGGACATATCTCAAAGACCCAATGGAGATAGACCCAAGAAGGGAGCTCATTTCTCCATCCACTCTCGGGCAAAGGTTTTCCCATCAAACACTACTCCACATGTGACTCTTCATATGTAGTCTACCTCATAAAGTGCCCCTGCGGCATGTTGTATGTGGGAGAAACTACACAGCCTATTCGCGATCGGATTTCAAAGCATAAATCGACAATTAGATGCAGCAATATGCTCCTACCAATCCCTCATAATTTTATATCTAAGGGACACAATATATCACAGTTGAGGTTCCAGGTGATTGAACACATACCAGCTCCCAGACGAGGGGGCGACAGACTAGCCTCCCTCAAACGTAGGGAGGCTTATTGGATTCACACCCTGGATACCTTACATCCAAAGGGATTAAATAGGGATTACGACCTTCTGAGTTTCATGTGATAGGTTTACACCATTAGCGGGGCATTTAAATCCTGGCATAGACACCACATCACACCTAAGGTCTGACTCTCTGTCCCCTGTAAATGACAACACATTCGTATAATATTTATTGTTCAATGGTTTGATGCTCTGTCATTAGGTTCAATGCCTATATACTGTTGATTAGTTGCAATATACTAACATTATTGTCTGTTTCCTTAGAGTCACCTTTACTGAGGCTTCGTTATTATATCTCTGCCTCCCATCACCTTGGATGTCACAGAAATTGTCATAGAAATGGTCACCACGGTCACAGCCTCCGCAGAGCTCTGAAATACACTATGCGCAACATAGACCTTATCACTGGCACATTCGGATGCAGCACAATCCCTTTGACCCGCCCCCCACCTCCGCCCCTATCTCCTCATTGGCCGATCCACATATGCCAGTCTCTGCATCTCGGTGATGCACTTCCGGTGTGTCACTTCCGGCCAGCTCCCGGCGCTCACAAAAGGGCGCGCTGCAAGTGCCTTCTCACTCCGGCATGCACGCACAGACTAGCAGTGGACACCGCGTCCAGCTCCGGATCAATTAAGGTAATTACAGCATCGCCATTCACACTTAGCGCCACTATCACTTAGCTGTACCGGACTTTGGGCTGATCCCAGAGCGCGATCCTCAGTTCTTATTAGAACGCTTTCTCTCTCCACAGCTTACAGCCTATTCCATTAACAGGGCACTGGCACCCCAGGTAATATCGATCCAATTAAGGCATTTATGACACCTGGCCTTATATTATAAATAACACTCATATGCACTTCCCCCTTTTCCTTAATGAGTCCAAGTTGACTTACCGACTATACTCACGAAGTAACAGGCTACCTTCTCAAAACACGGTATGCTAGCCCTTCCTTTTCTTCTAGTTTCCACTACAACATGATATACTGTGGTATAGGATATCTTTGTGGAACCCATGCGTTGTTTTCATATGTTTGAACCAAGATATGACCTATTTTGTACATTGTATATACTTTTGTTCCTTTATATTTTATTTTGTTTTCATTATTGTTGTTCCTTTTTTTATGTTTATTCTCACACATTGTAGTAACTGAAGAAGGTCATGTGAGACCGAAACGTTTTTGTTGGTTCTACACAATAAGATCCCAAGCTACTAGCATAAAGTTGAGTACCGGGTTTATTTACACATATAAAAGGATCTTTTTCATGCCCATCGTTGTGCTAAGATCATGTGTATTTGCTGTGTATGTGTAGGGACAAAGCAAATAGATCAATGGCTGCACTTGACATTTGGTGGATGGGCTCACATTTTTTGGCCAAATCTTGTGCTAAGCATCTCATGTGTTTTTTCATAGATTTCACAAGCTATTATGCTATTCACATTTCATGTATCACACATTTCCTTGCTTTAGTACAGTTGAGTGCAGCCATTGATCTATTTGCTAAGTAAGTGTTTTTTGGTTATGCACCAGTTCAGACTAGATTGTTGTTCAGTCAGTTTACCTATATTTACTATGTACTATTTTTTCTGACTTGAACGCCCCACCCTTCACCATGCTGTGATTTTAATTACATCCAAACACAGTTGGTTCTGACCTTCCTATAAATGCAGGCTTTACCATGTTATTAGCCAGAGGTAAGTGTTCACACTAGGTAGACAGGTCAGGGACCCATCCGATCTGATATTACCTTGACGTTTGGTGGATGGGCTCACATTTTTTGGCCAAATCTTGTGCTAAGCATCTCATGTGTTTTTTCATAGATTTCACAAGCCATTATGCTATTCACATTTCATGTATCGCACATTTCCTTGCTTTAGTACAGTTGAGTGCAGCTATTGATCTATTTGCTATGTAAGTCTTTTTTGGTTATGCACCAGTTCAGACTAGATTGCTGTTCAGTCAGTTTACCTATATTTACTATGTGTAGGGACAGTTACCACCCTGTATGCAAGTGTGCCCTATTAGCACCACGAGTGCGTTTCTTGACAGGCAATGTAGGGTGGGAACTCCCACTTGAACCTAGCATCCACACCAGGCATCCTCAAGCACAGAGCTGAAAAGCCACCAAGTGTTAGTGCAGGTTCAATCACCAGCATAGTGGGGGAGATTTATAGGGACCCTAACTAGAGTCAATTCCTCTATGCTTCTGTGATGTCTAACAGGGCATAGCTTTGAGTGCTCTCAGCTTTTGTACTGCTCTGTGCAGCAACAGAGTCAGGAACTGTTCACACTGAGTGACATTTAACTCACTGAGTTTACTGTGCCTACTCGTGGCTAAGCTCCGCCTTTGCAGTTTCTCCATCACCGCATGGTGGACCCCGGGTTGGGATCGCACCTTCTCATAATTTACATTTGGTGCGATCCGCAAACCCTAACACATTTATTCCTGTATAATGACTTGAATATAAAGTAAAATTTAAAAAGGATAATGATAATTTGAGGAGCAAAATGCATGCAGATATAAGTAAGTTTCCTCCTTCCGTTCGGCCTAGATCTACCAGGTTCCCCCCTTGTCCTTCTGTCCGGTGATAGAAATCTTTACTAAGTTGGAAAGCGAGGATTTTAAAAAGCTTTCCTCTCGGCGGACACATGACATTCTGACATTTAAACAGTGTCAAGCCATCACTCAATTACAATCTCTGAAAGACATTGTCTTTAAACCGGCGGACAAGGTGGGGAAATGTGGTCATCTGGCCGGGTGAGAAGTACAAGCGGGAGGCTTTTCGCCAACTTAAGGACTCTAATGCATACCTCAGGTTGTCCTCCAATCCTATAGCTCCATATTTGCGGGAATTACAACAAATCCTCATTAGGGCCTTTGAGGGAAATATCACCAAGAGAGTATTTGATGCGTTGATGGTCAAGTCCCCCAGAACTTCCACATTTTTTTTGTTACCTATGGCCCACAAGGATGCCCTTGACCCTCCAGGGCATCCTATTGTGTCCAGGATTGGTGGAATTTGTGATCCCCTTGGTGGAGACATTGCATTCTTACATTAGGGACACTATGGATGTCCTGACACGGGTCGATGGCATCCGTGTGGACCCCCAATACTCTCCTTGTCACAGTTGACATTGAGAGTTTATATACTTGTATTGACCATTCTCAGGGGTTGGATGCTGTTTGCCTTTTCCTGGGGGCCTCCGACCTGGACAGCCCTTTATGTGAGCTAATCCTCGAGCTGGTGGATTATATCCTCACCCACAATTTTTTGTCTTCAAGGACAATTTTTACTTACAGAAGAGCAGCACAGCCATGGGCGCGGCCTGTGTGCCCTCATACATCAATCTCTTCCTTGGTGCCTGAGAGAGGTTCATCTTTGGCGATGAGGACCCACCGGCCACCTCCCAGGTGCTGTGCAGGTATCTCTATATTGATGACATCTTATTTTTGTGGGGTGGGACGGTCCGCCAGCTCGAGGATTTCAAGAGGACTCTTAATGACAATGCTTTTAACATCGGGAATACATATACTTTTAACACAACGACGGTTGACTTCCTGGACGTTCATCTGGAGGTCGATGCTGACCGGCGCATCCAGACGGATGTCTTTAGAAAGCCCACATCTGTCAACTCTTTGTTGCATGCTACCTCAGCTCATGATCCAGCCACTCTTAGGGCTGTCCCGCTAGGACAGTTCCTTAGAATGCAGCAAATTTGCTCCTCTGAGGCTAAATTTGAATTACAGGCAACTGACTTAAAACATAGATTCATGGTCTGCGGCTATAGCCGTAGATCTGTAAAGGCAATGATTTGTTACATTCCACCACACGACACCACATTGTGGGTGGCGATGGACCCACATGGTTCATCTCCACCTACAACCATGAATGGAACAACATGCGCTTTATTTTGAAGAACCACTGGTCTGTTCTCAAAACGGAGCCCTCTCTGGTGGCCGTTCTGGGCAGTTCTCCTCTTATGACTCCCAGGAGATGTAAGAACCTCAATGATCTATTGGTTATGAGTCACTACATTCCTGCTCCAAAAAACTTTTTGGTACAGGTGGTCCTTGTCCTGTCTCCTTTCTGTGTGGGCACTGTCTTGCCTGCGCCAATGTCCTGCACTGCTCTAATTTCGTTTCTAGTGATAGTTCCAAAGAATTTCAAATAAGACAACCTATAACCTGTGGCACTATGAACGTGATATACTATGCCACATGTCCATGCTCTAAGGTATATGTGGGACTTACCACTCGGGAACTTAGAGTTCATGTGCGGGAGCATGTGCGGGGCATTGGCGCGGCCAGGACAGGGTCAGACATTGCTGATTTAAAAACGATCCCTCGCCATTTTAGGCTACATCACAATTGTGATGAAAGGTTGCTTCAGATAAGGGGAATCGACGCACTCCATTTGGGTATTAGGGGAGGTGATAATTAAAAACATTTGGCACAGATTGAAACCAAATGGATTGTCCTGTTGGATACTATGATTCCGAAGGGCCTTAACGAATCTCTGAGCTTTGCCCCTTACCTTTAATATCTCCTCAATGTGGATTTTTCTTGCTTGTTGGTTCTTTTTTCCCATCATGTTGTGCCCCATTGCTCCTCGCCGGATTTATTTTGTTTTTGTTTTTAATATGTTTTTAATTTGTTTCTTTATTCTTTCTTTATTATCAGTAACCTCTTGATTTTGGGGTTCTGACATGACCTTCATCTGCCCCTTGCGGACCTATGAAATAAATTACCATCTCTACCATTTGGGACCACAACCATTGATCCTGGATAAGAATATGCTATGTCTCGATCTATGATGATGGATTGTCTGCACAAAGTGAATGGATTACTATGTATTTGAACTTTTCCTTTTTTTACTCGTATTATATGTGCATATTAAGATCTCTTTTAATATGGTTGTAAATGATTACCTATTAAGATGTTCTTATGGCACGCTTCTTTATTCATGTACAGTTATGATATTTCCATCACTGTGATTCTCTTGTTATGGCTGTGCGCTTCGTACTGTAAATGGCCGGCTCTTGGGTGTGGGTGGGCGACTTCGTGCTCTGTGCGCCCGCTCTGGGGTATTCCCCCGGCGCATGTGCGCTGGGTCTGATGCCCTGTCTGCACTCAAGGACCTGGCCATCACAGTGCACATGGGCCAATTGTGACACTATGATTGGCCGTGGGCTCACATGTGACCGGGATCGGCAAGGTATTAGAAGGTCCTGAATGATCCAATTGTCATCCCCTTGATAAAGCGGTGTGGCAGTGCCACGAAACGCATGTCAGGGTTCCTATCTGGCTTCCTCCCTCTTCACCCATCCTCCGGGAAGCCTATTTTTATATGATGCAGCGCCCAGGATGATTGATGGTCTCTCTCCTATGTGGGCACCTGGGGCCATGCTATATAGTACAGTTTTTTACATAGGCTTACCTGGTATATATTTTGTATGGACATTCTCCTACTGATTACTCTCTGTTGGGGATGATAAGGGCGGATGGTTCTTTCTGCATTGGATTGGAAAAGATTGTGTAATGTGATATGTTACTGAAAGACGTTTTAATTTATATTTGGATTAATAAAGATACTTTTTTATATTTATATTCCCTGTGTATGCTCCTTGTCCTCCTTTTTCTATATGAATTCTATGGAGTGGGTATAGGTAGTCCGGGGGCACATGACATGCATGTTTTTACCCCGGTCTGTCAATATGTATTTGGGATTTCTGTTATTACTGATAACAATTCAAGTATATCAAAATTAAATTTATTAAAAATATTTATAACATTTTTGCAATTTTATTATTTTTTTAAAATAAAATAATTTAATATAGCAAAGAGGGATTTGCACGCTTTTTATATCCACTATATGTGATGAATTTCCACGTTGTAAACATGATGGACATAATGGAAAAATCTGCCATGAATCATATTTATAAAATGTTTGCATTTTTATTATTTTTTTTAATAAAACAATTGGAAATTTCAATGTAATTTATGAAGGAAGCAAGAAGATCTCATGAAGGCTGTGCACTAAGTGCAAAGCTTGCCAAAAATTAGAAGCAGGGTCATCCATACACCCTTGAAGTCAGAACAGGAGGGTCTCTTTAAAATATTGAACATTAAAAACACTTTATGTGCTGCTGTTATCTGGTGGTGTGAAAAGTGGGGAATGATTAAGGCTTTGTTCATTTTTATCAGAGTGAACCTTTCAGAATTCTCTGCTGACAGGCGAAAGGGCTTGTCTGTTATGACCCCCCAGGTGGCACTAAAAACTCACTCACACAAGATGCTTACAGCAGGGCAGTACAACATTTAACAGGCATAGAGGGACAGCTCATGTCAGGTGTCCAGATGTGAGACCCAATAGTTGAAGGTCGCAGAGGAATTAGGGAGTACACTGGTTTTGTCAGCCAGGTATTGCTTAACCATCTTTAAAAACTTTTCCCTCATTGTAAAAAATGCTTGGTCATCCAGCACTGGACAATGTGATGGTGTCATGAAACTGGCCCTGGCCTTTGGCAGTGTACCCCTCTTTCTGCTGTGTCTCCCTCACCTCTCCTCCTTAGTTGGACAAGGAAACTTGCTCCCTGCTGCTTGCGTTGTCTGATGGGATTGATTTCAACATATTTTCCACAATGACGTTCTGGTATAGCACAATTTTAGAAGTCCTCTCTGCCTCAGGAAAGAGAGATACAAAGTTCTCCTTGGTGCATGGGTTTAGCAGGGTGAACAACCATTGCTCTTTTTTGGTCAAGATAAATATGGCAAGAGGCTCACGGGAAAGGCAGCAGTACATAAAGTCAGCCATATGTGCCAAGCTCCATACAGCCAACAGGTATACATTTTTTGAAAACCATAAGATATATGTAAGGTTTCCAGATGTTCCATGCAGCCTGTTTTGCCCTTGTCCAAGATGGAGTCTGGTACTTCTCCCTGTCCTTGAACTTCCTGTCAATCCTGTTATTTATGTCCAGGACGGGAGATACTCCTTGCCTGAGCATTTTGCTGCTGTTTGCTCCTGAGCTTCCTCCTGGCTTTCTTCTGTAGTTCCCACTGCTGCTCGTTACTCGGTGCTTTGCTTCATCACTTCCAGCTGCCAACAGTCCTCTGTGCTGCTTCCTGATCCTGGCTGTGGTTACCTATTGTCCGGACTTCTAAGAGAAGAGTTATACATTTCTGAAACTGCTGTGGTCCGTAAGAATTTTTGACATAACTATCAGAGTGTTAATTCTAGGACTGTGTTTGTGTGGGCTGCGGTGCTGGACTTTAGCGGGACTTTTCAGCCCCAAAAGAAGTACACTGAAAAAAGCTTCTCCTTGCTGTACACCACCTGCATATTTCTGGACTTCTATGAAAGGTGTTGGCTCCACTGTCTGCATATTTCTGGACTCTCACATTTAGGTGCCAGTCACACTCTGCTTTATATAACTGCTGGATATTTTAGTTTTTGTGCTGTTGTCACTGCGCTGTAATTTCAGGATTGTCTCTGTTAGTTTATGTTATACTCTTTGCTTGTTAATACAGTATATGTGTTTCACCTTTGGTCTCATATTTTTTTAATCCTATGCAATCAGATTCCATAGTATCTTCATAATTGTTACAATATACCCAGCAACACTTTGAAGATGGTCATCAAGAAGTGCTTTAAATTTGGCACAACAGTGAGATTACCTAGAACTGGAAGTCCGTCAAAAATTGATGAAATGAAGAAAATTGGTCCAGCAGCCTGCCAAGAGCTACAGGTGCATCTCTCAAAATTAGAATATCATCAAAAAGTTAATTTATTTCAATTCTTCAATACAAAAAGTGAAACTTGTATATTAGATAGAGTCATTACAAATAGAGTGATCTATTTCAAGTGTTTATTTTTGTTAATGGGGCTCCTTTTGCATCAATTATTGCATCAATGCGATATGGCATTGAGGCAATCAGCCTGTGGCACTGCTGAGGTGTTATGGAAGCTCAGGTTGCTTTGATAGCAGCCTTCAGCTCGTCAGTATTGTTGGGTCTGATGTCTTTCATCTCCTTGACAATGGTTAAGGTCTGGTGAGTTTGCTGGCCAATCAAGCACAGTGATACTGTTGTTTTTATACCAGGTATTGGTACTTTTGACAGTGTGAACAGGTGCCAAGTCCTGCTGGAGGATGAAATGTCCATCTCAAAAAAGCTTGTTGGCAGAGGGAAGCATAAAGTGCTACAAAATTTCCTGGTAGATGGTTGCACTGACTTTGGTCTTGAATAAACACAGTGAAGCTACACCAGCAGATGACATGGCTCCCAAAACCATCATTGATTGTGGATTTTCCGACGGGTGCACAACTTCATGCACTCACTTGATAGATGACTGATATGGCTTTTAGACCGTGTATCCTCAAAATTCCTCTGGGATACTTTTCAATGGACAGGGTTTGCAGCTTGTATCAGTGCATCCAAGTGAAACAGCCAAATGCAGGCTCACACAGTGCAAGTAAATCAAAACGAACACATCCAGCCCATGAACGGCAGCGCTTTCCAGGACTCACATCCAAAAGTGATATTTTGAACTTTTTCTTTTTTATTATTTGATAAGAGGAGATACAATGCGTTTTGGATTCAGTATATATCCTTCTTCAGGTACATAAAAACACAATACAATTCCTACTAGTAATAGTGAATAGCCTTTTAACCGTGCCCAGAAATGTTTAAAAGGAAAAAATAGGAAAGGGGATAATTTGACCATTGGTAAAGAAAAAAGTGATGACAGCTGGAAATTGAACTTTGTGGCTGCATAGGGGAAATAAAGCTATAAGAACTGTGCTCTCAAAATACTGGTATATCTTGAAATATGACCCTGTTTTGGGTCATTTACTTATCAATAAAAAGACGCCACATCACTGACATGCTCAATAAGGTGATCGCTGGACTTAGACTCTAAAGCGCAAGGCTTCACCTGCATATCACTGGTTACCATAGACTTGACTGGAGAGCCAGCAATAACCAAATGTATGCCATGAGCCTGAGCAGGACAATGGGACCGATTTTTGTGCTGAGCAGCAATCCCAGAGGCTGTACCAGAATGGGGGACCACAGCACCAGATGATGCTGGGGATCTATCCCACACAGCGGGAAAATACCGACGTCTAACAGTTGCATTACTTTAGTTCTTTGCTTTTCCATCTAAAAAGACTTTAGGTTGTTTTACAACTGAATTGTACAGATTATAGGGGCATCTTAAGAGGGATTTGCTGGCTGTTTATATCCACTATATGTGACGAAGTTTTATATTGTGGACATGATGGAAAAAGTTAGATGAACTGCCCTCTGACAACTTTAATAAAAGGACAGGCTGAGTAGAAACAGAGAAAAGATGAGAGCATTTGTTGAACTTGAAGGCATTTGTTGTCATTTGGTACAATACAATACAATGTAGGGTAAAAATGTTCACAAAATCATAGGAGAACAGGAGTCCATTTTTCATTATTTGAGTTCAGGGGCTCTTTAAAGGTAAGCTAAAATGAAGTGATTTGAAAACATTGATAATTACCGTTAGATGAAATGAAATTAGTAACCACCTTTCCAGCTTGCTCTAATAATGGTGAAGTATAAATCCATGACAATAAGTATATTCCTGTTTTTATGCTTTCATCGAGTTATAAAGTGCAGATCATAAATGTAAAATCCAGTCATTTTTTCCATGGCAGATTTTCGATCTTTTGAGTAATTGTTTCAAACTGACATTCATGTCTTTATCATACAGTATGGTGAGAAGAAGAATACGGTCTGGTATAAACAGTTGGTTGTCCTCACTTAACTGCTGATCCATCTAGTGAAGTTTCATTAGGGAGCCATGTGCATTTGCAAAGGATGAATGATTTCATTAGCAGTGAGACTAATAAACTTAGAAAAGTTAATAATGTGAATATGTTTGAGCTGGAATTATGCACAAAGGCACTGTCACTGGAAAAAATTAAAATCTAAAACAATACGAGAGAATTGTGCACAGACTAAAACTAATTTACAATGTGTTTTTAATATAACTATTTTTAGCAATGTATTTTAATCTTTTCCAACTAAATAATTAAATAATAACCTTATAAAACTTAATAAAAGTGAGACCATTAATAGCAGTAGTAAGAATTTATTTTTAAAATACTTTTCTGTTACTTTTTTTTAAAGGCAGAAATGTTTGTAGAATAGAATTAGTAAAATGTGATATGTCCTTAAATATGCTATAGATGTAGTCGTTACATCTCCTATTCATTACACTATTGCATTGCAGGCTGATATATATTTTGTACTGTCCAGGTATCATATCATATTGTCTACTGACTGATGCAACATTATCAAAAACCTAAGAATATTACATTGATTTAGCACTGGTTTAAAAATTCCAGAAAGCGATTCTATATGACTAAATTTTCTAGCCTTCAGTCACCAAGCAAAATATCTTTGGTCCTGAAATGTGTGTTTAGTAGCCACATAAGAGTAATAATACTAAAAATAATATTAATAATAACAATTGTAACAATCCTTATTGTAATGTCTGTACACTCTTTTGCTTTCTCCCCTGCCATGGAGATGTGGTAGGTTAAGACCATGTCCATAAACAGCCATTACACAGTTCGTAGCAGTGATGTCATGTCGGACGCTGTTCAGACCAGGTCGTCCGACAGACAGCGGTAATTCCGCTTTTGACCACTATTTGCTCATTGGCGTCTGCTAGATTTTATCTAGCTGTTCCGGGGTTAATTTACCTAATCCTTGGATTGGAAGCTGGGCCATGCCCACTGCCTTTAAATAGTTCTCCTGATCTTTGGGCGTCGCCGATTATAGCTTCTGTCTTGTGCGTTGTTATCTCAGTCTGGTGAGGAGAGCTGGTGGTTGGAGATTCGTTGCTGGTGGTGTATTTTCCTTTGTCTTATTTACTCCTTCCTATATTTGTATTTATTTTGCCCTGCACATTTATAGTGTATTCCTGAGTGACTGCGGCATGGTGTATATTTTCCTTTATCCTTGTCTGTGCTAACTGTGGGTATTGGGGAATAACATCTTCACTGGGTGGTGGGTGGAGGTTTCAGCCTAGGGCTGAGATCAGGAGACAGGGTGAGGTTCGAGGCCTGGACATGCACACCTTCAGTGTAAACTCCAGGTGGAGGGTCAGTCAGGATTTCCCTAGTCTGAGGGAAACTGCAGGGGCCCGGGTTATTAGCTCTCGCTCACCTAGTCTCTCCCTGACAAGTGACTCATTTTTAAGATTATCTCAGCTCAGGAACATTTTTTTAATCACAACTAATCGTGGAACTTATTATTCCAAGATCTAGTGATTAAAATTAACTTTGTCAGCAGGAAAACCCATTTAAATTTATATTCAGTGGATTTAATAATTTCTCTACTTCTTTTTGGTCATCTTTACAAGTGTTAAAACTCAGACTTGCTTATTAATCTACACAGTTCTACATGGTACAGTTCCTGTTCTACAGAACTTATTTCTTTGAATCACATCTCCATTAACTCTAGCTCCGCTGTGTCCTCTACAGCTATCCTTATCATTAGAGATTTCAACTTTTGAAACGCGAATTCACTGACTTTGCCAAATTTTCCCCAAAAACTTGATTGGCGGTGAATAGATTGACACTAATTTCAATACTGGAAAGTTTCTAATTTATTGTAAAATACATGTGGGGGGAAGATAGATAGAGAACCTCATTGACCATAAGAACTTACTCTTTACAGAAAAATATTGAAATTTGAGAGGCCTCAGTGATTGATACCTTTTAATTGTCAAATGAAAAGTACACTTTATAGATGAGCTAGAAAGAGAGTGTGAACCCTGATGAGCATAACAGCTGAATTTTCACGGACAAACAAGAGACGATCACCCTGACCTCAAAGCTTACAATTTAGAGATGAAGAAGAAAAGATAGAAAGAGAACCCTGCTAATTATAAGAGCTTACACTTTATAGGTGAGCGAGAGAAAGAGAGAGGAACCTGCTGACCATAAGAGTTTACACACTACAGGAGAGATGGTACACTGCTGACTATGAAAGCTTACATTTTACATAAGAGAGAAACTTACCAAGTGATTCTAGAGATGGAAAATGACTCTACCGCATAAACTGCACTCCAATAGAAACAAATGCTTTGTGATGGCCCAGCTACTGACCACCACTGTGCAAGGTATGATAGAAATATCATAGCTGTAGGGCATTATGAGGGAAGCCCCCGCGGCAACACAAAATAACATTTGCTTGCTCTCTGATGCTTCAGCAATGTGAAAAATGGTTCCAAGAAAGTAATTTTTTGCGAACCGCAAAGCAATTTTCAAAATGTTTGAATATGTGTAAAATTGCGAATTTCAGGAAATGTTGTAAATAAATCCATTCATATCTTCTTGTCAAATAACTATGTATATGTATTCTTTTATGCGCAGAGACTGGCCCTTTGGTACGTCCATTTAGTTTTGTTTTTTTTACATTCCCCTTGACCAACACATGATACAAGTTCAATGGACAAAAACAGCACCATCTATCTATTGTGTCACTTCTCCCAGTGTAGATTGTATGTAATCCACTATGGGCATTGACTCTCTTTTTTGTTTATCATCATTATTACTAGCAGGAGTGGAAGTATGGAAGAAATGCCATTCTTCATGGAAGCAGGTTCTTCACTAATGACAATAAATGGTAAAGAGCAGGATCGATAGCTGCATTACCCACTGGAAAATAAAGCATCAATTGATCACTGGCAATATGCATAAGTAGGAGAAAAGCACTACACTGCATTGAGCAGGGGTTGGACACGATGAACCTTGAGGTCCCTTCCAACTCTAACATTCTATGATTGTATGAAAAGCTGATGATGCAACTGGTAAAGTCATTTGATCACCAGCATCAGTGGTCAAAAAATGATTAGTAACATGTTTTGGAAATGATGCAGTGTTTTCATCAGATTTAAAAAGCTGTCTGCTAGCTGTAAGCCAAGATACCTGGCTCGTTATTATATCAGCCTTTTTATAACAGTCTTTGGGGAAGTAAATGGTATTGAAATAGATCTTGTACTGATATTTAATATGTTGCCAATTGAAATCTGGGGCAAATACTTTATGACCCCTGATTTGTGGCATGTTCTAATAGCATTTCTAGGGATGAAGACACGGAGACATCGCCTGGTACAGTATAAGATTCAGATATGCTTGATATTGTGTTGTTCAATATTATTACATGTATTTTACTCTTAATTGTACAGGCTCTTCCTAAAACCTACCAATCTCACTTTGTTTTACAGTATAAAAATATGTAATTACTTAATTCAATGGTTCATTGTTCCATTAAGCTGTCTATATGACAATCAATGTGTACTATCCTTTTCAAAATCTGACAATGAATGAAAACCATTTCAGAAAAGCAGCAGAAAAAGTTAGCATCAGAGATATGAGTATCTTGGGGAAAAAAACCTCTCTTTTCCCTTGATTCTCCAAAACGCAGATCACTCGGAGTCTCAACACATAACTGTAATTAGTATATAATATATTTTGATGATTGCCATATGCATTGTTAGTCGATACTATTGTTTCCATTGCGTCTCTTATTTGCATGCAGTTGTCTCACAGAAACAATGGGTATTACTCATTAAGCAAGTTTATTACATAGTTTTTATTTGGAACCAAAGTCTCATAAACCTAAAAAAAATAAATTTACAATTCCCAGCTGCCACTTAAATATACACCTGTTTGAAATATGAGACAATACTTTCTTGAATTTCACAAGGACACTTCTCGGTTGTACAAATGCAACATCTAATTGTTCTCATTTTAATATCCGCACACATATATACCAAAGCTTGCCAGCAAGTTAACTAAGGCAGTTAAAAGCGATGCATGTGTGTACTGTGTAAATCCATTGCATCGATGATCCAACAGCTTGCTTATGCACCTATTTGGCGAGGTTTAGGAAATTAGAACAGCTTTTCTTTTCTGGCAGAATCAAGCAATATAGCACTCCCTGGAGTGTTAAAGAAAAGTATATCACGGCACATACTGCAGTAAGTATGTCGGCTTTTGTGTCATTTCAACTCCATTTCACTTCACATAAAAAATAGACAATGTTGAAATAGACAAACAATGAGGTAAGAAAAATAAAATAATACCTAATTTCTTGTAAATTAGACTCAAATAATTAGATTATAAATGGAATCATTGGAAAAGTGAACTTCAATAAATTGCAGATATCTTTAAAAAAATTGATTTGTACATTAGAAACACGCTAATGATGACATGCACTTTAACAAAGTATTTGCTCTGAAAATTTTTGATGAAATGAAATGTACTTTTTTTAATAATGTCAAGGCTAGATGGAAAGCATTATTCAAAGGCCACTTTATGATAAGGTAAAGATCTTTTTCATGACTTGCTTTACATGTATGACTCTTTTGCAAGTCAATTTTTTGGTCCTCAGTTCAGAAACGACCAATGATAAATTAGGATTAAGACAGTTGTGGATCAAAACGTATCAACTCTTGCCATCACTTTGTTTCGTGATTTTTTTTATATATATATGTTTGTTGACCTAATAAAGTGAGTTTTCAATTCATCTATTTTTTTCAGCCACTTTTGTCTTTCTTTCTTGCAAATAGTTTGTATCTTCTCCCTGTGTTTGTGCCCTCAATCCAATCATAAACTATATGAAATTTAGACTGTGGGGCCCACTCGAGGTAGTGAATGGTGGCAATGTCTGTTAGTCACTGTTTAAAATCATTAAAATGATGAATTCATTAAAATGACTAACTTTTACCTTATGATATGTGCTCTATGTTTTGTTGAGATTAAAATATGGCTATAACAAATTTCTAAATCACTGTATTTTTGTTTACTTTACATTTAGTACAGCATCCCAAATTTAGGAAATTGGGGTTCAACATACAGTGGGGAAAATAAGTACATTGATTTGATACATTGCCGATGTTGCAAGTTTTCCCACCTTTTTTCACAATTACACTTCAATTGTGAGAGGCAGAATCTTGAAATAAAAAAGAGAAAGTCACATTGTATGATTTTTAAAATAATTAAAATGTATTTTATTGCATGAAATAAGTATTTGATCACCTACTTACAGCAAGAACTCTGTCTCTCACAGATTTGTTAGTTTTTCTTTAAGAAGCCCTCCTACTCTACATTCGTTACCTATATTAATTGCACCTGTTTTAACTTGTTAACTGTATAAGACACCTGTCCATGCACTCAATCAATCACACTCCAACCTCTCTACCAAGATCAAAGAGCTGTCTATGGATATCAGGGACAAAATTGTAGACCTGCCCAAGGTCTGGATGGGCTCCATGCAAGATCTTGCCTCGTGGGGTAAGGTTAATTCTGAGAAAGGTCAAGAATTAGCTCAGAGCTACATGATAGGACATGGTCACTTACCTGAATAGAGCTGGGACAACAGTCTCAAATATTAGCTTTATTAACACACTACGCCATCATGGATTAAAGTCCTGCAGGATAGGGAAGGTCACACAAGAACAAGTCCAGGCCCATTATAAGTTTGACAATGACCATTTGGATGATCCAGAGGGGGCATGGAAGAAGGTTATTTGGTCAGATGAGACCAAAATAGAATGTTTTGGTATTAACTCCACTTACAGTGTTTGGAAGAAAAAGAAGGATGAGTACAACACCAAGAACACCTTCCCAATTGTGAAGCGTGGTGGGTGAAACATCATACTTGAGGGGTGCTTTTTTTCAAAAATGACAGTACAACTGTACCATATTGAACAGAGGATGGATAGGTTCATGTATTGTGAGATTTTGTCCAACAACTTCCTTCCCTCAGTTTGAGCATTGAAGATGGGTTGTGCTGGGGTCTTCCAGCATTACAATTACCTGAAACATACAATCAGGGCAAGCATTTCAAGGTTCTGGTGTGACCTAGCCAGTCTCCAGACCTGAACCTAATAGAAAATCTTTGGAGGGAGCTGGAAACTGAAAGATGTTGAGAAAATCTGTATGGAGGAGTAGGACAAAATTCCTTCTGCAGTGTGTGCCAACTTGGTTGAAAACTACAGGAAACATCTGACCTCTGTAATTGCAAGCAAAGATTTATGTGACAAATATTAAGTTCAGTTTTTCTTTTGTATCAAATGGATATTAATTTTTATTTTTAGATTCTGTCTCTCACAGTTGAAGTGTGCCTACAATAAAAATTACAGACCTCTCCATTCCTTGTAGGTGGGAAAACTTGTAAAATCGGAAGTTTATTAAATACACTACTTATTTTCCCCACTGTATATGCATATCTCTGTCTATCTATCTATTTATCTATCTATCTAAAATGGATTGGCCAATTCATGCTCTAAAAACCTTCATTTTTGTAAGTTCATCTTACTGAATAATAATACAGTTTCGATTCATTGTCTCCAGTGTTTGCATATATTTGGCTCCTTTACAGTGCTGCTGTATTTTCTTTATAATACCTTTCCCATTTTGGGTCAGTTAGGATTACCATAATTATTAATATTTGCCAAATGCCAGAATAATGAGAGAAAGAATGTTTTAAGGCATTTGTATTACTTACTGCGAAGACAAAAGTTTACATACTCTAAGATACCCTAAGATTACTATGCCTTTAAACAATTCTGGACTGCCCATATGATGATGTCATGTGTTTGGAATCCTCTGATATGTTTTTTGGCGACGTCTGAGTTAATTAGAGACCCACTTTTGGATGTATTTTAATGCACACCTGAAACATGTACTACAGTTTTGAAATTAAAACTATTTCTCACAGCATCAAGTTGAGTGCCAGGTTTTCATATTTAGAGATAGCATTGGCGTGCACTCAGGTCAAATGCGGATAGGTGCAGGCTGAACCAGTGGAGTCACAAAAAAGTAAGAAACAGCCGCACTCAAAGTGCGGCTGTTTCTTACTTATTTGAGGTTTTCATATTTATGCAGCCTTAAAAAACCTGACTGGACATTTTATGAAAGCACTTCCTGTGCCTAACTCATCCGGAGTGAGTACAAACCTCTATAACATATATATATATATATATATATATATATATATATATATATATATATATATATATATATATCTACAGTTATGTCCATATATATTTGGACAGAGACAACATTTTTCTAATTTTGGTTATAGACATTACCACAATGAATTTTAAACAAAACAATTCAGATGCAGTTGAAGTTCAGACTTTCAGCTTTCATTTGAGGGTATCCACAATAAAATTGGATGAAGGGTTTAGGAGTTTCAGCTCCTTAACATGTGCGACCCTGTTTTTAAAGGGACCAAAAGTAATAGGACAATTGACTCCAAGGCTATTTCATGAACAGGTGTGGGCAATCCCTTCGTTATGTCATTCTCAATTAAGCAGATAAAAGACCTGGAGTTGATTTGAGGTGTGGTGCTTGCATTTGGAAGGTTTTGCTGTGAAGTAAACATGCGGTCAAAGGAGCTCTCCATGCAAGTGAAACAAGCCATCCTTAAGCTGCGAAAACAGAAAAAAACAAGCCGAGAAATTGCTACAATATTAGGAGTGGCAAAATCTACAGTTTGGTACATCCTGAGAAAGAAAGAAAGCACTGTGGTGAACTCATCAATGCAAAAAGACCTGGGCGTCCACGGAAGACAACAGTGGTGGAGGATAGAAGAATAATCTCCATGGTGAAGAGAAACCCCTTCACAACAGCCAACCAAGTGAACAACACTCTCCAGGAGGTAGGCGTATCAATATCCAAATCTACCATAAAGAGAAGACTGCATGAAAGTAAATACAGAAGGTTCACTGCACGGTGCAAGCCACTCATAAGAATCAAGAATAAAAAGGCTAGACTGGACTTTGCTAAAAAACATCTAAAAAAGCCAGCACAGTTCTGGAAGAACATTCTTTGGACAGATGAAACCATGATCAACCTCTACCAGAATGATAGAAAGAGAAATGTATGGCGAAGGCGTGGTACAGCTCATGATCCAAAGCATACCACATCATCTGTAAACCACGACGGAGGCAGTGTGATGGCTTGGGCATGCATGGCTGCCAGTGGCACTGGGTCACTAGTGTTTATTGATGATGTGACACAGGACAGAAGCAGCCGAATGAATTCTGAGGTATTCAGAGCCACACTGTGTGCTCAGATCCAGCCAAATGCAGCCAAACTGATTGGTCGTCGTTTCATCCTACAGATAGACAATGACCCAAAACATGAAGCCAAAGCAACCCAGGAGTTAATTAAATCAAAGAAGTGGAATATTCTTGAATGGCCAACTCAGTCACCTGATCTCAACCAAATTGAGCATGCATTTCACTTGTTAACCCCTTCACCCCCAAGGGTGGTTTGCACGTTAATGACCGAGCCAATTTTTACAATTCTGACCACTGTCCCTTTATGAGGTTATAACTCTGGAACGCTTCAACGGATCTTGGCGATTCAGACATAGTTTTCTCGGGACATATTGTACTTCATGATAATGGTAAAATTTCTTCGATATAACTTGCGCTTATTTGTGAAAAAACCAAATATTTGGCGAAAATTTTGAAAATTTCGCAATTTTCCAACTTTGAATTTTTATGCCCTTAAATCACAGACATATGTCACGCAAAATACTTAATAAGTAACATTTCCCACATGTCTACTTTACATCAGCACAATTTTGGAACCAAAATTTTTTTTTGTGACGGAGTTATAAGGGTTAAAAGTTGACCAGCAATTTCTCATTTTTACAACACCATTTTTTTTTAGGGACCACATCTCATTTGAAGTAATTTTGAGGGGTCTATATGATAGAAAATACCCAAGTGTGACACCATTCTAAAAACTGCACCCCTCAAGGTACTCAAAACCACTTTCAAAAAGTTTATTAACCCTTCAGGTGTTTCACAGGAATTTTTGGAATGTTTAAATAAAAATAAACATTTAACTTTTTTTCACACAAAATTTATTTCAGCTCCAATTTGTTTTATTTTACCAAGGGTAACAGGAAAAAATAGACCCCAAAATTTGTTGTACAATTTGTCCTGAGTACGCTGATACCCCATATGTGGGGGTAAACCACTGTTTGGGCGCATGACAGAGCTCGGAAGGAAAGGAGCGCCATTTGACTTTTCAATGCAAAATTGACTGGAATTGAGATGGGACGCCATGTTGCATTTGGAGAGCCCCTGATGTGCCTAAACATTGAAACCCCCCACAAGTGACACCATTTTGGAAAGTAGACCCCCTAAGGATCTTATCTAGATGTGTGGTGAGCACTTTGACCCAACAAGTGCTTCACAGAAGTTTATAATGCAGAGCTGTAAAAATAAAAAATCATATTTTTTCACAAAAATGATCTTTTCGCCCCCAATTTTTTATTTTCCCAAGGGTAAGAGAAGAAATTGGACCGGAAAAATTGTTGTGTAATTTGTCCTGAGTACGCTGATACCCCATATGTGGGTGTAAACCATTGTTTGGGCGCAGGGCAGAGCTCGGAAGGGAAGGAGCGCCATTTGACTTTTCAATGCAAAATTGACTGGAATTGAGATGGGACGCCATGTTGCGTTTGGAGAGCCCCTGATGTGCCTAAACATTGAAACCCTGTACAAGTGACACCATTTTGGAAAGTAGACCCCTTAAGGAACTTATCTAGATGTGTGTTGAGCACTTTGACCCAACAAGTGCTTCACAGAAGTTTATAATGCAGAGCCGTAAAAATAAAAAATCATATTTTTTCACAAAAATGATTTTTTCGCCCCCATTTTTTTATTTCCCCAAGAGTAAGAGAAGAAATTAGACCACAAAAGTTGTTGTGCAATTTGTCCTGAGTACGACGATACCCCATATGTGGGGGTAAACCACTGTTTGGGCGCATAGCAGAGCTCGGAAGGGAAGGAGCGCTATTTTACTTTTCAATGCAAAATTGACTGGAATTAAGATGGGATGCCATGTTGCGTTTGGAGAGCCCCTGATGTGCCTAAACATTAAAAAACCCCACAAGTGACACCATTTTGGAAAGTAGACCCCCTAAGGAACTTATCTAGATGTGTTTTGAGAGCTTTGAACCCCCAAGTGTTTTACTACAGTTTATAACGCAGAGCCGTGAAAATAAAAATTCTTTTTTTTTTCTCAAAAATGATTTTTAGCCCCCAGTTTTGTATTTTCACAAGGGTATCAGGATAAATTGGACCCCAAAAGTTGTTGTCCAGTTTGTCCTGAGTACGCTGATACCCCATATGTGGGGGGGAACCACTGTTTGGGCGCATGACAGAGCTCGGAAGGGAAGGAGCACCATTTGGAATGCAGACTTAAATGGATTGGTCTGCAGGCGTCACGTTGCATTTGCAGAGCCCCTGATGTACCCAAACAGTACAAACCACCCACAAGTGACCCCATATTGGAAACTAGACCCCCCAAGGAACTTATCTAGATGTGTTGTGAGAACTTTGAACCCCCAAGTGTTTCACTACAGTTTATAACGCAGAGCCGTGAAAATAATTTTTTTTTTTTTTCACAAAAATTATTTTTAGCCCCCAGTTTTGTATTTTCACAAGGGTATCAGGATAAATTGGACCCCAAAAGTTGTTGTCCAATTTGTCCTGAGTACGCTGATACCCCATATGTGGGGGGGAACCACTGTTTGGGCGCATGACAGAGCTTGGAAGGGAAGGAGCGCCATTTGGAATGCAGACTTAAATGGATTGGTCTGCAGGCGTCACGTTGCATTTGCAGAGCCCCTGATGTACCCAAACAGTACAAACCCCCCACAAGTGACCCCATATTGGAAACTAGACCCCCCAAGGAACTTATCTAGATGTGTTGTGAGAACTTTGAACCCCCAAGTGTTTCACTACAGTTTATAACGCAGAGCCGTGAAAATAATAATTCTTTTTTTTTTCACAAAAATGATTTTTAGCCCCCAGTTTTGTATTTTCACAAGGGTATCAGGATAAATTGGACCCCAAAAGTTGTTGTCCAATTTGTCCTGAGTACGCTGATACCCCATATGTGGGGGGGAACCACTGTTTGGGCGCATGACAGAGCTCGGAAGGGAAGGAGCGCCATTTGGAATGCAGACTTAAATGGATTGGTCTGCAGGCGTCACGTTGCATTTGCAGAGCCCCTGATGTACCCAAACAGTACAAACCACCCACAAGTGACCCCATATTGGAAACTAGACCCCCCAAGGAACTTATCTAGATGTGTTGTGAGAACTTTGAACCCCCAAGTGTTTCACTACAGTTTATAACGCAGAGCCGTGAAAATAAAAATTCTTTTTTTTTTCACAAAAATTAATTTTAGCCCCCAGTTTTGTATTTTCCCAAGGGTAGCAGGAGAACTTGGACCCCAAAAGATGATGTCCAATTTGTCCTGAGTACGCTGATACCCCATATGTTGGGGTAAACCCCTGTTTGGGCACACGGGAGAGCTCTGAAGGGAAGGAGCACTGTTTTCCTTTTTCAACGCAGAATTGGCTGGAATTCAGATCGGATGCCATGTCCCGTTTGGAGAGCCCCTGATGTGACTAAACAGTGGAAACTAGAGTTGAGCGACTTTCATTTTTTTAAGATCGAGTCGGGTTTTGTGAAACCCGATTTTGTCCAGAGTCGAGTCGAGTGCAGTCGGCCGATTATCGCTAAAAGTCGGGGATCGACCGAAACACGAAACCCAATGCAAGTCAATGGGGAAGCATAGTCGGCAGTGAGTGGAGGCCAGGAAAACACCTACAGTGCCCATTTTAATGCCAAAAACATCCATTCTTGTTTCTGAAGCTTGTCAATCTTACTTAACTTTATAATAATAGTTGGGCATAGGGAATTGGGGGTCATTTGGCAAAAGTTGTGGGGGGAGTAGGGCCGGCTCAAGTTTTTCGTGGGCCCAGGAAATGCGGACTACGTCACGGCGGTGTTGCAGGGAAAGGTAAGTATTTCAACGTTGCAAGTGCTGTGATCCTGAGCAAGCAGGGGGGGCCCACTCGTTCGCATTGGCACTGGCACAGGGCCCCTCAAAGTACAGCGATGTGTGTTTGCATGGCGGGGGCGCCTCCCACCAGCAGCGACACTTTTGCGTACTCTGAGGGGCCCTGTGCCAGTGACGTCGCCAACGAGTATGCCCCCCCACCTGATGAAGGAACCTGCACTTTCATCTGCACCTTCCTCTCTGTCCCTGTGTAAGGTGGTATAACATGCGGGAAGGGGAACCTTACTTTCAGCAGGGTCAGATTCTGGCTGTGTAGAGTATAAGGGGAATGTAGTGGTCTAGGTCAATGTACCAGCAGACTCATCTAGCAGTGGCTGGGCAATGGGCAGGATGAGGAGGAAACAGATATAGGGCCAAAGAATAAAGTAGGCTAAATGCAGTTCAAAATTGGTAACAGGACTAAACAGGCGGCATTGCTTTGTTCAGTGGAGTAGCAAACCCAAGAGCAGCAGACACTGTTTCAAGGGCATAACCACACTAGTAGGCCAAATGCAGTTTAATATCTGATAGTATAGGGCGAAAGCCAGAATGTGGAAGCTCAGCTTTGTTCAGTTGAGGACAACACCAGGCAGGGGCAGACAGACACCTTTAGTAGGCCGGAACAGCCAATTTTTTAAAAAAACAGCAGTTAGTAAGAGGCAGAAGGTAGAAGCTCAGCTTTATTCAGTTGAGGACAACACCAGGCAGGGGCAGACATTCACCTTTAGTAGGCCGGAACAGCCAATTGCATTTTTAAAAATGGTAATTTGGAACAGAAGGTTGAAGCTCAGCTTTATTCAGTTGAGGACAACACCAGGCAGGGGCAGACAGACACCTTTAGTAGGCCGGAACAGCCAATTGCATTTTTAAAAATGGTAATTTGGAACAGAAGGTAGAAGCTCAGCTTTATTCAGTTGAGGACAACACCAGGCAGGGGCAGACATTCACCTTTAGTAGGCCGGAACAGCCAATTGCATTTTTAAAAATGGTAATTTGGAACAGAAGGTTGAAGCTCAGCTTTATTCAGTTGAGGACAACACCAGGCAGGGGCAGTCAGACACCTTTAGTAGGCCGGAACAGCCAATTTTTTTTAAAAAACAGCAGTTAGTAAGAGGCAGAAGGTAGAAGCTCAGCTTTATTCAGTTGAGGACAACACCAGGCAGGGGCAGACAGACACCTTTAGTAGGCCGGAACAGCCAATTGCATTTTTAAAAATGGTAATTTGGAACTGAAGGTTGAAGCTCAGCTTTATTCAGTTGAGGACAACACCAGGCAGGGGCAGACAGACACCTTTAGTAGGCCGGAACAGCCAATGGCATTTTTAAAAATGGTAATTTGGAACAGAAGGTAGAAGCTCAGCTTTATTCAGTTGAGGACAACACCAGGCAGGGGCAGACATTCACCTTTAGTAGGCCGGAACAGCCAATTGCATTTTTAAAAATGGTAATTTGGAACTGAAGGTTGAAGCTCAGCTTTATTCAGTTGAGGACAACACCAGGCAGGGGCAGACAGACACCTTTAGTAGGCCGGAACAGCCAATTTTTAAAAAAAACAGCAGTTAGTAAGAGGCAGAAGGTAGAAGCTCAGCTTTATTCAGTTGAGGACAACACCAGGCAGGGGCAGACAGACACCTTTAGTAGGCCGGAACAGCCAATTGCATTTTTAAAAATGGTAATTTGGAACAGAAGGTTGAAGCTCAGCTTTATTCAGTTGAGGACAACACCAGGCAGGGGCAGACAGACACCTTTAGTAGGCCGGAACAGCCAATTGCATTTTTAAAAATGGTAATTTGGAACAGAAGGTAGAAGCTCAGCTTTATTCAGTTGAGGACAACACCAGGCAGGGGCAGACAGACACCTTTAGTAGGCCGGAACAGCCAATTTTTAAAAAAAACAGCAGTTAGTAAGAGGCAGAAGGTAGAAGCTCAGCTTTATTCAGTTGAGGACAACACCAGGCAGGGGCAGACAGACACCTTTAGTAGGCCGGAACAGCCAATTGCATTTTTAAAAATGGTAATTTGGAACAGAAGGTTGAAGCTCAGCTTTATTCAGTTGAGGACAACACCAGGCAGGGGCAGACAGACACCTTTAGTAGGCCGGAACAGCCAATTTTTTAAAAAAACAGCAGTTAGTAAGAGGCAGAAGGTAGAAGCTCAGCTTTATTCAGTTGAGGACAACACCAGGCAGGGGCAGACAGACACCTTTAGTAGGCCGGAACAGCCAATTGCATTTTTAAAAATGGTAATTTGGAACAGAAGGTTGAAGCTCAGCTTTATTCAGTTGAGGACAACACCAGGCAGGGGCAGACAGACACCTTTAGTAGGCCGGAACAGCCAATTTTTTAAAAAAACAGCAGTTAGTAAGAGGCAGAAGGTAGAAGCTCAGCTTTATTCAGTTGAGGACAACACCAGGCAGGGGCAGACAGACACCTTTAGTAGGCCGGAACAGCCAATTGCATTTTTAAAAATGGTAATTTGGAACTGAAGGTTGAAGCTCAGCTTTATTCAGTTGAGGACAACACCAGGCAGGGGCAGACAGACACCTTTAGTAGGCCGGAACAGCCAATTTTTTAAAAAAACAGCAGTTAGTAAGAGGCAGAAGGTAGAAGCTCAGCTTTATTCAGTTGAGGACAACACCAGGCAGGGGCAGACAGACACCTTTAGTAGGCCGGAACAGCCAATTGCATTTTTAAAAATGGTAATTTGGAACTGAATGTTGAAGCTCAGCTTTATTCAGTTGAGGACAACACCAGGCAGGGGCAGACAGACACCTTTAGTAGGCCGGAACAGCCAATGGCATTTTTAAAAATGGTAATTTGGAACAGAAGGTAGAAGCTCAGCTTTATTCAGTTGAGGACAACACCAGGCAGGGGCAGACATTCACCTTTAGTAGGCCGGAACAGCCAATTGCATTTTTAAAAATGGTAATTTGGAACTGAAGGTTGAAGCTCAGCTTTATTCAGTTGAGGACAACACCAGGCAGGGGCAGACAGACACCTTTAGTAGGCCGGAACAGCCAATGGCATTTTTAGAAATGGTAATTTGGAACAGAAGGTAGAAGCTCAGCTTTATTCAGTTGAGGACAACACCAGGCAGGGGCAGACATTCACCTTTAGTAGGCCGGAACAGCCAATGGCATTTTTAGAAATGGTAATTTGGAACAGAAGGTAGAAGCTCAGCTTTATTCAGTTGAGGACAACACCAGGCAGGGGCAGACATTCACCTTTAGTAGGCCGGAACAGCCAATTGCATTTTTAAAAATGGTAATTTGGAACAGAAGGTTGAAGCTCAGCTTTATTCAGTTGAGGACAACACCAGGCAGGGGCAGACAGACACCTTTAGTAGGCCGGAACAGCCAATTTTATAAAAAAAAAAGCAGTTAATAAGAGGCAGAAGGTAGAAGCTCAGCTTTATTCAGTTGCAGCTTCTTGGCAATAATATAAAGAAGACGCGACAGGACAACACTCGGTGGATGCCATATCTGTGTTTTCAATGGAAAAAAACCTTTCAGTTAACTACTTGCAGGAGCAAGTTTTTGTAGCTGGTGGACAATTTTTTTTAAAAAAAGCAGTTAATAAGAGGCAGAAGGTAGAAGCTCAGCTTTATTCAGTTGCAGCTTCTTGGCAATAATATAAAGAAGACGCGACAGGACAACACTCGGTGGATGCCATATCTGTGTTTTCAATGGAAAAAAACCTTTCAGTTAACTACTTGCAGGAGAAAGTTTTTGTAGCTGGTGGCCAATTTTTGTACTGTACCAGTTTTTTGTTGTATGTGTTTTTGTTTTTAATGTTAAAATGTCTGCATTTGATATCTCTCCAGTATTTTCTTTTTTATAAGCAAAATACTGCAGTTTTACATCGGTTACATGGATACACAGGCAGCTTGGTGGTGAGTGGAGGAGTATTTAAAGTAGGGACCGCAGACAGGCTATCAAAGGCCTAAAATAACAAACAATAGGCTCATGGCAGCTTTACAGCGGTTACATGGATACACAGGCAGCTTGGTGGTGAGTGGAGGAGTATTTAAAGTAGGGACCGCAGACAGGCTATCAAAGGCCTAAAATAACAAACAATAGGCTTATGGCAGTTTTACAGCGGTTACATGGATACACGGGCAGGCAGCTTGGTGGTCAGTGGAGGAGTATTTAAAGTAGGGACCGCAGACAGGCTATCAAAGGCCTAAAATAACAAACAATAGGCTCATGGCAGCTTTACAGCGGTTACATGGATACACGGGCAGGCAGCTGGTGATGAGTGGAGGAGTATTTAAAGTAGGGACCGCAGACAGGCTATCAAAGGCCTAAAATAACAAACAATAGGCTCATGGCAGCTTTACAGCGGTTACATGGATACACAGGCAGCTTGGTGGTGAGTGGAGGAGTATTTAAAGTAGGGACCGCAGACAGGCTATCAAAGGCCTAAAATAACAAACAATAGGCTTATGGCAGTTTTACAGCGGTTACATGGATACACGGGCAGGCAGCTTGGTGGTCAGTGGAGGAGTATTTAAAGTAGGGACCGCAGACAGGCTATCAAAGGCCTAAAATAACAAACAATAGGCTCATGGCAGCTTTACAGCGGTTACATGGATACACGGGCAGGCAGCTGGTGATGAGTGGAGGAGTATTTAAAGTAGGGACCGCAGACAGGCTATCAAAGGCCTAAAATAACAAACAATAGGCTCATGGCAGCTTTACAGCGGTTACATGGATACACAGGCAGCTTGGTGGTGAGTGGAGGAGTATTTAAAGTAGGGACCGCAGACAGGCTATCAAAGGCCTAAAATAACAAACAATAGGCTCATGGCAGCTTTACAGCGGTTACATGGATACACAGGCAGCTTGGTGGTGAGTGGAGGAGTATTTAAAGTAGGGACCGCAGACAGGCTATCAAAGGCCTAAAATAACAAACAATAGGCTCATGGCAGCTTTACAGCGGTTACATGGATACACAGGCAGCTTGGTGGTGAGTGGAGGAGTATTTAAAGTAGGGACCGCAGACAGGCTATCAAAGGCCTAAAATAACAAACAATAGGCTCATGGCAGCTTTACAGCGGTTACATGGATACACGGGCAGGCAGCTGGTGATGAGTGGAGGAGTATTTAAAGTAGGGACCGCAGACAGGCTATCAAAGGCCTAAAATAACAAACAATAGGCTCATGGCAGCTTTACAGCGGTTACATGGATACACAGGCAGCTTGGTGGTGAGTGGAGGAGTAGTGCAAGGAGTGTCTGTCCCAGTACTCCCAAAATATAAATAGATGTTAATGTCTCGCAAAACAACCAAAACAAAAAAAAAGGTGGCATACTTAGGTACAGGGGTGGGCTCATCTACTGAGTTTCTGACATAGTAATTTGGCAGTAACTATTTAATGGTGCCAATATAGGACACAGACACAGACTACTTTAAGTTGCATCATAGATGTCTACAAATTTGTATTGTCAGTGCCAGACATTGAATGATGTCAGCGAATAGACTAAAGATTGGTGGAGCTGTGCGACATAATTTTGCACGTGGTAGAGCACATTTTGAGCTGGGGTAGGGGGGAACTCTCTTGAGGCCGGCGGGACCGCCCCAGGGCCCCTCATGTTACAACGGTGTGTCTGACGTTGGGTGCGCACCACCACCGCCAGAGACACTACATTGTACTATGAGGGACCCAGTAGCAATGCCGTCAACCAAAAGCGAGCACACCCACCTCTTCAGACAAACAGCAGTCTCACGGGTGCTTGCGCCAAGTCGCGATACCACGGCCCCGTGTGGGGAGTTTTGCCATTTAGGGAGGTGTAAACATGTCGTATGCTGTACAATCAGCTGCAGCAAATTAGACATTAGAAAAGTAATTCACAGGCAAGAGCTTTTCATAGGAAAGCTAGGTGTCGGCCGGGCAAGGTGGGGCAAAAGATTTCGAAATCCAGTTGTGGTTCATTTTAATGAATGTTAGATCGTCAACATTTTGGGTAGCCAGACGAGTCCTTTTTTCGGTTAATATTGAACCTGCAGCACTGAATACTCTTTCTGATAGGACACTTGCTGCCGGGCAAGCAAGCTCCTGCAATGCATATTCTGCCAATTCTGGCCAGGTGTCTAATTTGGAGGCCCAGTAATCAAATGGGAATGACGGTTGAGGGAGAACATCGATAAGGGATGAAAAATAGTTAGTATCCATACTGGACAAATGTTGTCTCCTGTCACTTTCAATTGATGCAGCAGTACCTGTCCTGTCTGCGGTCATAGCAAAATCACTCCACAACCTGGTCAGAAAACCCCTCTGTCCAACGCCACTTCTGATGTGTGCACCCCTAACACTCCTAGTCTGCTGCCCCCTGGAGCTCGTGTGAGAACGATCACGTGCGCTGTGTGCTGGGAATGCCTGAAGCAAACGGTCAACAAGAGTTGATTGTTTGGTTGCTAATATTAGTTCCAAGTTCTCATGTGGCATAATATTTTGCAATTTGCCTTTATAGCGTGGATCAAGGAGGCAGGCCAACCAGTAATCGTCATCGTTCATCATTTTCGTAATGCGTGTGTCCCTGTTGTGAATTCGGTTTGTGGGCTCCCCCGGTGGTCTGTTATGGTAGTGTCTCTTATGTGCCTTCCTCCATCTCTGATTACCTGTCGCCACCCTCTAGGGGAGTTTCCTATTTAAGGCTGCTTGGCTGTTAGTCACATGCCGGCCAACAATGTGCTAGTAGCATTCTGTTGCATTCACCTGCCTCAAGTTCCAGTTCAGCTAAGTGAATTTTGTTTCTTGTTTTTGCTATTTTTGTCCAGCTATCTGCAATGTGACTCTTCAGTGCTGGAAGCTCTTGTGGACAGAAAATTACTACTCCAGTGGCATGAGTTGTCACGGGAGTTTAAAGTAATTTCTGGATGGTGTTTTTGAATAGTGATTTTTAGGTCGACCGTGAAGTAACACTTTCCTGTCCTTCTGCTATCTAGTAAGCGGACCTCACTGTGCTAAATCTGCTGTTCATCCTACGTATGTCATTTCCTCTGAACTCACCGTCAATATCTGTGGGGGCCTACTATCATCTTTTGGGGTTCCTCACTGGAGGTAAGGCAGGCCTGTATATTCCTCTTATAGGGGTAGTTAGATCTCCGGCTGGCGCGTGGTGTCTAGGGCATCGTAGGTACATCCCCCGGCTACTGTAAGTGTTGGGTCAGGTTCAGGTCACGGTCGACCTTAGTTTCCATCACCCGAGAGCTAGTCCGTTTTGTATTTTTATTCCCCTGGTCATTGGGGTAACCATAACAGTTTGGCCGGCCCGTAAAAAATCTATGTGTTAAAATATGCACTAAAGCAGGAAGGAGGAGAAAAGGTTTTTTTTTTTTCTGTGTTTGAAAGTGCACCTTAGTTTGATCATTTGTATTCCTTGCTTAAACTGCAGTCTTCAGCCTTTTTTTTTTTTTTCTCCTCTCCTCTTAACCTCTGAATGCTTGGGTTACACCCATTTGAAACATGGATCCACAGAGTTTAGTTGCAGGTTTGAATAACCTTGCGACAAAAGTACAGAACCTACAAGATTTTGTTATACGTGCTCCAATGTCTGAACCTAAGATTCCTCTGCCTGAATACTTTACCGGAGACAGATCCCGGTTTTTGAGTTTCAGAGAAAATTGCAAATTGTTTTTGTCTCTGAGATCTCACTCTGCTGGTGATCAGACTCAACAAGTTAAAATTGTTATCTCTCTACTGCGCGGCGACCCACAAAGTTGGGCATTTGCATTATCGCCAGGGGATCCTGCGTTGTTGAATGTAGATGCGTTTTTTCAGGCTTTGGGGTTGCTTTATGAGGAACCTAATTTGGAGATTTTGGCTGAGAAAGCCTTGATAGCTCTTTCCCAAGGGCAAGATGAAGCTGAGATATACTGCCAGAAATTCCGTAAATGGTCGGTGCTTACTAAATGGAATGAGTGCGCTTTAGCAGCTAATTTCAGAGAAGGTCTCTCTGATGCCGTGAAGGATGTCATGGTGGGGTTCCCTGTGCCTACAGGTCTGAATGATGCCATGAAATTGGCTATCCAGATTGATCGGCGTTTGCGGGAGCGCAAATCTGTGCACCATATGGCGGGGTCTTCTGAGGAAAAATCTGTGCACCATATGGCGGTATCTTCTGAGCAAAAACCTGTGCACCATATGGCGGTGTCTTCTGAGCAAAGACCTGTGCACCATTTGGCGGTGACCTCTGAAAAGGCATTAGAGCATATGCAATGCGATCGTGTTTTGTCTAGAGGCGAACGTCAAAATTACAGGCGCAAAAATGGATTGTGCTTCTACTGTGGAGATCCAGCTCATGTTATATCAGCATGCTCTAAACGTATAAATAAGGTTGATAAAAAGGTTGATAAATCTTTTTCTACAGGTACCTTGCAGTCAAAATTTCTTTTGTCCGTGACATTGATTTGTACCTTATCATCTGTGACTGTGAATGCTTATGTGGATTCTGGCGCCGCTCTGAGTCTCATGGATTGGTCCTTTGCCAAGCGTTGTGGGTTTGATTTGGAGCCGTTGGAAGTTTCTATTCCCCTGAAGGGTATTGATTCTACACCTTTGGCTAGCAATAAACCACAATATTGGACACAAGTGACTATGCGTCTTACCCCAGACCATCAGGAGATTATTCGTTTCCTTGTATTATATAACCTACATGATGTCTTAGTGCTTGGATTACCATGGTTACAGATTCATAATCCCGTCTTGGACTGGAAATCTATGTCTGTGTTGAGCTGGGGATGTCGGGGTATTCATGGGGATGCACCTTTGGTTCCTATTTCTTCATCTACTCCCTCTGAGATCCCAGCATTTCTGTCAGATTTTTATGATGTCTTTCAAGAGCCTAAAGTTGATTCTCTCCCTCCCCACAGAGAGTGTGACTGCGCTATTGAATTGATCCCCGGTAGTAAGTTTCCTAAGGGTCGCTTGTTTAATTTGTCTGTACCTGAACATACTGCTATGCGGGAGTATATCAGAGAATCCTTGGAAAAGGGTCATATTCGCCCCTCGTTGTCTCCACTAGGGGCAGGATTTTTCTTTGTAGGTAAAAAGGATGGTTCATTGAGACCTTGTATCGACTATCGACTTTTGAATAAGATTACAGTTAAATACCAGTACCCGTTACCTTTACTGACTGATCTGTTTGCTCGTATAAAGGGGGCTAAGTGGTTCACTAAGATCGATCTACGTGGTGCGTATAATTTGGTGCGGATTAAGCAGGGGGATGAGTGGAAGACCGCATTTAATACGCCTGAAGGCCATTTTGAGTATTTGGTAATGCCTTTCGGTCTCGCAAATGCCCCTTCCGTTTTTCAGTCCTTTATGCACGATATTTTCCGTGAATATCTGGATAAGTTTATGATTGTGTATTTGGATGATATTCTTGTTTTTTCGGAGGACTGGGAATCTCACGTTCAACAGGTCAGGAGAGTTTTTCAGGTTTTGCGAGCTAATTCTCTTTTTGTAAAGGGCTCAAAGTGTAGTTTTGGAGTTCAGAGAATTTCCTTTTTGGGATATATTTTTTCCCCTTCATCTATGGAGATGGACCCTGTCAAGGTCCAGGCTATTTGTGATTGGATGCAACCTACTTCTTTGAAGAGTCTGCAAAAGTTCTTGGGTTTTGCTAATTTCTATCGCCGATTTATAGCGGGTTTTTCTGCCATTGCTAAACCTTTGACTGATTTGACCAAAAAGGGTGCTGATGTTGCTAATTGGTCCTCTGCGGCTGTGGAGGCCTTTCAAGAGCTTAAGCGCCGCTTTTCTTCCGCTCCTGTGTTGCGCCAACCTGATGTGTTACTTCCGTTCCAGGTTGAGGTGGATGCTTCGGAGATCGGAGCAGGTGCAGTTTTGTCGCAGAAAGATCCTGACTGCTCAGTAATGAGACCATGTGCGTTTTTCTCCCGAAAGTTTTCGCCCGCTGAGCGAAATTATGATGTGGGAAATCGGGAACTTCTGGCCATGAAGTGGGCGTTTGAGGAGTGGCGTCATTGGCTTGAGGGTGCTAGACACCAGGTGGTGGTCCTCACTGACCACAAGAATCTAATTTATCTTGAGTCGGCCAGGCGTCTGAATCCTAGACAGGCGCGCTGGTCGTTGTTTTTCTCCCGATTTAACTTTGTGGTGTCATATCTGCCTGGGTCCAAGAATGTGAAGGCGGATGCCCTCTCTAGGAGTTTTGAGCCTGACTCGCCTGGTGATTCCGAACCTACCGGCATCCTGAAGGATGGGGTGATATTGTCAGCTGTCTCCCCAGACCTGCGGCGTTCTTTGCAGGAGTTTCAGGTGGATAGGCCTGATCGCTGTCCGCCTGGTAGACTGTTTGTCCCTGATGATTGGACCAGTAGAGTTATCTCGGAGGTTCATTCTTCCGCGTTGACAGGTCATCCTGGAATTTTTGGCACCAGGGATTTGGTGTCTAGGTCCTTCTGGTGGCCTTCTTTGTCTCGAGATGTGCGCATGTTTGTGCAGTCTTGTGATGTTTGTGCTCGGGCCAAGCCCTGCTGTTCTAGGGCCAGTGGGTTGTTGTTGCCCTTGCCTATTCCTAAGAGGCCTTGGACGCACATCTCTATGGACTTTATTTCTGACCTTCCGGTTTCTCGTAGGATGTCTGTCATCTGGGTGATTTGTGACCGTTTTTCCAAGATGGTTCATTTGGTACCTTTACCCAAATTGCCCTCCTCCTCTGAGTTGGTTCCTCTATTTTTTCAGAATGTGGTGCGTTTGCATGGTATTCCTGAGAATATAGTGTCTGACAGGGGTACTCAGTTTGTGTCTAGATTTTGGCGGACGTTCTGTGCCAGGATGGGTATCGATTTGTCTTTTTCGTCTGCATTCCATCCTCAGACTAATGGCCAGACTGAGCGTACTAATCAGACCTTGGAGACTTACTTGAGGTGTTTTGTGTCCGCTGATCAGGATGATTGGCTTGACTTTTTGCCATTGGCAGAGTTTGCCCTTAACAATCGGGCTAGTTCTGCCACTTTGGTTTCTCCATTTTTTTGTAATTCAGGGTTTCACCCTCGGTTTTCGTCCGGTCAATTGGAGTCTTCGGATTGCCCTGGAGTGGATGCTGTGGTTGATAGGATGCATCAGATTTGGGGACAGGTTGTGGACAATCTGAAGTTGTCCCAGGAGAAGACTCAACAGTTCACTAATCGTCATCGGCGTATTGGTCCTCGTCTTTGTGTTGGGGACCTGGTGTGGCTGTCTTCTCGATTTGTTCCTATGAAGGTCTCGTCTCCTAAGTTTAAGCCTCGGTTTATCGGCCCTTATAGGATTCTGGAGGTTCTTAATCCTGTGTCCTTTCGTTTGGACCTCCCAGCATCTTTTAATATCCATAATGTTTTCCATCGGTCATTAGTGCGGAGGTATGAGGTACCGGTTGTTCCTTCTGCTGATCCACCTGCTCCTGTGTTGGTTGAGGGTGAATTGGAGTATGTGGTGGAAAAGATCTTGGACTCCCGTGTTTCCAGACGGAAACTTCAGTATCTGGTTAAGTGGAAAGGTTATGGCCAGGAGGATAATTCTTGGGTGACAGCATCCGATGTTCATGCTCCCGATTTGGTTCGTGCATTTCATAGTGCTCATCCAGGTCGCCCTGGTGGTTCTGGTGAGGGTTCGGTGCCCCCTCCTTAAGGGGGGGGTACTGTTGTGAATTCGGTTTGTGGGCTCCCCCGGTGGTCTGTTATGGTAGTGTCTCTTATGTGCCTTCCTCCATCTCTGATTACCTGTCGCCACCCTCTAGGGGAGTTTCCTATTTAAGGCTGCTTGGCTGTTAGTCACATGCCGGCCAACAATGTGCTAGTAGCATTCTGTTGCATTCACCTGCCTCAAGTTCCAGTTCAGCTAAGTGAATTTTGTTTCTTGTTTTTGCTATTTTTGTCCAGCTATCTGCAATGTGACTCTTCAGTGCTGGAAGCTCTTGTGGACAGAAAATTACTACTCCAGTGGCATGAGTTGTCACGGGAGTTTAAAGTAATTTCTGGATGGTGTTTTTGAATAGTGATTTTTAGGTCGACCGTGAAGTAACACTTTCCTGTCCTTCTGCTATCTAGTAAGCGGACCTCACTGTGCTAAATCTGCTGTTCATCCTACGTATGTCATTTCCTCTGAACTCACCGTCAATATCTGTGGGGGCCTACTATCATCTTTTGGGGTTCCTCACTGGAGGTAAGGCAGGCCTGTATATTCCTCTTATAGGGGTAGTTAGATCTCCGGCTGGCGCGTGGTGTCTAGGGCATCGTAGGTACATCCCCCGGCTACTGTAAGTGTTGGGTCAGGTTCAGGTCACGGTCGACCTTAGTTTCCATCACCCGAGAGCTAGTCCGTTTTGTATTTTTATTCCCCTGGTCATTGGGGTAACCATAACATGTCCCTTTTTAGGATACGTAAGGCATAATCCGCCATGTGGGCCAAAGTTCCAGTTGTCAAATCTCCGGTTGTGATTGGTTGAGGGGCAGTTACAGGCAAATCTACGTCACTTGTGTCCCTCAAAAAACCAGAACCCGGCCGTGACACGCAACCAATTTCCTGTGCCCCCGGGAAAGGTTCGGCATTAAAAATATACTCATCCCCATCATCCTCCTCGTCCTCCACCTCCTCTTCGCCCGCTACCTCGTCCTGTACACTGCCCTGACCAGACAATGGCTGACTGTCATCAAGGCTTTCCTCTTCCTCTGGTGCAGACGCCTGCTCCTTTATGTGCGTCAAACTTTGCATCAGCAGACGCATTAGGGGGATGCTCATGCTTATTACGGCGTTGTCTGCACTAACCAGCCGTGTGCATTCCTCAAAACACTGAAGGACTTGACACATGTCTTGTATCTTAGACCACTGCACACCTGACAACTCCATGTCTGCCATCCTACTGCCTGCCCGTGTATCCTCCCACAAATAAATAACAGCACGCCTCTGTTCGCACAGTCTCTGAAGCATGTGCAGTGTTGAGTTCCACCTTGTTGCAACGTCTATGATTAGGCGATGCTGGGGAAGGTTCAAAGACCGCTGATAGGTCTGCATACGGCTGGCGTGTACAGGCGAACGTCGGATATGTGAGCAAAGTGCACGCACTTTGAGGAGCAGGTCGGAGAACCCAGGATAAGTTTTCAATAAGCACTGCACCACCAGGTTTAAGGTGTGAGCCAGGCAAGGAATGTGTTTCAGTTGGGAAAGGGAGATGGCAGCCATGAAATTCCTTCCGTTATCACTCACTACCTTGCCTGCCTCAAGATCTACTGTGCCCAGCCACGACTGCGTTTCTTGTTGCAAGAACTCGGATAGAACTTCCGCGGTGTGTCTGTTGTCGCCCAAACACTTCATAGCCAATACAGCCTGCTGACGCTTGGCAGTAGCTGGCCCATAATGGGACAACTGGTGTGCAACAGTGTCATCTGCCGATGGAGTGGATGGCAGACTGCGTTCTGTGGAAGAGCTGTAGCTTCTGCAGGAGGACGAGGAGGAGGAGGAGGAGGGGGTGCGAACGCCTACAGCCAACTGTTTCCTAGACCGTGGGCTAGGCACAACTGTCCCTAAATTGATGTCGCCTGTGGACCCTGCATCCACCACATTCACCCAGTGTGCCGTGATGGACACATAACGTCCCTGGCCATGCCTACTGGTCCATGCATCTGTAGTCAGGTGCACCTTTGTACTCACAGATTGCCTGAGTGCATGGACGATGCGCTGTTTAACATGCTGGTGCAGGGCTGGGATGGCTTTTCTGGAAAAAAAGTGTCGACTGGGTAGCTCGTATCGTGGTTCAGCGTACTCCATCAGGGCTTTGAAAGCTTCGCTTTCAACTAACCGGTAGGGCATCATCTCTAACGAGATTAGTCTAGCTATGTGGGCGTTAAAACCCTGTGTACGCGGATGCGAGGATAAGTACTTCCTTTTTCTAACCAGAGTCTCATGTAGGGTGAGCTGAACTGGAGAGATGGAGATCGTGGAACTTTCGGGTGTGCCGGTGTACATGGCAGACTGAGAGACGGTTGGAGACGGTATTGTTTCCGCCGGTGCCCTAGATGCAATATTTCCTCCTACAAAACTGGTGGTTCCCTGACCCTGACTGCTTTTGGCTGGCAAAGAAACCTGCACAGATACTGCCGGTGGTGCGGAAAATGGTGGCCTTACAGTGACGGAAGGGATGTTGCGTTGCTGACTAGCTTCATTGGCCGAGGGTGCTACAACCTTAAGGGACGTTTGGTAGTTAGTCCAGGCTTGAAAATGCATGGTGGTTAAGTGTCTATGCATGCAACTAGTATTTAGACTTTTCAGATTCTGACCTCTGCTTAAGCTAGTTGAACATTTTTGACAGATGACTTTGCGCTGATCAGTTGGATGTTGTTTAAAAAAATGCCAGACTGCACTCTTCCTAGACTCGGATCCCTTTTCAGGGATTGCAGACTGAGCTTTAACCGGATGGCCACGCTGTCCTCCAACAGGTTTTGGCTTTGACACGCGTTTTGGGCCAGATACGGGCCCGGCAGATGGAACCTGTTGCGATGTTGATGCCTGCTGCGGCCCCTCCTCCACCTCCGCTTCTGAACTACTGCCGCCTGCACCCTGTTCCCCCAATGGCTGCCAATCGGGGTCAATAACTGGGTCATCTATTACCTCCTCTTCGAGCTCGTGTGCAACTTCGTCTGTGTCACTGTGTCGGTCGGTGGTATAGCGTTCGTGGCGGGGCAACATAGTCTCATCAGGGTCTGATTGTGGATCTGTACCCTGAGAGGGCAATGTGGTGGTCTGAGTCAAAGGAGCAGCATAGTACTCTGGCTGTGGCTGTGCATCAGTGCACTCCATGTCAGAATATACTTGTAATGGGCATGGCCTGTTAAATGTTTCACTTTCTAAGCCAGGGACGGTATGTGTAAAGAGCTCCATGGAGTGACCCGTTGTGTCGCCTGCTGCATCCTTCTCTCTTGTTGTAGTTTTTGCTGAGGAGGACAAGGAAGCGACTTGTCCCTGACCGTGAACATCCACAAGCGACGCGCTGCTTTTACATTTACCAGTTTCGGAAGAGGAGGCAAAAGAGCTAGAGGCTGAGTCTGCAATGTAAGCCAAAACTTGCTGTTGCTGCTCCGCCTTTAAAAGCGGTTTTCCTACTCCCAGAAAAGAGAGCGTTCGAGGCCTTGTGTAGCCTGACGACGAAACTGGCTCCACAGCTCCAGACTTAGGTGGAATATTTTTATCCCCACGACCACCTGATGCTCCACTACCACTACCATCATTACCAGCTGACAATGAACGCCCACGACGACCTCTTGCACCAGACTTCCTCATTGTTTTAAAATCTTAACCAAAGTAACTTTATTTGTTGCTGTCAAACAACTTACACGGTGAGCTATAACTTCAGTATGATTTCAATATCCCTTAACAGGTTGGTGAGACCACAAGGAAAATCAGGCACAATGTTACACACTCTGTTTTCTGTGGCACAAAATCACAGAGATGACACACACGCAGGACTGTCACTCAAGCACTAATGTCAATATTAATCTCCCACCTAATTTATTTATTTATTTTTTTCAGGGAGACTTTAGAAACCAAATAATATTAAAAAAACCAAAAAAATAAATAGCCTTTCTATGGCCCACTGAATGAGAGAGAGAGGTGGCACACCCAGGAGTCAAGACTGGCACACAAGCTGAAAGGGCAATATTACTCTCCCACTGTTTTTTTAAGTTTTTTTTTTTTTATTTTCAGGGAGACTTTAGAAACCAAATAATATTAAAAAAACCAAAAAAATAAATAGCCTTTCTATGGCCCACTGAATGAGAGAGAGAGGTGGCACACCCAGGAGTCAAGACTGGCACACAAGCTGAAAGGGCAATATTACTCTCCCACTGTTTTTTTATGTATTTTTTGTTTTTTAAGGGAGACTTTAGAAACCCAATAATATTTAAAAAAATAAATAAATAGGCTTTCTATGGCCCACTGAATGAGAGAGGTGGCACACCCAGGAGTCAAGACTGGCACACAAGCTGAAAGGGCAATATTACTCTCCCACTGTTTTTTTATGTATTTTTTGTTTTTTAAGGGAGACTTTAGAAACCCAATAATATTTAAAAAAATAAATAAATAGGCTTTCTATGGCCCACTGAATGAGAGAGGTGGCACACCCAGGAGTCAAGACTGGCACACAAGCTGAAAGGGCAATATTACTCTCCCACTGTTTTTTTATGTGTTTTTTTTTTCAGGGAGACTTTAGAAACCAAATAATATTAAAAAAACCAAAAAAATAAATAGGCTTTCTATGGCCCACTGAATGAGAGAGAGGTGGCACACCCAGGAGTCAAGACTGGCACACAAGCTGAAAGGGCAATATTACTCTCCCACTGTTTTTTTATTTATTTATTTTTTTCAGGGAGACTTTAGAAACCAAATAATAATAAAAAAAATAAATAAATAAATAGGCTTTCTATAGCCCACTGAATGAGAGATAGCACACACAGCAGTGGCACACAAGCCCTGACTGAGGCCAATATTTTTCTCCCACTGATTGATGTAGTGTTTTTGTGTTGAGGTAGATTTTAGAACACAAATCAAGGAAAAAAAAAAAATGCTTTCTATGGCCCACTGAATGAGAGAGGTGGCACACCCAGGAGTCAAGACTGGCACACAAGCTGAAAGGGCAATATTACTCTCCCACTGTTTTTTTATGTATTTTTTGTTTTTTAAGGGAGACTTTAGAAACCCAATAATATTTAAATAAAAAAAATAAATAGGCTTTCTATGGCCCACTGAATGAGAGAGGTGGCACACCCAGGAGTCAAGACTGGCACACAAGCTGAAAGGGCAATATTACTCTCCCACTGTTTTTTTATGTTTTTTTTTTTTCAGGGAGACTTTAGAAACCAAATAATATTAAAAAAACCAAAAAAAATAAATAGGCTTTCTATGGCCCACTGAATGAGAGAGAGGTGGCACACCCAGGAGTCAAGACTGGCACACAAGCTGAAAGGGCAATATTACTCTCCCACTGTTTTTTTTTTTTTTTTTTTTTTTCAGGGAGACTTTAGAAACCAAATAATAAGAAAAAAAATAAATAAATAAATAGGCTTTCTATAGCCCACTGAATGAGAGATAGCACACACAGCAGTGGCACACAAGCCCTGACTGAGGCCAATATTTTTCTCCCACTGATTGATGTAGTGTTTTTGTGTTGAGGTAGATTTTAGAACACAAATCAAGGAAAAAAAAAATGCTTTCTATGGCCAACTGAATGAGAGAGGTGGCACACCCAGGAGTCAAGACTGGCACACAAGCTGAAAGGGCAATATTACTCTCCCACTGTTTTTTTATGTATTTTTTGTTTTTTAAGGGAGACTTTAGAAACCAAATAATATTAAAAAAACCAAAAAAATAAATAGGCTTTCTATGGCCCACTGAATGAGAGAGAGGTGGCACACCCAGGAGTCAAGACTGGCACACAAGCTGAAAGGGCAATATTACTCTCCCACTGTTTTTTTATTTTTTTTTTTTTTCAGGGAGACTTTAGAAACCAAATAATAAGAAAAAAAATAAATAAATAAATAGGCTTTCTATAGCCCACTGAATGAGAGATAGCACACACAGCAGTGGCACACAAGCCCTGACTCAGGCCAATATTTTTCTACCACTGATTGATGTAGTGTTTTTGTGTTGAGGTAGAATTTAGAACACAAATCACGGAAAAAATAAATAGGCTTTCTATGGCCCACTCAGTGAGAGATGGCACACACAGGGATGGCACTGTAGCAGAAATGCCAATCTTAATCTCCCACAAAAAAAAACAAACAAAAAAAACAGGGACTGTCCTACAATTACTATCTCCCTGCAGTAATCTAAGCCAGGTATGGCAGGCAGCAATAGGAGTGGACTGATGCACAAATTAAATAAAAAGTGTGGACAAACAAAAAAGATAGCTGTGCAGAAAGGAACAAGAGGATATGTACTTTGAAAAAAGCAGTTGGTTTCCACAGTGGCGTACACACAGCAATACAGCTATCACGGAGCCTTCTAGGGCAGCCCAATGAGCTAAAGCGCTGAGGAAAAAAAAAAAAAATAGCTTCCACTGTTCCTGCACACCGAAGGTGGTGTTGGACAGTGGAAATCGCTACAGCACAAGCGGTTTGGTGGTTAGTGGACCCTGCCTAACGCTCTCCCTGCTTCTGACGAAGCGGCAGCAACCTCTCCCTAAGCTCAGATCAGCAGCAGTAAGATGGCGGTCGGCGGGAACGCCCCTTTATAGCCCCTGTGACGCCGCAGACAGCAAGCCAATCACTGCAATGCCCTTCTCTAAGATGGTGGGGACCAGGATCTATGTCATCACGCTGCCCACACTCTGCGTTCACCTTCATTGGCTGAGAAATGGCGCTTTTCGCGTCATTGAAACGCGACTTTGGCGCGAAAGTCGCGTACCGCATGGCCGACAAGCACAGGGGTCGGATCGGGTTTCATGAGACGCCGACTTAGCCAAAAGTCGGCGACTTTTGAAAATGATCGACCCGTTTCGCTCAACCCTAGTGGAAACCCCCCAATTATAACTGAAACCCTAATCCAAACACACCCCTTACCCTAATCCCAACAGTAACCCTAACCACTCCTCTAACCCAGACACACCCAACCCTATTCCCAACCGTAAATGTAATCCAAACCCTAACCCTATCTTTAGCCCCAACCCTAACTGTAGCCCCAACCCTAGCCCTAACCCAAGCCCTAACCCGAGCAATAACCCTAGCCCTATCACTAGCCCTAACACTAGCCGTAACACTAGCCCTAACCCTAGCCCTAACCCTAGCCCCAACCCTAGCCCTAACCCTAGCCCTAACCCTAGCCCAACCCTAGCCCTAACCCTAACCCTAGCCCCAACCCTAGCCCCAACACTAACCCTAACCCTAGCCCTAACCCTTGCCCTAACCCTAACCCTAACCCTAGCCCTAACCCTAGCTCTAACCCTAGTCCTAACTCTAGTCCTAACTCTAGTCCTAACTCTAGCCCTAACCCTAACCCTAATGGGAAAATGGAAATAAATACATTTTTTAATTTTTTAATTTTTCCCTAACTAAGGGGGTGATGAAGGGGCGTTTGATTTACTTTTATAGCGGGTTTTTAGCGGATTTTTATGATTGGCAGCCGTCACACACTGAAAGACGCTTTTCATTGCAAAAAATATTTTTTGCGTTACCACATTTTGAGAGCTGTAATTTTTCCATATTTGAGTCCACAGAGTCATGTGAGATCTTGTTTTTTGTGGGACGAGTTGACATTTTTATTGGTAACATTTTCGGACACGTGACATTTTTTTATCGCTTTTTATTCCGATTTTTGTGAGGCAGAGTGATCAAAAACCAGCTATTCATGAATTTCTTTTGGGGGAGGCGTTTATACCGTTCTGCTTATGGTAAAATTGATAAAGCAGTTTTATTCGTCGGGTCAGTACGATTACAGCGATATCTCATTTATATCATTTTTTTAATGTTTTGGCGCTTTTATACGATAACTATTTTATAGAAAAAATAATTATTTTGGTATCGCTTTATTCTCAGGACTATAACTTTTTTATTTTTTTGCTGATGATGCTGTATGGCAGCTCGTTTTTTGCGGGACAAGATGACGTTTTCAGCGGTACCATGGTTATTTATATCAGTCTTTTTGATCGCGTGTTATTCCACTTTTTGTTCGGCGGTATGATAATAAAGCGTTGTTTTTTGCCTCGTTTTTTTTTTTTCTTACGGTGTTTACTGAAGGGGTTAACTAGTGGGGAAGTTTTATAGGTTGGGTCGTTACGGACGCGGCGATACTAAATATGTGTACTTTTATTGTTTTTTTTATTTTATTTAGCAAAAGAAATGTATTTATGGGAATAATATATATATATTTTTTTCTTTATTTAGGATATTTTTTTTATTTATTTTTTACACATGTGGGGAATTTTTTTTTACTTTTTTACTTTGTCCCAGGGGGGACATCACAGATCATTGATCTGACAGAGTGCACAGCACTCTGTCAGATCGACGATCTGCTGTGCAGGGCTGCAGGCTTACCAAGTGTCTGCTCTGAGCAGACACTCGGTAAGCCACCTCCCTCCCTGCAGGACCCGGATGCCGCGGCCATCTTGGACCTGCGGCGAGGAGGGAGGTAGGAGACCCTCGGAGCAACGCGATCACATCGCGTTGCTCCGGGGGTCTCAGGGAAGCCCGCAGGGAGCCCCCTCCCTGCGCGATGCTTCCCTATACCGCCGGTACACCGCGATCATGTTTGATCGCGGTGTGCCGGGGTTAATGTGCCAGGGGCGGTCCGTGACCGCTCCTGGCACATAGTGCCGGATGTCAGCTGCGATATGCAGCTGACACCCGGCCGCGATCGGCTGCGCTCCCCCCGTGAGCGCGGCCGATCGCGTATGACGTACTATCCCGTCGGTGGTCATACGGGCCCACCCCACCTCGACGGAATAGTACGTCAGATGTCAGGAAGGGGTTAAAGACTAAACTTCAGACAGAAAGGCCCACAAACAAACAACAACTGAAAACCACCGCAGTGAAGGCCTGGCAGAGCATCAAAAAGGAGGAAACACAGTGTCTGGTGATGTCCATGAGTTCAAGACTTCAGGCAGTCATTGCCAGCCAAGGGTTTTCAACCAAGTACTAAAAATGAACATTTTATTTAAAATTATTGAATCTGTCCAATTACTTTTGGTCCTTTTAAAAACAGGGTGGCACATGTTAAGGAGCTGAAACTCTTAAACCCTTCATCCGATTTTAATGTGGATACCCTCAAATGAAAGCTGAAAGTCTGAACTTCAACTGCATCTGAATTGTTTTGTTTAAAATTCATTGTGGTATTGTTTATAACCAAAACTAGAAAAATGTTGTCTCTGTCCAAATATATATGGACTTAACTGTATATATAAGAGGCATCTTGATTACTCGCTAATCCCGCCCCCTGCACAGTAGCTCCGCCCCCACACATTGCCACACATAATCTCGCCCCCCACCACATTACCACACGCAATCCCGCCCCCCCACCACATTACCACACATAATCCCGCCCCCCAACACATTACCAAACATAATCCCGCCCACACACCACATTACCACACATAGTCCCGCCCCACCACATTACCACACATAATCCCACCTGCCACCACATTACCACACATAATCCCGTCCCCCACCCCATTACCACACATAATCCCACCCCCACCACATTACCACACATAATCCCGCTCCCCCACCACATTACCACACATAATCCCGCCCCTCCACCATCTTACCACACTTAATCCCACCCCCCACCACATTACCACACATAATCCTGCCCCTTCACCACATTACCACACATAATCCTGCCCCCCACCACATTACCACACATAATCCCGCCCCCCCACCTCATCACCACACATAGTCCCGCCCCCACCACATTACCTCAGATAATCCCACCCACTGCACAGTAGATCTGCCCTCGACCCCATCACCACACATAATCCCACCCCCCTCCGCATTACCACACATAATCCCACCCCCCACCACATTACAACATATTCCCGCCCCCCACCACATTACCACATGCAATCCGGCCCCCTCACCACATTACCACATGCAATCCCGCCCCCCCACCACATTACCACACATAATCCCGCCCCCCCACCACATTACCACACACAATCCCACCACATTACCACACATAATCCCGCCACCACCACATTACCACACACAATCCCGCCCCCCCACCACATTACCACACATAATCCCGCCCCCACCACATTACCTCAGATAATCCCACCCACTGCACAGTAGATCTGCCCCACCCCATCACCACACATAATCCTGCCCCCACCGCATTACCACACATAATCTCGCCCCCCCACCACATTGCAACATATAATCCCCCCACCACATTACCACACATAGTCCCGCCCCCACCACATTACCAAACATAATATTGCCCCCACCACATTACCACACATAATTCCGTCCCCTACCACATTACCACACATAATCCCACCCCCCACCACATTACCACACATTTTCCCGCCCCCCACCACATTACCACACATAATCCCACCCCCCACCACTTTACCACACATAATTCTGCTCCCCCACCACATTACCACACATAATCCCGCCCCTCCACCACATTACCACACATAATCCCGCCCCCCACCACATTACCACACATAATCCTGCCCCCACCACATTACCTCAGATAATCCCACCCACTGCACAGTAGATCTGCCCCCCACCCCATCACCACACATAATCCCGCCCCCCACTGCATTACCACACATAATCCCACCCCCCACCACATTACCAAACATATTCCCGCCCCCCACCACATTACCACACATAATCCCACCCCCACCATATTACCACACATAATCCTGCCCCCACCACATTACCTCAAGTAATCCCACCCACTGCACAGTAGATCTGCCAACCACCCCATCACCACACATAATCCCGCCCCCCACCACATTACCACACATAATCACACCCCCCACCACATTACCACACAAAATCCCGCCCCCCACCACATTACCACACATAATCCCACCCCCCCACCACATTACCACACATAATCCCGCCCCCCCACCACATTACCACACATAATCCTGCCCCCCACCACATTACCACACATAATCTCGCCCCCCCACCACATTACCACACATAATCCCACCCCCACCACATTACCACACATAATCCCGCCCCCACCATATTACCACACATAATCCCGCCCCCCACCACATTACCACACATAATCCCGCCCCCACCACATTACCTCAGATAATCCCACCCACTGCACAGTAGATCTGCCCTCGACCCCATCACCACACATAATCCCACCCCCCTCCGCATTACCACACATAATCCCACCCCCCACCACATTACAACATATTCCCGCCCCCCACCACATTACCACACATAATCCCACCCCCCACCACATTACCACACATAATCCTGCCCCCACCACATTACCTCAGATAATCCTACCCACTGCACAGTAGATCTGCCAACCACCCCATCACCACACATAATCCCGCCCCCCACCACATTACCACACATAATCCCGCCCCCACCACATTACAATATATAATCCCCCCACCACATTACCACACATAATCCCGCCCCCCCACCACATTACCAAACATAATCCCGCCCCCCATCACATTACCACACATAATCAAGCCCCCACCACATTACCACACATAATCCCACCCCCCACCACATTACCACATATAATCCCACCCCCCACCACTTTACCACACATTATCCCGCTCCCCAACCACATTACCACACATAATTCCACCCCCACCACATTACCACACATAATCCCGCCCCCACCACATTACCACACATAATCCCGCCCCCCACCACATTACCACACATAATCCCGCTTCCCACCACATTACCAAACATAATCCCACTCCGCACCACATTACCACACATAATCCTGCCCCCCACCACATTACCACACATAATCCCGCCCCCCAACACATTACCACACATAATTCCACCCCCCCACCCCATCACCACACATAATCCCGCCCCCCCACCACATTACCACACATAATCCGCCCCCCCCACATTACCACACATAATCCTGCCCCCCACCACATTACCACACATAATCCCGCCCCCCACCACATTACCACACATAATTCCACCCCCACCACATTACCACACATAATCCCGCCCCCACCACATTACCACACATAATCCCGCCCCCCACCACATTACCACACATAATCCCGCTTCCCACCACATTACCAAACATAATCCCACTCCGCACCACATTACCACACATAATCCCGCCCCCCACCACATTACCACACATAATCCCGCCCCCCAACACATTACCACACATAATTCCACCCCTCCACCCCATCACCACACATAATCCCGCCCCCCCACCACATTACCACACATAATCCGGCCCCCCCCACATTACCACACATAATCCTGCCCCCCACCACATTACCACACATAATCCCACCCCCCCCACATTACCACACATAATCCTGCCCCCCACCACATTACCACACATAATCCCACCCCCCACCACATTACCACACATAATCCCGCCCCCCACCACATTACCACACATAATCCCACCCCCCCACCACATTACCACACATAATCCCACCCCCCACCACATTACCACACATAATCCCACCCCCACCACATTACCACACATTATCCCGCCCCCACCACATTACCACACATAATCCCACCCCCCAGCACATTACCACATATAATCCCGCCCCACCACGTTACCACACATAATTTTGACCCCCACCACATCACCACACATAATCACGCCCCCCACCACATTACCACACATAATCCCGCCCCCACCACATTACCACACATAATCCTGCCCCCACCACATCATCACACATAATCCTGCCCCCCACCATATTACCACACATAATCCCGCCCCCCTTCACATTACCACACATAATCCCCCCACCACATTACCACACATAATCCCGCCCCTCACCACATTACCACAGATAATCCTGCCCCCCCAGATTACCACACAAAGCTCCATCCCCACACATTACCACACGAGGCTCCGTCCCCCCACATTACCACATGAGGCTTTGTCCCCCACATTACCACACGAGGCTCCGTACCTACACATTACCACACAAGGCTCTGTCCCCACACATTACCACACGAGGCTCCGTCCCCACACATTACCACACGAGGCTCTGTCCCCACACATTATCATGCGAGGCTCCGTCCCTCCACATTACCACATGAGGCTCTGTCCCCATGCATTACCACATGGGGCTCCATCCTCACACATTAACACATGAGGCTGCGTCCCAACACATTAACACACGAGGCTCTGTCCCCACACATTACCACACGAGGCTCTGTCCCCACACATTACCACACAAGGCTCTGTCCTCACACATTACCACATGAGGCTCTGTCCCCACACATTACCACATGAGTCTCCGTCCCCCCACATTACCACACAATGCTCCGTACCCACACATTACCATACGAGGCTCCGTCCTCACACATTACCACACGAGGCTCCGTCCCCACATATTACCACACGAATCCAGTTTGCTTTTAATTTTACACTGTGAATAAAATGTATTAATATTATTCTGATTTTTAATTATTATTATTGTTATTAACTTAATTTTAAGTTAATTTACCACCTGCGTAAGCGCTATTGAATGTTGTCATTATTTACTTTAGTTTAATCGCTAGCAGCGTTAATTAGATAGCAAAGAGCATGCCGAGCGTTAGCTGGCTGGAAACAGCTAGTATATACACTCACTGGCCACTTTATTAGGTACACCTGTCCAACTTCTTGTTAACACTTAATTTCTAATCAGCCAATCACATGGCGGCAACTCAGTGCATTTAGGCATGTAGACATGGTCAAGACAATCTCCTGCAGTTCAAACCGAGCATCAGTATGGGGAAGAAAGGTGATTTGAGTGCCTTTGAACGTGGCATGGTTGTTGGTGCCAGAAGGGCTGGTCTGAGTATTTCAGAAACTGCTGATCTACTGGGATTTTCACGCACAACCATCTCTAGGGTTTACAGAGAATGGCCCGAAAAAGAAAAAAAATCCAGTGAGCGGCAGTTCTGTGGGCGGAAATGCCTTGTTGATGCCAGAGGTCAGAGGAGAATGGGCAGACTGGTTCGAGCTGATAGAAAGGCAACAGTGACTCAAATCGCCACCCGTTACAACCAAGGTAGGCCTAAGAGCATCTCTGAACGCACAGTGCGTCGAACTTTGAGGCAGATGGGCTACAGCAGCAGAAGACCACACCGGGTACCACTCCTTTCAGCTAAGAACAGGAAACTGAGGCTACAATTTGCACAAGCTCATCGAAATTGGACAGTAGAAGATTGGAAAAACGTTGCTTGGTCTGATGAGTCTCGATTTCTGCTGCGACATTCGGATGGTAGGGTCAGAATTTGGCGTAAACAACATGAAAGCATGGATCCATCCTGCCTTGTATGGAGCATCTTTGGGATGTGCAGCCGACAAATCTGCGGCAACTGTGTGATGCCATCATGTCAATATGGACCAAAATCTCTATATATACATACACTCACCGGCCACTTTATTAGGTACACCATGCTAGTAACGGGTTGGACCACCTTTTGCCTTCAGAACTGCCTCAATTCTTCATGGCATAGATTCAACAAGGTGCTGGAAGCATTCCTCAGAGATTTTGGTCCATATTGACATGATGGCATCACATAGTTGCCGCAGATTTGTCGGCTGCACATCCCAAAGATGCTCCATACAAGGCAGGATGGATCCATGCTTTCATGTTGTTTACGCCAAATTCTGACCCTACCATCCGAATGTCGCAGCAGAAATCCAGACTCATCAGACCAAGCAACGTTTTTCCAATCTTCTACTGTCCAATTTCGATGAGCTTGTACAAATTGTAGCCTCAGTTTCCTGTTCTTAGCTGAAAGGAGTGGTACCCGGTGTGGTCTTCTGCTGCTGTAGCCCATCTGCCTCAAAGTTCGACGCACTGTGCGTTCAGAGATGCTCTTAGGCCTACCTTGGTTGTAACGGGTGGCGATTTGAGTCACTGTTGCCTTTCTATCAGCTCGAACCAGTCTGCCCATTCTCCTCTGACCTCTGGCATCAACAAGGCATTTCTGCCCACAGAACTGCCGCTCACTGGATTTTTTTTCTTTTTCGGACCATTCTCTGTAAACCCTAGAGATGGTTGTGCGTGAAAATCCCAGTAGATCAGCAGTTTCTGAAATACTCAGACCAGCCCTTCTGGCACCAACAACCATGCCACGTTCAAAGGCACTCAAATCACCTTTCTTCCCCATACTGATGCTCGGTTTGAACTGCAGGAGATTGTCTTGACCATGTCTACATGCCTAAATGCACTGAGTTGCCGCCATGTGATTGGCTGATTAGAAATTAAGTGTTAACAAGAAGTTGGACAGGTGTACCTAATAAAGTGGCCAGTGAGTGTATATATACAGTACAGACCAAAAGTTTGGACACACCTTCTCATTTAAAGATTTTCTGTATTTTCATGACTATGAAATTGTACATTCACACTGAAGGCATCAAAACTATGAATTAACACATGTGGAATTATATACTTAACAAAAAAGTGTGAAACAACTGAAATTATGTCTTATATTCTAGGTTCTTCAAAGTAGCCACCTTTTGCTTTGATGAGTGCTTTGCACACTCTTTGCATTCTCTTGATGAGCTTCAAGAGGTAGTCCCGGGAATGGTTTTCATTTCACAGGTGTGCCCTGTCAGGTTTAATAAGTGGGATTTCTTGCTTTATAAATGGGACGTATAAATTGGGACCATCAGTTGTGTTGTGCAGAAGTCTGGTGGATACACAGCTGATAGTCCTACTGAATAGACTGTAAAGGTACCATCACACTCAGCGACGCTGCAGCGATATAGATAACGAGCCGATCGCTGCAGCGTCGCTGTTTAGGTCGCTGGGGAGCTGTCACACAGACAGCTCTCTCCAGCAACCAACGATCAGGGGAACGACTTCGGCATCGTTGAAACTGTCTTCAATGATGCCGAAGTCCCCCTGCAGCACCCGGGTAACCAGGGTAAACATCGGGTTACTAATAGTGTTGAGCATTCCGATACCGCAAGTATCGGGTATCGGCCGATATTTGCTGTATCGGAATTCCGATACCGAGATCCGATACTTTTGTGGTATCGGGTATCGGTATCGAAACAACATTAATGTGTAAAATAAAGAATTAAAATAAAAAATATTGCTATACTCACCTCTCCGACGCAGCCTGGACTTCAGCGAGGGAACCGGCAGCGTTGTTTGCTTAAAATTCGCGCTTTAACTTCCTTACTTGAAGTCCCGGCTTGTGATTGGTCGCGCGCCGCCCATGTGACCGCGACGCGACCAATCACAGCAAGCCGTGACGTAATTTTAGGTCCTTCAGGATTTTAAAATTACGTTCCGGCGTTGTGATTGGTTGCGTCGTGGTCACATGGGCGACGCGACCAATCACAAGCCGTGACGTCACGGGAGGCAGGAGACGCGCGCATTTTAAAATGCGCACGTGTCCAGCCTCCCGTGACGTCACGGCTTGTGATTGGTCGCATCGCGTCGCGACCAATCACAAGCCAGAACGTAATTTTAAAATCCTGAAGGACCTAAAATTACGTCACGGCTTGCTGTGATTGGTCGCGTCGCGGTCACATGGGCGACGCGACCAATCACAAGCCGTGACGTCACGGGAGGCTGGACACGCGCGCATTTTAAAATGCGCGCGTCTCCTGCCTCCCGTGACGTCACGGCTTGTGATTGGTCGCGTCGCCCATGTGACCGCGACGCAACCAATCACAACGCCGGAACGTAATTTTAAAATCCTGAAGGACCTAAAATTACGTCACGGCTTGCTGTGATTGGTCGCGTCGCGGTCACATGGGCGGCGCGTGACCAATCACAAGCCGGGACTTCAAGTAAGGAAGTTAAAGCGCGAATTTTAAGCAAACAACGCTGCCGGTTCCCTCGCTGAAGTCCAGGCTGCGTCGGAGAGGTGAGTATAGCAATATTTTTTATTTTAATTCTTTATTTTACACATTAATATGGTTCCCAGGGCCTGAAGGAGAGTTTCCTCTCCTTCAGACCCTGGGAACCATCAGGAATACCGTCCGATACATGAGTCCCATTGACTTGTATTGGTATCAGGTATCGGTATCGGATTAGATCCGATACTTTGCCGGTATCGGCCAATACTTTCCGATACCGATACTTTCAAGTATCGGACGGTATCGCTCAACACTAGTTACTAAGTGTAGGGCCGCGCTTAGTAACCCGATATTTACCCTGGTTACCATTGTAAAAGTAAAAAAAAACACTACATACTCACCTTCTGATGTCTGTCACGTCCCCCGCCGGCGGCTTCCCTGCACTGAATGTGTCAGCGGCACCGGCAGTAACAGCGGTGACGTCACCGCTGTGCTCTGCTTTACGGCCGGCCGGCGCTGACACATTTAGTGCAGGAAAGCCGCAGGCGGGGGACGTGATAGACATCAGAAGGTGAGTATGTACTGTGTTTTTTTTTTACTTTTACAATGGTAACCAGGGTAAATATCGGGTTACTAAGCGCGGCCCTGTGCTTAGTAACCCGATATTTACCCTGGTTACAAGTGAACACATCGCTGGATCGGTGTCACACACACCGATCCAGCGATGACAGCGGGTGATCAGCGACGAAATAAAGTTATGGACTTCTAGCTCCGACCAGCGATATCACAGTGGGATCCAGATCGCTGCTGCGTGTCAAACACAATGAGATCGCTATCCAGGATGCTGCAACGTCACGGATCGTCGTCGTTCTCGCTGCAAAGTCGCTTAGTGTGAAGGTACCTTTAGAATTTGTATTGTGGCAAGAAAAAAGCAACTAAGTAAAGAAAATCGAGTGGCCTCATTACTTTAAGATATAAAGGTCAGTCGTCCGAAAAATTGGGAAAACTTTGAAAGTGTCCCCAAGTGCAGTGGCAAAAGCCATCAAGCGCTACAAAGAAACTGGCTCACATGAGGGCCGCTCCAAGAAAGGAAGACCAAGAGTCACCTCTGTTTCTGAGGATGTTTATCCGAGTCACCAGCCTCAGAAATCGCAGGTTAACTGCAGCTCAGATTAGAGACCAGGGCAATGCCACACAGAGTTCTAGCAGCAGACACATCTCTACAACAACTGTTAAGAGAAGACTTTGTGCAGCAGGCTTTCATGGTAAAATAGCTGCTAGGAAACACAAGGAATGGACATTTGACCAGTGGAAATCTGTGCTTTGGTCTGATGAGTCCAAATTTGAGATCTTTGGTTCCAACCACCATGTCTTTGTACGATGCATGGTTCCCACCGTGAAGCATGGAGGAGGAGGTATGATGGTGTGGGGGTGCTTTTCTGGTGACACTGTTGGGGATTTATTCAAAACTGAAGGCATACTGAACCAGCATGGCTACCACAGCATCTTGCAGCGGCATGCTACTCCATCCGGTTTGCGTTTAGTTGGACCATCATTTATTTTTCAACAGGACAATGACCCCAAACACACCTTCAGGCTGTGTAAGGGCTATTTGACCAAGAAGGAGAGTGATGGGGTGCTATGCCAGATGACCTGGCCTCCACAGTCACCAGACCTGAACCCAATCGGGATGGTGTGGGGTGAGCTGGACCACAGAGTGAAGGCAAAAGGGCCAACAAGTGCTAAGCATCTCTGGGAACTCCTTCAAGATTGTTGGAAAACCATTCCCGGTGACTACCTCTTGAAGCTCATCAAGAGAATGCCAAGAGTGTGCAAAGCAGTCATCAAAGCAAAAGGTGGCTACTTTGAAGAACCTAGAATATAAGACATATTTTCAGTTGTTTCACACTTTTTTGTTAAGTATATAATTCCACATGTGTTAATTCATAGTTTTGATGCCTTCAGTGTGAATGTCCAGTTTTCATAGTCATGAAAATGCAGAAAAATCTTTAAATGAGAAGGTGTGTCCAAACTTTTGGTCTGTACTGTATATGTATATTTATATTTATGTACAGTACATATTTATACTCATACTTTAAAATAATACAGTCATGTGCTATGCCTCGCTACTGGATTTGTAACGGTCTTTTTAATACCATATATTGAGCTCATATTGCGCAGCGGTCCCTACATTTTTAAAAAGAGTTTTGTTTTGAACATTCTCCTTTTAGAGTTGTTTTTCTTTAGTCATTGGAGTTACGTATTGAGTCCATTGACATGAAAGCAGTAGTTAGTGATGAACATCTCTCAGCCACAAGCTCAATTAAAAATTTACTCTTCATAAATAATACAACAGTTACTGAATGTAATCAGTATCAAAAGTGGACAGAGCTCACTCTGATCTGGTCGGATACAAGCAAGTTGAAAAGTAATATCGGCTTTTTGCAGAAGAGAAATATAAAATATTTTAGAATTGTGATAGAATAGACACAAATGCAGATGATACCATCTATAAATCTATTTTATGTTATTTTAATTTCAAAATTAATAAGAAAAAGTAATTTGTGTAGCTCCTGTCCCCAAACAAGGAGCACTCATTTGATTTGTATAACGAGGTTGTGCAAATCAATCCTTTCATCTCTAGTTATAAACATACATTTTGTTGCTGGTTCTAATCAATTTCTAATGGCCGTCATGGATTCATGGCTTTCACTACAGTGGTACCTCCATTGGATTACCATGTACTGTTTATGCAGATTATCTGAAGATATTTAAGATTAAGAAACCAAAATTATTTTTTATCCAGAAATATTGTTCATAGCTTAATTGAGTGAATGGATTGAACTAACAATACTAGGACTCAGACCACAAAGAAGAGTCGAACTGTTTTTAAAAACTTAGATAATCCCTTAACTGGTATCTGAAGAATATTTCAGTCAATGGTTACTAAACGTCACATTAAATCAATATCAATTGAACCCACCAATATTGGTGGGCTCGGCCACAAGTTTAATCCGTATGGGGACTTCCCATTTCAGAATTTCAGTAGAGATAGCTATGCAAATTGCCTCTTCTGAGAAAAAGAGGACTTAACTCTATAGCGCCACCTGTTGGAAGTAGCGATCCTACAAGTCACAATCAACCCTATAACGAGTCGTGCAATATGACTTAGGATAAAAGCCAAATCAGTATCTCAATTCGCAGACACGGTGTTTCAGGCTGTTGGCCCTCGTCAGTGCGAAGCATGAGAACAGATTTGGCTAGGTGAGAGGCTCTGGACTGGGGTCTAAGGGGTATCGTTTCTCCTTATGGAGAGTGACATACCATCTCTGGCTTGTCAAGGTAAGGAGGCTTATTTGCCGTACAATGCTCCTCTGGGAAATTAAATATGCAAATTGCCTCTTCTGAGAAAAAGAGGACTTAACTCTATAGCGCCACCTGTTGGAAGTAGCGATCCTACAAGTCACAATCAACCCTATAACGAGTCGTGCAATATGACTTAGGATAAAAGCCAAATCAGTATCTCAATTCGCAGACACGGTGTTTCGGGCTGTTGGCCCTCGTCAGTGCGAAGCATGAGAACTGATTTGGCTAGGCTAGTAGAGATAGCTGGCAGTCAAATAATCTGTGGAATCTGTCAATAACTATCTATTGTGCATGGTGCCCCTAAGGCCCTAAGACTTGTGCTAAACTGGCCTTTGGTCATCAGCATTTTGCACACCTCCCTTTATCCATTACTGTGTTTCCACAGCCATCCTTGTGATTGTTTAAGCCCTTTGCCCAAAGTCTATTTTCACCTTCTGGATCAGGACAAATTTTCCAATTCTGACCAGTTTCAATTTATGATGTAATAACTCTGGAACACTTCAACAGATTCCAGTAATTCTGAGAAAGTTTTTTTCATGACACATTGTATTTTATGCCAGTGGTAAATTTAGGTAATATTTTTTGGCACTTATTTGTGAAAGCATAGGAATTTTGGTGAACATTTTTTAAAAGTTTTGCTCTTTTAAAACTTTCAGTTCTTACACCCTTAAACTGGATAGATATATTACACAAAATTGTTAATAAATGATATTTACAGCATATGTACTTCACATTAGCATTATTTTATAAGCATAATTTTTTTTGGTTAGTAATGAATATCGACCCGACTGCGGGGTGGAGCCGCATATTCATTACTGTTATGAGCGGTACCATGTGACCGCTCAACACAGGAAGAAGCTGTCGGCGCCAAACCAAGGACATGCAGGGATTGCGCCAGGAGCAGGTGAGTATAACGGGAGCATTGCGCGATATTCACCTGTCCGCGTTCCACCACCGGGCTCCGTCTTCTGCATCCTCTGCAGTGACACTCAGGTCAGAGGATGCGATGACGGGATTAGTTTGCGCACCACCCCCTGCCTGAACTTCAGTGCAGAGGACGCGGAAGACATAGCAGCGCCCAGCGGTGGAACGATGGGGAAAGGTGACTATAGCAAGTGCCGGGGGCCTGAGCGACGAGAGGTGAGTATGTAATTTTTTCTTTTTTAATCGCAGCAACAGCATAAGGGGCTAATGTCTGTGCGGAGCATCTTATAGGCCATAATCAGCATTTGTGCAGGATTATATGGGGCATATTTTAATATGGAGCATCCTATGGGGCCCATCATGAACTGTATGGAGCATTATATGGGGCTCCTGTTTCAATATGGATATTCAAAAACACTTAACCTACTGATGTCTCAATTAATTTTACTTTTATTGGTATCTATTTTTATTTTTGACATTTACCTGTAGCTGCTGCATTTCCCACCCTAGGCTTATACTCGAGTCATTAAGTTTTCACAGGTTTTTTTGGCAAAATTAGGGGTCTCGGCTTAAACTCGGGTCGGCTTATACTCGATTATATATGGTAGTTAGTTTTAGATGTATGATACATTTACTATTAATTGAGTGGTGACTGTATCAGCTCCCTGCACCACCTTAAAGATGGGATGTGAGCAGCTGCATGGAAAATAAAACTTGAAGGGGTTGTCCACAACTCGGACAAACCCATCTGAATCTCTGTATTTCCTCCCAGTTATATAATAATAGTTATAGTCACCTCCGCTGCCAGTTCTGTTCCAGGAGTTCAGCAATGGCTTTCCCGGGCATAACAATGTCACGAGATCTCTGCAGCTAGTCAGTGCTGACTTCACTCTCCTCTCTTTCAGACAAATAAAGATATCCTGGGGAAGTAAAAAAGCAGTTGCAATTTTCAAGTTCTCTGGATGTCATTTAAATCTGTGGGAGAGAAGAATGAAGCCTCGGGAGAGCCAGTGGTCACTGGAATGGCGCCGACACCAAAGGTGATTGTAAATAAGTGTAATTTTACTGGGGGAAACACATGAATGCAGAGTTGTTCAAGTAGTAGACAATCTCTTTAATTTTCACCCTGCAGCTGAGCGTCTAGTAATCCAGCTTAACATGATTTAAACACTATCTACTTGCATATTACCACTATACCATCAGGAAAATATAATTTTCGTAGGTGATGGGTTCTCTTCAACATTTTGTTCTGATCCAAATCAACACTTTTGATAAACATTGTTATATTCATACTAGATTGATAACAATTAGTGATGAGCGAGTGTGCGCATTACTCAAGTTTTCCAAGCATGCTTGCATTTTCTCCGAGTGTCTTGGGCGTGCTCATGAATTATGTTTGAGTCCCTGCAGCTGCATGATTTGTGGTTGTTAGCAACCTGAACACATGCAGGGATTGCCTGTTTGTTAGCAATCCCCACATGTATTCAGGCTGTCTAGCAGCCGCAAATCATGCAGCTGCGGGGACTCAAACATAATATATGAGCATGCACAAGATACTTGGAGAACACCCGAGAATGCTCGGAAAACTCGAGTAACGAGCACACTCGCTCATCACCAATACCAATCCTTGGAGCATCAAATTATTTCAGGAAGCATTTATTCTGAATGTTAGGTAAATGTTTTTATGAAAATTAACAAGTGACCATATCACCCAATTTAATCATTGACAACTTTAAGAAATCCTCTGGCTGTCCTCTCAAATAGCTGCTAATAGATATTACATAAATATGTAATATTAAACATTAAAAGCCATAATTAATATTTAGCTGTGGATCACTTGAGAGCAGCTAAAAAAATGGAAAAGGAATTGTATACATATTCATCTCCCTCTGACTAACTGTAGCATTGCAGAATCAGTATGAACACATCCTCAGTATGAACACATCCTTCTGGCAGCTGCATGCAAAGAGCCATCTTCTAAATTCTGACAACGTTTTATTTTTTTGACAGTGTGTTTTAGCTTCAGGTAGAAGTGTAAGAAACCCAGTTAAGTAGATCTTCTGATTATTTGAAGCAGTCAGTAATCATTATCCGGTGGATAGAATACTAAATGTGCAAAAGGACATGCAGACAAATGAAGTATGAGACGATCGTCTTAGATATGTGCTACTACTTAGAAGAGTTAGTTCCTGAAATTCTGATAACCAAAGCAGCTGTACTTAAATAGCTAATAAAAAAATGTCTAATAAATAATCAAACAATGGCTTGGAGCTCAATAAAAACTTAAATAGAGTAACTGACTAATTAAAAAATAGAAATAATGTGCACACTAGAAAATTAATAAGAAAAAGTAAGAAAATTTGTGTAGCTCCTGTCCCCAAACAAAGAACACTCATTTGATTCATATAATGAGGTTGTGCAATATCAATCCTTTCATCTCTAGTTATAAACTTACATTTTGTTGCTGGTCCTAATCAATTTCTAATGGCCGTCATGGATTCATGGCTTTCACTATTGTGATACCTCCATTGGATTACCATGTACTGTTTATGCAGATTATCTGAAGATATTTAAAAGATTAAGTAACAAAAAGTATTTATTATCCAGAAATATTGTTCATAGCTTGATTGAGTGAATGGATTGAACTAACAATACTAGGACTCAGACCACAAAGAAGAGACAAACAGTATAACGTATATAATCCGTTAATTGGTATCTGAAGAATATTTCAGTCAATGGTTACTAAATGTCACATTAAATCAATATCAGTTCAACGGGCTCGGCCATCAGTTTAATCCATATGGGGACCACCCAACTCAGCATGTCAGGAGAGATAGCTGGCAGCCAAATAATCTGTGGAATCTGTCAATAACTATCTATTGTGCATGGTGCCCCTAAGGCCCTAAGACTTGTGCTAAACTGGTCTTTGGTCATCAGCATTTTGCACACCTCCCTTTATCCATTGCTGTGTTTCCACAGCCATCCTGTTACGGCTAGCGGAACGCACCGAGTAAATATAGATGTTTATTATAAATGGTGCGTTCTCAGCTCGGGGTCCACTGTGCAGGAGGAACCTGCTGCTAGTGAATGGTGGCACTGTTTGGCGGTATAGACTAGCTCTGTTACTTCACAGAGTAGCTGTGAGAGAAAAGCACTGCGCCCTGTGAGCCTCACAGGAGCACAAGCTTGCTGCTGAACTGATAGCAGTCAGTGGTTATGCACACACGCAATCTCCTCACCGGAGGTGCCAGTATTCTAGGGGCTTATTTCAGCTGGGTCCCTGAATACGTTCATACAATCTCCTCACCGGAGGTGCCGGTATTCTAGGGGCTTATTTCAGCCGGGTCCCTGAATACATTCACACATAACCACACTGGCTCAAAGCACATATTTGGATTGATACTAGAACATGGCCGAGTGGCCATGCGAGCCTTTTATAGCTGCAGCAAGTACAAGACCTTCCTAGAAGGACTAATGAGAGGCTGTCACAGAGCCTGAGCACCTTCAGGACCTTCCTGGAGAACCAATGGGCTTTGCTGCAGTATCCAAGCATGTGACCCTCGATCTCCAATGAGAGATCTTACCCTGGGCATGCTCAGAAGGAGGAAAGCTGGACTTAGTCCCAAAAGCGTCTGCTCGCCGCTGCCCAGCACTGGCTTCAATGGCAGAAGCTGGAAAAGCAGCAGTAACCCTTTGCACAGAGTCATACTGAGCAAGACGCTGGGACCGACGTCTCCGCTGAGCAGACTCCACTGCGGCAGGAAAAGAATGGGAGATCGCAGTGGAGATGGCCTGAAATTCCCCCTGTGCAGAGGTGGAACCTCGACCCCCTAACACATCCTTGTGGTTGTTTAAGCCCTTTGCCCAATGTCTATTTTCACCCTCTGGATCAGGCCAAATTTTCCAATTCTGACCAGTTTCAATTTATGATGTTAGAACTCTGGAATGCTTCAACAGATTCCAGCAATTCTGAGAAAGTTTTTTTCATGACACATTGTATTTTATGCCAGTGGCAAATTTAGGTAATATTTTTTGCATTTATTTGTGAAAGCATAGGAATTTTGGTGAACCTTTTTTTGAAAGTATTGCCATTTTAAAATGTTCAGTTCTTACGCCCTTAAACTGAATAGATATATTACACAAAATTGTTAATAAATAATATTTACAGCATATCTACTTCACATTAGCATTATTTTTTAAACATAATTTTTTTTGGTTAGGAGGTTATAATTGTTGAAGGTTTATCAGCAATTTCTCATTTTTTAAACAAAATTTACAAAACCATTTTTTAAGGGACCACTTTACATTTGAAGCTACTTTCAGGGACCAATGTGACAAAAAAATAGCCAAAAGTGACACGATTTTAAAAACTGTACCCCTCAAAGTGCTCAAAACCACATTCACTAAGTATTCTAACCCTTTTGGTGCTTCACCAGATTTAAAGCATTGTGGAAGGAAAAAAATAAAATTAAGATTTTTTTCCTACAAAAATATTGGTTTAGCCTCAAATTTTTCATATTAACATGGGCAATAGGAGAAAATGAACCACAAATCTTGTTGTGCAGTCTCTCCTGAGTACGCTGATACCCCATTTATCCTGGTAAACTACTGTCTGAGCACACGTCAGGGCTCAGAAAGAGCACCATTTGACTTATGTAGCGCAAAATTAGCTTGAATAGATAGCAGATGCCATGTCGCATTTGCAGAACTCATGATGTGCCTAAACAGTGAAAAACCCCAAAAATGACCACACTTTGGTAGTACTCCCCCCAAGGAATTCATCTAGAGGTGATGGGGAAACTTGAACGTGAAGGTGCTTCACAAGATTTTAAAACACTGATCCGTGAAAATGAAAAATGTTGCTTCAGCCCCAAATTATTCATTTTCACCAGGGTAACAGCAGAAAACGCCCCCATTTTGGAAACTACATCTCTCGAGGAATTTATCTAGGTGTGTATGCAGCATTGTTAACCCTCAGCCTAGTCACAAAATTGTATAACATTGGGCTAAGTAAATAAAAATTTAAATTTTTTTTCCACTAAAATGTTGCCATTTTCCTGAAGCAGAGTTGACATCTCTGCTTCAGGAAAATGGCCGCCGCGATCTCCATCTGCGCACGCGCGGCATCCCACGGCCATTTTCCTGAAGCCGCGGCCAGCAGAGCGCCGCTTCTGTGCCCGCGCGGCCAAAGGAAGATGGCCGCCCCTACCGATCACCAATGAAATAGCACACATCGCGCTCTTTTCACTCCCCTGTGCAGTGGATACGGGACCTTGGACATGCGCACACCACTACGCCACCAACGGAAAACTAAGCAAGATCTGGGGGAAGACACCACGCCCATCTGACCAGACCAGCCTGATTGACAGGCGAAAACGACTACTTTGGTAACATATTTCGGCAGCATAGGTGGGGAATCGGGGTCCACAAAATACACTATTGCAATGCACAGCTCAGGCCCTATTTGACAGTATTTTTATCTCATACGGAAAAAACGGGGTGACAGGTTCCCTTTAACAAAACTAAAACTAGCTATCAAGAACAACGAGGCATAGGTCCAAGTTAAGAAAGTTGGATGTGGCAGTATGGTTGAAAGTAGCAAGGGAGAAGAAATCCAACTTTTTTGTTGCTATTTTTGTATTTTTTTGTGTTTTTTTCTATTTTATGGGATTGACTTATATTAACCTAGATTAAAAAAAATCTATATCTAGAGCCACAAGGAGTAGATATGTAAAAGGGTGACTTGGTACCTGCATTTGGACTCTTATACATGTTTCTAATGCAGCACGCTGATATTTTAGCAATGCTAATGTAATGTGTGGTTTCCTGCTGTTTATTAATGTGCACTGTATTCTATTTGTCATGCATTGTAATGTGTTGCATTGTGCTTTAGTTTAGGGATAGATTAGTATAAGGGAATTAAGGTACCTTCACACGAAGCGACGCTGCAGCGATAGCGACAACGATGCCGATTGCTGCAGCGTCGCTGTTTGATCGCTGGAGAGCTGTCACACAGACCGCTCTCCAGCGACCAACGATGCCGAGGTCCCCGGGTAACCAGGGTAAACATCGGGTTGCTAAGTGCAGGGCCGCGCTTAGTAACCCGATGTTTACCCTGGTTACCAGCGTAAAAGTAAAAAAAACAAACAGCACATACTTACATGCATCCCCCAGCGTCTGCTTCCTGACACTGACTGAGCTCCGGCCCTAACAGCACAGCGCTTTCACTTTCACTTTAGAGCCGGCGCTCAGTAAGTGTCAGGAAGCAGACGCTGGGGGACGCATGTAAGTATGTGCTGTTTGTTTTTTTTACTTTTACGCTGGTAACCAGGGTAAACATCGGGTTACTAAGCGCGGCCCTGTGCTTGGTAACCCGATGTTTACCCTGGTTACCAGTGTAAAACATCGCTGGTATCGTTGCTTTTGCTTTCAAACACAACGATACACAGCGATCGGACGACCAAATAAAGTTCTGGACTTTATTCAGCGACCAGCGACATCACAGCAGGATCCTGATCGCTGCTGCGTGTCAAACGAAACGATATCGCTAGCGAGGACGCTGCAACGTCACGGATCGCTAGCGATGTCGTTTCGTGTGAAGGTACCTTTAGAATAGAGGAGGGCACAGTAGAAATAGAGCACAGGATAGATAAGAGTGCTAGTTAGTTACAGGCAGCACAGGGATCAAGTAGATGGGAGGGGCACAGAGCAGAGCAGCAGGCAGCAGGGGGATATAGGAGAAAGACTTCCTGGTTAGTGAGGAGATCCCGGGCAGCTTGCCGAAGGCAAGATGCCTGTAGAATACAGGATCTATGCAGATGGTAGAATGGATCGGCCATGGCTGGAGGGAGTCCCAGGACAGGGACCATTGTGGACGGCCACCAGTGACCACATGTCAACTCAAGGAGGATTTGGAGTTTATGAGAGGGGCAGGTGGAGCTGAGAGAGCTATCCTAGCACCTCTTCCTAAGGAAGCTGGACCTTGGACATGAGTAGAACTGGTGGGCCAGAGCACATATGGAACAAAGTAAGTGCAGAAGATGGCAGAATTTGTCAGGAAGAATCAGGTCTGTCTGAGGAGATGCCACTCTGTGTGAACTGTGCTGCTGTTTTTATGGATGCTTTGCTGCTTCTTAAAGTTCAACTGTTTGAAAAGAAGCTCTTCTCTGAAGTGATTTTAAGAGCCTACGGGATAACAGCCGAAAGGAATTTGACAGAACTTGAGAGTGTGCTGTGGTGCATGTTACATATGCTGTACGAGGATCTGTATTTGACTTTTCATGAGCAAGGTGTCGGGGTGCTCACTCACCTTTATTTAGTGGACTCGCCCATGGCTACCACCCTGGGCCATCTTGTTACAGATACAAGTGGAGGAAGAATTGGTAATGGCGGTATAGTTGGAAGAGGCAGAGGAGGAAGTAGCCAACACAGTTGTTTGGGTTTTTTCTTGACGAGGATGCACCCAAATGAAACAAATGGCAAGCAGAGTTGAATATTGGCTGGTTGTGGCTGGAATAGTTGTCTAGTCATCCAAAGGTCTGGAAAAGTCCCGAGGAAGCCACTCCTTGTTTATTTTAAGGAATGTTGTGTTCCTCAGGTTGGATGTGGATAGGATGTTCCTATCTGTGATCACACCCCCTGCCGTGCTAAACACACATTCGGATATGACACTTGATACAGGGCAGGCTGGCACTTCCATGGCATAAAAGGCAAGCTCAGGCCATGTGTCTAATTTAGAGACCCAGAAGTTAAATGAGGCAGACTAATCTGTTAGTATGTGGAGACGTGTGGACATAAACTCTTCCACCATGTTCTTGTAACACTGGCACCTCCTAATATGGACCCTGTTACATGGTTGTGCTGTATGCTGTGATGCACTCATAAAGTTTTGCAACATTTCAGCTATTCCAACCCTGCCTTACAAGGTGCTGGTAGTACCCCAGAAGCGTTGGCTATTTCCTCCACTGCCTCTACCTTGTTCTTCCACTGAGCCACCCGCTTTCAGATGGGAAAGCAATCAGTAGTTTCTCTACCAGCTTCTACTTGTATTCATGCATTTGGAAAATGTATTTCTTTGGCCTACTAATGACATTGATAACGAGATGCTAAATATCGTTTTCCCCAGACTACTATAAAACAAACACCAGTTTAGAAAAATAATTTATTTGGCCTAGAAATGGCATCGAGAAGGCTTATGACAATTATTTATTTGCAACACTACTAGAAAACACACACTGGTTTAGAAAAATTATTTATTTGGCCTTAACCCCTTCACCCCCAAGGGTGGTTTGCACGTTAATGACCGGGCCAATTTTTACAATTCTGACCACTGTCCCTTTATGAGGTTATAACTCTGGAACGCTTCAACGGATCTTGGCGATTCTGACATTGTTTTCTCGTGACATATTGTACTTCATGTTAGTGGTAAAATTTCTTCGATATAACTTGCGTTTATTTGTGAAAAAAAAGAATATTTGGCGAAAATTTTGAAAATTTCGCAATTTTCCAACTTTGAATTTTTATGCCCTTAAATCACAGACATATGTCACGCAAAATACTTAATAAGTAACATTTCCCACATATCTACTTTACATCAGCACAATTTTGGAACCAAAATTTTTTTTGGTGACGGAGTTATAAGGGTTAAAATTTGACCAGCAATTTCTCATTTTTACAACACCATTTTTTTTTAGGGACCACATCTCATTTGAAGTCATTTTGAGGGGTCTATATGATAGAAAATACCCAAGTGTGACACCATTCTAAAAACTGCACCCCTCAAGGTACTCAAAACCACTTTCAAGAAGTTTATTAACCCTTCAGGTGTTTCACAGGAATTTTTGGAATGTTTAAATAAAAATAAACATTTAACTTTTTTTCACACAAAATTTGTTTCAGCTCCAATTTGTTTTATTTTACCAAGGGTAACAGGAGAAAATAGACCCCAAAATTTGTTGTACAATTCGTCCTGAGTACGCTGATACCCCATATGTGGGTGTAAACCATTGTTTGGGCGCAGGGCAGAGCTCGGAAGGAAAGGAGCGCCATCTGACTTTTCAATGCAAAATTGACTGGAATTGAGATGGGACGCCATGTTGCATTTGGAGAGCCCCTGATGTGCCTAAACATTGAAACCCCCCACAAGTGACACCATTTTGGAAAGTAGACCCCCTAAGGATCTTATCTAGATGTGTGTTGAGCACTTTGACCCAACAAGTGCTTCACAGAAGTTTATAATGCAGAGCCGTAAAAATAAAAATCATATTTTTTCACAAAAATGATCTTTTCGCCCCCCATTTTTTTATTTCCCCAAGGGTAAGAGAAGAAATTAGACCACAAAAGTTGTTGTGCAATTTGTCCTGAGTACGACGATACCCCATATGTGGGGGTAAACCACTGTTTGGGCGCATAGCAGAGCTCGGAAGGGAAGGAGCGCTATTTTACTTTTCAATGCAAAATTGACTGGAATTAAGATGGGATGCCATGTTGCGTTTGGAGAGCCCCTGATGTGCCTAAACATTAAAAACCCCCACAAGTGACACCATTTTGGAAAGTAGACCCCCTAAGGAACTTATCTAGATGTGTTTTGATAGCTTTGAACCCCAAAGTGTTTCACTACAGTTTATAACGCAGAGCCGTGAAAATAAAAATTCTTTTTTTTTTTTCACAAAAATGATTTTTAGCCCCCAGTTTTGTATTTTCACAAGGGTATCAGGATAAATTGGACCCCAAACTTTGTTGTCCAATTTGTCCTGAGTACGCTGATACCCCACATGTGGGGGGGAACCACTGTTTGGGCACATGACAGAGCTCGGAAGGGAAGCAGCGCCATTTGGAATGCAGACTTAAATGGATTGGTCTGCAGGCGTCACGTTGCATTTGCAGAGACCCTGATGTACCCAAACAGTACAAACCCCCCACAAGTGACCCCATATTGGAAACTAGACCCCCCAAGGAACTTATCTAGATGTGTTGTGAGAACTTTGAACCCCCAAGTGTTTCACTACAGTTTATAACGCAGAGCCGTGAAAATAAAAATTCCTTTTTTTTTCACAAAAATGATTTTTTAGCCCCCAGTTTTGTATTTTCACAAGGGTATCAGGATAAATTGGGCTCCAAAAGTTGTTGTCCAATTTGTCCTGAGTACGTTGATACCCCATATGTGGGGGGGGAACCACTGTTTGGGTGCATGACAGAGCTCGGAAGGGAAGGAGCGTCATTTGGAATGCAGACTTAAATGGATTGGTCTGCAGGCGTCACGTTGCATTTGCAGAGCCCCTGATGTACCCAAACAGTACAAACCCCCCACAATTGACCCCATATCGGAAACTAGACCCCCCAAGGAACTTATCTAGATGTGTTGTGAGAACTTTGAACCCCCAAGTGTTTCACTACAGTTTACAACGCAGAGCCGTGAAAATAAAAAATCTTTTTTTTCCCACAAAACTTATTTTTTGGCCCCCAGTTTTGTATTTTTCCAAGGGTAGCAGGAGAAATTGGACCCCAAAAGATGATGTCCAATTTGTCCTGAGTACGCTGATACCCCATATGTTGGGGTAAACCCCTGTTTGGGCACACGGGAGAGCTCTGAAGGGAAGGAGCACTGTTTTCCTTTTTCAACGCAGAATTGGCTGGAATTCAGATCGGATGCCATGTCCCGTTTGGAGAGCCACTGATGTGCCTAAACAGTGGAAACCCCCCAATTATAACTGAAACCCTAATCCAAACACATCCCTAACCCTAATCCCAACGGTAACCATAACCACTCCTCTAACCCAGACACACCCAACCCTATTCCCAACCGTAAATGTAATCCAAACCCTAACCCTATCTTTAGCCCCAACCCTAACTGTAGCTCCAACCCTAGCCCCAACCCTAACCCTAGCCCTAACCCTAGCAATAACCCTAGCCCTATCACTAGCCCTAACACTAGCGGTAACACTAGCCCTAACCCTAGCCCTAACCCTAGCCCTAACCCTATCCCCAACCCTAGCCCTAACCCTAGCCCTAACCCTAGCCCCAACCCTAGCCCTAACCCCAGTCCTAACCCTTGCCCTAACCCTAACCCTAGCCCTAACTCTAGTCCTAACTCTAGCCCTAACCCTAGCCCCAACCCTAGCCCTAACCCTAACCCTAGCCCTAACCCTTGCCCTAACCCTAGCCCTAACTCTAGTCCTAACTCTAGCCCTAACCCTAACCCTAACCCTAATGGGAAAATGGAAATAAATACATTTTTAAATTTTTTTATTTTTCCCTAACTAAGGGGGTGATGAAGGGGGGTATGATTTACTTTTATAGCGGGTTATTTAGCGGATTTTTATGATTGGCAGCTGTCACACACTGAAAGACGCTTTTCATTGCAAAAAATATTTTTTGTGTTACCACATTTTGAGAGCTGTAATTTTTCCATATTTGAGTCCACAGAGTTATGTGAGATCTTGTTTTTTGCAGGACGCGTTGACGTTTTTATTGGTAACATTTTCGGACACGTGACATTTTTTGATCGCTTTTTATTCCGATTTTTGTGAGGCAGAGTGATCAAAAACCAGCTATTCATGAATTTCTTTTGGGGGAGGCGTTTATACCGTTCCGCGTTTGGTAAAATTGATAAAGCAGTTTTATTCGTCGGGTCAGTACGATTACAGCGATATCTCATTTATATCATTTTTTTATGTTTTGGCGCTTTTATACGATAAAAACTATTTTATAGAAAAAATAATTATTTTGGTATCGCTTTATTCTCAGGACTATAACTTTTTTATTTTTTTGCTGATGATGCTGTATGGTGGCTTGTTTTTTGCGGGACAAGATGACGTTTTCAGCGGTACCATGGTTATTTATATCAGTCTTTTTGATCGCGTGTTATTCCACTTTTTGTTCGGCGGTATGGTAATAAAGCGTTGTTTTTTGCCTCGTTTTTTTTTTTTTTCTTACGGTGTTTACTGAAGGGGTTAACTAGTGGGGCAGTTTTATAGGATGGGTCGTTACGGACACGGCGATACTAAATATTTGTACTTTTATTGTTTTTTTTATTTTATTTAGCTAAAGAAATGTATTTATGGGAATAATTTTTATTTTTTTTTCTTTATTTAGGATATTTTTTTTATTTTTTTTTTACACACGTGGGGAATTTTTTTTTTACTTTTTTACTTTGTCCCAGGGGGGGACATCACAGATCATTGATCTGGCAGTGTGCACAGCACTCTGCCAGATCTGCGATCTGCTGTGCAGGGCTGCAGGCTTACCAAGTGTCTGCTCTGAGCAGACACTCGGTAAGCCACCTCCCTCCCTGCAGGACCCGGATGCCGCGGCCATCTTGGATCCGGGACCTGCGGCGAGGAGGGAGGTAGGAGACCCTCAGAGCAACGCGATCACATCGCGTTGCTCCGGGGGTCTCAGGGAAGCACGCAGGGAGCCCCCTCCCTGCGCGATGCTTCCCTATACCGCCGGTACACCGCGATCATGTTTGATCGCGGTGTGCCGGGGGTTAATGTGCCGGGGGCGGTCCGTGACCGCTCCTGGCACATAGTGCCGGATGTCAGCTGCGATATGCAGCTGACACCCGGCCGAGATCTGCCGCGCTCCCCCCGTGAGCGCGGCCGATCGGCTATGACGTACTATCCCGTCGAGGGTCAGATAGGCCCAGGTCACCTCGACGGGATAGTACGTCTAAGGTCACAGAGGGGTTAAAATGGTAACAAGATGGCTGATACCAATTATTTATTTGCAACATTACTAGAAAACACATAGTGGTTCTGAAAAAATAATTTCTTTTGCCTACTAATTAGAGTTGAGCGACTTTGTCAAAAGTCGGTCGGGTGAAATCGGCCGATTATTGCGATAAGTAGTGAGCCAACTGAAACACGAAACCCAATGCAAGTCAATGGGGAATCAAAGTCGGCAGTGAGTGGAGGACAGGAAAACACCTACAGTGCCCATTTTAATGCCAAAAACATCAATTCTTATTACTTAAGCTTGTCAATCTTAATTTACTTTATAATAATAGTTAGGCATTGAAAACTTGGGGTCATTTGGCTAAAGTTGTGGGGGGGTAGGGCTGGCTCAAGATTTTTGTGGGCCCAGGAAACGCGGAATACGTCATGGCGGTGGAGCAGGGAGAGGTGTCATGATTCTCAATGGCGAGAGAACATAGCCCAGCATATATGAGAACTAGCTCTTGGAAGATGGAAACTATACTGACCATGAACTAAACCTGCCGCACAACTAGAAGTGGCCGGGTAGCATGCCTACGTTTTTTTATCCCTAGATGCCCAGTGCCAGCCGGAGAACTACCTAATCCTAGCAGAGGAAAAGACAGTCCTGGCTCACCTCTAGAGAAATTTTCCCAAAAGGCAGACAGAGGCCCCCACATATATTGGCGGTGATTTAAGATGAAATAACAAACGTAGTATGAATATAGGTCTAGCAAAATCGAGGTCCGCTTACTAGATAGCATGAAGACAGAAAGGGCACTTTCATGGTCAGCAGAAAACTCTATCAAAACACCATCCAGAAATTACTTTAAGACTCTAGCATTAACTCATAACACCAGAGTGGCAATTTCCGCTCACAAGAGCTTTCCAGACACAGTAACGAAACAGCAGCTGTGAACAGGAACAAAATGAAAAAACACACAAGGACAAAAGTCCAACTTAGCTGGGAGTTGTCTAGTAGCAGGAACATGCACAGAAAGGCTACTGATTACATTGTTGACCGGCATGAAACTGACAGAGAAGCAAGGTAATATAGCGACTCCCACAACCTGATAGGAGCAGGTGAACAGAGGGGATGATGCACACAAGTTAAATTCCACAAGTGGCCACAGGGGGAGCCCAGAATCCAATTTCACAACAGTACCCCCCCCTCAAGGAGGGGGCACCGAACCCTCACCAGAACCACCAGGGCGATCAGGATGAGCCCTATGAAAGGCACGGACAAGATCGGAGGCATGAACATCAGAGGCAGTGACCCAAGAATTATCCTCCTGACCGTATCCCTTCCATTTGACCAGATACTGGAGTTTCCGTCTGGAAACACGAGAGTCCAAGATCTTTTCCACAACGTACTCCAACTCACCCTCAACCAACACCGGAGCAGGAGGCTCAACGGAAGGCACAGCTGGTACCTCATACCTGCGCAACAATGACCGATGAAAAACATTATGAATCGAAAAGGATGCAGGGAGGTCCAAACGGAAGGACACAGGGTTAAGAATCTCCAATATCTTGTACGGGCCGATGAACCGAGGCTTAAACTTAGGAGAAGAAACCCTCATAGGGACAAAACGAGAAGACAACCACACCAAGTCCCCAACACAAAGCCGAGGACCAACACGACGACGGCGGTTGGCAAAAAGCTGAGTCTTCTCCTGGGACAACTTCAAATTGTCCACCACCTGCCCCCAAATCTGATGTAACCTCTCCACCACAGCATCCACTCCAGGACAATCCGAAGATTCCACTTGACCGGAGGAAAATCGAGGATGAAACCCTGAATTACAGAAAAACGGGGACACCAAGGTGGCAGAGCTGGCCCGATTATTGAGGGCGAACTCCGCCAAAGGCAAAAAAGCAACCCAATCATCCTGATCCGCAGACACAAAACACCTCAAATATGTCTCCAAGGTCTGATTAGTCCGCTCGGTCTGGCCATTAGTCTGAGGATGGAAAGCAGACGAAAAAGACAAATCTATGCCCATCCTAGCACAGAATGCCCGCCAAAATCTAGACACGAATTGGGTCCCTCTGTCAGAAACGATATTCTCCGGAATACCATGCAAACGAACAACATTTTGAAAAAACAGAGGAACCAACTCGGAAGAAGAAGGCAACTTAGGCAAGGGAACCAGATGGACCATCTTAGAGAAACGGTCACACACCACCCAGATGACAGACATCTTCTGAGAAACAGGCAGATCCGAAATAAAATCCATCGAGATGTGCGTCCAAGGCCTCTTCGGAATAGGCAAGGGCAACAACAATCCACTAGCCCGAGAACAACAAGGCTTGGCCCGAGCACAAACGTCACAAGACTGCACAAAGCCTCGCACATCTCGTGACAGGGAAGGCCACCAGAAGGACCTTGCCACCAAATCCCTGGTACCAAAGATTCCAGGATGACCTGCCAACGCAGAAGAATGAACCTCAGAGATGACTCTACTGGTCCAATCATCAGGAACAAACAGTCTACCAGGTGGGCAACGATCAGGTCTATCCGCCTGAAACTCCTGCAAGGCCCGCCGCAGGTCTGGAGAAACGGCAGACAATATCACTCCATCTTTAAGGATACCTGTGGGCTCAGAATTACCAGGGGAGTCAGGCTCAAAACTCCTAGAAAGGGCATCCGCCTTAACATTCTTAGAACCCGGCAGGTAAGACACCACAAAATTAAACCGAGAGAAAAACAACGACCAGCGCGCTTGTCTAGGATTCAGGCGCCTGGCAGACTCAAGGTAAATTAAATTTTTGTGGTCAGTCAATACCACCACCTGATGTCTGGCCCCCTCAAGCCAGTGACGCCACTCCTCAAAAGCTCACTTCATGGCCAAAAGCTCCCGATTCCCAACATCATAATTCCGCTCGGCGGGCGAAAATTTACGGGAAAAAAAGGCACAAGGTCTCATCACGGAGCAGTCGGAATTTCTCTGCGACAACACCGCCCCAGCTCCGATTTCAGAAGCGTCGACCTCAACCTGAAAAGGAAGAGCAACATCAGGCTGACGCAACACTGGGGCGGAAGAAAAGCGGCGCTTGAGCTCCCGAAAGGCCTCCACAGCATCAGGGGACCAATCAGCAACATCAGCACCCTTCTTAGTCAAATCAGTCAATGGTTTTACAACATCAGAAAAACCAGCAATAAATCGACGATAAAAGTTAGCAAAGCCCAAAAATTTCTGAAGACTCTTAAGAGAAGAGGGTTGCGTCCAATCACCAATAGCCTGAACCTTGACAGGATCCATCTCGATGGAAGAGGGGGAAAAAATGTATCCCAAGAAGGAAATCCTCTGAACCCCAAAAACACACTTAGAACCCTTCACACACAAGGAATTAGACCGCAAAACCTGAAAAACCCTCCTGACCTGCTGGACATGAGAGTCCCAGTCATCCGAAAAAATCAGAATATCATCCAGATACACAATCATAAATTTATCCAAATAATCGCGGAAAATGTCATGCATAAAGGACTGGAAGACTGAAGGGGCATTTGAAAGACCAAAAGGCATCACCAAATACTCAAAATGGCCCTCGGGCGTATTAAATACGGTTTTCCACTCATCCCCCTGCTTGATTCGCACCAAATTATACGCCCCACGGAGATCAATCTTAGAGAACCACTTGGCCCCCTTTATACGAGCAAACAAATCAGTAAGCAGTGGTAACGGATATTGATATTTAACAGTGATTTTATTCAAAAGTCGATAATCAATACACGGCCTCAAAGAGCCGTCTTTCTTAGACACAAAGAAAAAACCGGCTCCTAAGGGAGATGACGAAGGACGAATATGTCCCTTTTCCAAGGACTCCTTTATATATTCTCGCATAGCAGCGTGTTCAGGCACAGACAGATTAAATAAACGACCCTTAGGGTATTTACTACCCGGGATCAAGTCTATGGCACAATCGCACTCCCGGTGCGGAGGTAGTGAACCAACCTTAGGTTCTTCAAAAACGTCACGAAAGTCAGACAAGAATTCAGGAATCTCAGAGGGAATAGATGATGAAATGGAAACCAAAGGTACGTCCCCATGAGTTCCTTTACATCCCCAGCTTAACACAGACATAGCTCTCCAGTCGAGGACTGGGTTATGAGATTGCAGCCATGGCAATCCCAGCACCAAAACATCATGTAAATTATACAGCACCAGAAAGCGAATAACCTCCTGGTGATCCGGATTAACACGCATAGTCACTTGTGTCCAGTATTGTGGTTTATTACTAGCCAATGGGGTGGAGTCAATCCCTTTCAGAGGTATCGGAGCCTCCAATGGCTCCAAATCATACCCACAGCGTTTGGCAAAGGACCAATCCATAAGACTCAAAGCAGCGCCAGAGTCGACATAGGCGTCCGCGGTAATAGATGACAAAGAACAAATCAGGGTCACAGATAGAATAAACTTAGACTGTAAAGTGCTAATTGAAACAGACTTGTCAGGCTTCTTAGTACGCTTAAAGCATGCTGATATAACATGAGTTGAATCACCACAATAGAAGCACAACCCATTTTTTCGTCTAAAATTCTGCCGCTCGCTTCTGGACAGAATTCTATCACATTGCATATTTTCTGGCGTTTTCTCAGTAGACACCGCCAAATGGTGCACAGGTTTGCGCTCCCGCAGACGCCTATCGATCTGAATAGCCATCGTCATGGACTCATTCAGACTCGCAGGCACAGGGAACCCCACCATAACATCCTTAATGGCATCAGAGAGACCTTCTCTGAAAATCGCCGCCAGGGCGCACTCATTCCACTGAGTAAGCACAGACCATTTGCGGAATTTTTGGCAGTATATTTCAGCTTCATCTTGCCCCTGAGACAAGGACATCAAGGCCTTTTCCGCCTGAAGCTCTAAATGAGGTTCCTCATAAAGCAACCCCAAGGCCAGAAAAAACGCATCCACATTGAGCAACGCAGGATCCCCTGGTGCCAATGCAAAAGCCCAGTCTTGAGGGTCGCCCCGGAGCAAGGAAATTACAATCCTGACCTGCTGTGCAGGGTCTCCGGCAGAGCGAGACTTCAGGGACAAAAACAATTTGCAATTATTTTTAAAATTTTGAAAGTGAGATCTATTCCCCGAGAAGAATTCAGGCAAAGGAATTCTAGGCTCAGACATAGGTGCATGAACAACAAAATCTTGCAAATTTTGTACCTTTGTGGCGAGATTATTCAAACCTGTAGCTACACTCTGAAGATCCATTTGAAACAGGTGAACACAGAGCCATTCAAGGATTAGAAGGAGAGGAAGAGAGGAAGGCTGCAGTATAGGCAGACTAGCAAGTGATTCAATTAAGAGCACACTCAGAACTAGAGGGAAAAAAAAAAAAAAAAAAATTGTAGCAGACTTCTTTTTTCTCTCCTTTCTCAGCCAGTAATTTAACCCTTTTTTGGGCCGGTCAAACTGTCATGATTCTCAATGGCGAGAGAACATAGCCCAGCATATATGAGAACTAGCTCTTGGAAGATGGAAACTATACTGACCATGAACTAAACCTGCCGCACAACTAGAAGTGGCCGGGTAGCATGCCTACGTTTTTTTATCCCTAGATGCCCAGCGCCAGCCGGAGAACTACCTAATCCTAGCAGAGGAAAAGACAGTCCTGGCTCACCTCTAGAGAAATTTTCCCAAAAGGCAGACAGAGGCCCCCACATATATTGGCGGTGATTTAAGATGAAATGACAAACGTAGTATGAAAATAGGTCTAGCAAAATCGAGGTCCGCTTACTAGATAGCATGAAGACAGAAAGGGCACTTTCATGGTCAGCAGAAAACTCTATCAAAACACCATCCAGAAATTACTTTAAGACTCTAGCATTAACTCATAACACCAGAGTGGCAATTTCCGCTCACAAGAGCTTTCCAGACACAGTAACGAAACAGCAGCTGTGAACAGGAACAAAATGCAAAAACACACAAGGACAAAAGTCCAACTTAGCTGGGAGTTGTCTAGTAGCAGGAACATGCACAGAAAGGCTACTGATTACATTGTTGACCGGCATGAAACTGACAGAGAAGCAAGGTAATATAGCGACTCCCACAACCTGATAGGAGCAGGTGAACAGAGGGGATGATGCACACAAGTTAAATTCCACAAGTGGCCACAGGGGGAGCCCAGAATCCAATTTCACAACAGAGAGGTAAGTATTTCAACTTTGAAAGTGCTGTGATCCTGAGCAAGTAGTGGGGGCCCACTCGTTGGCACTGGCACAGGGCCCCTCATAGTACGGCGGTGTGTTTGACGGCGGGTGGCGCCTCCCACTGGCAGAGACACTTTTGCGTACTATGAGGGGCCCTGTGCCAGTGATGTCGCCAACGAGTATGCCCCCCCACCTGATGAAGGAACCTGCACTTTCATCTGCACCTTCCTCTTTGTTCCCGTGTAAGGTGGTATAGTATGCGGGAAGGGGAACCTGACTTTCAGCAGGGTCAGATTCTGGCTGTGTAGAGTGCAAGGGGAATGTAGTGGTCTGGGTCAATGTACCAGCAGACTCATCTAGCAGTGGCTGGGCAATGGACAGGATGAGGAGGAAACACAGATATAGGCCCAAAAAATAAAGTAGGCTAAATGCAGTTCAAATGTGGTAACAGGACTAAACAGGTGGCATTGCTTTGTTCAGTGGAGGACAACTGTAATGAGTGGCAGACACAGTTAGTAGGCCCAAATAATAAAGTAGGCTAAATGCAGTTCAAATGTGGTAACAGGACTAAACAGGCGGCATTGCTTTGTTCAGTGGAGGAAAACTGTAATGAGTGGCAGACACAGTTAGTAGGCCCAAATAATAAAGTAGGCTAAATGCAGTTCAAATGTGGTAACAGGACTAAACAGGCGGCATTACTTTGTTCAGTGGAGGAAAACTGTAATGAGTGGCAGACACAGTTAGTAGGCCCAAATAATAAAGTAGGCTAAATGCAGTTCAAATGTGGTAACAGGACTAAACAGGCGGCATTGCTTTGTTCAGTGGAGGAAAACTGTAATGAGTGGCAGACACAGTTAGTAGGCCCAAATAATAAAGTGGGCTAAATGTCTGCCAAAAAATTGTTCATAAATAAACAGGTGGCATAGCTAGGTACAGGGGTGGGCTCCTCTGCTGAGTAGCAGACAGTGGTAGTAGGCAAGCTACGTGTCAGCAGGGGAAGGTGGGGCAAAATAATTTGAAATCCATGATTGTAGTGCCGATAGGGTAGGTCATAGCATGGTACTGCATAGGCCATCAGGTCTTTGAAAGCTTCACTTTCAACCAACCGGAAGCGCATCATCTCTAACGAGATTAGTATAGCAATGTGGGAGTTCAAACCCTGTGTATGCAGATGAGAGGATGAGTACTTTCTTTTCCTAACGAGAGTCTCTTATAGGGTGAGCTGGACTGGAGAGCTGCATATGGTGGAACTAGCGGTGGTGGTGGACATGGCGGATTGAGAGAGAATTGGTGATGGTATTCTTGATGTTGGCCTACATACAGTGTTTCCTACCAATAACCTTGTGATTCCGACTGCTTTGACCTTGTGACGATACCTCCACATTTGCTGCTGGTGGTGTCCTAACCTGTGGGCTTACAGTGAGGGAAGCAATGTAGCGTTGCTGACTACCTTCATTCTGAGCAGGTGCACCAATGGTACAGGACGTTTGGTCGTTAGTCCAGGCTTGCAAGTGCATGCTGTTTAAATGTCTAAGCATGCACATTGTATTTAAATTTTGAAGATTCTTTCCTCTGCTAAAGGTCTTTGAGCATTTCTTACAGATAACTTTTGACTGATCATTCGGATCTTGGTTAAAAAATTGCTACACTACACTCTTCCTACTATGGAATACCTTTTCAGGCACTGCACGCTGTGCTACTTTCACCGGATGGCCACGCTGTCCTAAAACTGTTTTTGTTTTTGAGAAACATTTTTGGCCTAATATGGGACTGCCAGATGACAGCTGTTGCGATGTAGATGGCTGCAGCGGATCATCCTCCTCCGCTTCTGAGCTACTGGCAGCGGCACCCTCTTCCCCCAATGGCTGCCAATCTGGGTCAACAACTGGGTCATCTATCACCTCCTCTTCAATGTCATGTGCACCTTCCTCTGTGTCACCGTGTAAGGTGCTATAGCGTTCGGGAATGGGCACCATAGTCTCATCAGGGTCAGATTCTGGCTCAGTACACTGCAAGGGCAATGTAGTGATCTGAGTCAATGGAACAGCATAATAATCTAGCTGTGGCTGTGCATCAGTGCACTCCATGTCCGATTCATCTTGTAATGGGCAGTTAACAATTTCCCTTTCTAACCCAGGCACGGTATGTGTAAAGAGCTTCATGGAGTAACCTGTTGTGTCGCCTGACGCATACTTCACTTTTGGTTTGGGTGAAGGACACAAGGAAGCAACTTGTTCCTGACCGGGAGCATCCACTGACAACTCGCTGCTGTTATATTTGGAACTTTCTGAAGAGGAGGCGAAAGAGCTAGAGGCTGAGTCAGCAAGGAAAGCCAAAACTTTTTCCTGCTGCTCTGGCTTTAAAAGCTTTTTCCTACTCCCAGATAAGGGAGCCTTCGAGGCCTTGTGTAGCCAGACGATGACACTGGCTCAAAACCTCCAGCCTTAGGTGCTATTGTGCTTTTGCCACTACCACCAGATGCACCACCACCACTATTAGTACCAGCTGGCAACCACCGCCCACGGGCTCTTCCAACAGACTTCCTCATTTTTTGGAAAATCTAACCAAAATAACAACCGTTATATGGTACTGTAAAACAAGGTAGAAGGTGTATATAAACTTGTTGAGATTGAGAATTTAAATCTCCCTTTTTTGGGGGGAGACTGAACCAAAACTCAGGCCCTGTGCATAAAACAACACAATGTAAGTGGCAGAAAGTGGCTGGCTGATATACGACAAACTAACAGGACGGAAGTATATCCACTTTGTGAGAATTTGAATCTCACTTTTTTTGGGGGAGACTGAACCAAAACTCAGGCCCAGTGTATATAACAACGCAATCTAAGTGGCAGAAAGTGGCTGGCTGACATACGACAAACTAACAGGACTGAAGTATATCAACTTTGTGAGAATTTGAATCTCACTTTTTTTGGAGACTGAACCAAAACTCAGGCCCAGTGTATAAAACAACACAATGTAAGTTGCAGAAAGTGGCTGGAAGATATATGATAAAAAATACAAGGACTGTAGTACAAGTTCAATCTCCCTACAATGATCTCAGGACAAGTATGGCAGCAATAAAAAGGACTGCTGCACACAAAAGTGTGGACAAATAAACAAGATAACTGTGCAGAAAGGAGTAACAGGATTTTTGCTTTTAAAAAAGCAGTTGGTTTTCACAGCAGCGTGCAAACAGCAATGCAGCTATCAGGGAGCCTTATAAGGCAGCCTAATAAGCTACAGAGCTGATGCACAAAAATATAGCCTCCACTGTCCCTGCAAAAAAAGGTGGTGTTGGACAGTGGAAATTGCTACAGCACAAGCAGTTTGGGGGTTAATCTTCTCTCCCAGGCACAATACTTCCACAGGCAGTGGGCAGAGTACACATGGCAGCTTTTTGGCACAGTACTCCCACAGTTGGGGGTTGCAGAGTATACACAGTGGCTTTTTGGCACAGTAATTCTACAGATATGGATTGCAGAGTACACACAGTGGCTTTTGGCACAGTATTCCTAAAGGTAGGGGGTGCAGAGTGCACAAAGCAGCTTAAATGCACAGTACAGCCACAGACGGTGGGGCAGAGTAACCACAGCGGCTTAAAGGCACAGCATTCCCACAGGCAGAGGGTGCATAATACACACAGCAGCTTAAAGGCACAGTTCTCCCACAGGTGGGGGGCAGGGGGCAAAATACTTACAGTAACTTAAAAGCATAGTACTACCACAGGCGGAGGGTGAGGAGTACAAACAGTGGATTTCTGGCACAGTACTCCCACAGGCGGGGTAGCAAGGTACACATAGTGGCTTAAAGGTACAGTACTATCACAGGCAGAAGGTTTCAGTGTACACACAGACACTTAGAGGTGCAGTACTACCACAGGTGGAGGGTGCAGGGTACACATGGCAGCTTTTTGGCAAAATACTCCCACAGTAGGGGGTTGCAGAGTACACACAGTGGCTTTTTGGCACAGTAATTCCACAGACATGGATTTCAGAGTACACACAGCGGCTTTTGGCATAGTATTCCTACAGCTATGCTTGGCATGGCTGTGATGGCTCCGAAAGTGCCTATAGTCTAAAAGCCTGTTGATTGCTTGTGCTGCAGCCTTTCATCAAGCTTTATTAGACTGGCGAACAAGAACAGGAAACCTGACGTACATTAAAAATTCAATGTTCAGTTTTCGGTATCGAACACTAGGTATCCGGTATGCACCCCCAAAATTACTGATCGGTTTAACTAATCCCTATAGTTGATTTGTTTTCACTCCCATAGAAAATGCATTTTAGTGACCTCCAAAATCCTTCTTTTCCCCGTCTATCTGTTTGCTTTTAGATGCATTGATATTAACACATACTTATTTGGAGTACAGATAATGGCAGTGATAGGATCAGCTCAACAACTGTGTATCACTAACTCTAGGAAAAATCTGTTGAAGGAGAATGTTCTGATAAATGCAACACACTAAGGAGAAGACAGGCACTGAATTTATTGTTTTACTATCATCATATGTACTCTTGATGAGTAAGTTCTGATATTAAATTAGCTTAAGGCAAGCAAATAGAGTTGGGTAAAGCAGGGGTTTGGAAGCCACTTGTTGTACATGCAGCTTTCTACAGGAATTAAGACAACATAACACCACAACCCCTTTTGTATATTAATCACATGAGGTAAAGAGTTTTTTCTAAATATTTATTTATACAAAACAATTGTTTACATAAGAATTAGAGTACCACAAACCAAGCAGGTTTCAAGGAGACATATATCCAGGTATATATTACAAATTACATTATCAAAGATATATAGATGTAAGGACTACCATAGTAGATGTCATATATACCCATATATTATTTTGTATTTTTTCCACTGAGTACTATATATAATAACAAAAGGGTATCAGACTCTCCAGGTAAAAGCAAGCAACACTGACTAGGACCGCTCAGATATAGAACACCAATTTGTCCTGTATAGTCATTAGGACCGGTATAAGGGTTCAAGCTAAAACGGCAAGTGCCATAACCAACAGTCCTACCAGAAACAAGGATAGAGTATTTAGACCAAAATTGGAGGACCTAAGTCAGCGAAAACTTACTTATTAAATAAACAAAGCCTGGTATCTCCACCTGCCGCCCCGACGCGCGTTTCGCTTGCTTCTCTTCTTCAGGAGGCGTGGCTAAGTACTGAGCTCATATCCGTATATATATGGGGACTATCCAATGGAATGGGAGCAATGAAAGTGACATCAGCCAATATGCGGCGCATGCGCCGCCACTATCCCGCCCCATATGAGGATACTTCCTCCTGCGCTCCTGAGACGCAAGCTATCAACCGCTGCCTAGCAGCGGGAGACGCTCGCGCATCACGTGAGCGCATTGAGAAGATCCGGGCACGGAAGTATCCGGGCATGCGCACTGGCTGCATGAATATCAGAAGAGGAAGGACTCAGACCATATATGGTTCAGGGGACTATTAACAGCCACATACGGGCAGAGCAGTGAGTAAATGCCCTTAAACACCAACTAATATATATATAAAGGGACAAACCTATAATAACAGCCAAAACCTATTAAAGGCCATCATATTGTAATAGTAATAACTCGCCAACCCATGATAAATTGGGCACAGTAAATACAATACAACTATAATAAATAACATTGTTCTAAAACTATAAAATTATACTTATGCATATGTAACACATACAATACAACCATACCAAGATCCATAATAAATATATATCATAGTGCCAGTGTATGTGAAAAATATTATTTTATAAAAAATAAATAAAATAAGGAACTTGTAAATATTATAAATATTACTATTATAGTGTATAATATAGTGCAATATATGATAAAATATATAAGTGCTATAAATATTACCAATATAATATATACCATAGTGTAATATGTAATACAGCATAATATATTAATATGGAATATATATATAAAATTAAAATCTCATGTGTAAGTGATATAAAAAAACTAATACTAATTAGACTAATGTAAGCATATATAAATATACACTGTGTTCCAAATTATTATGTACAAAGAGTTTAGGAGTGATAAGGTTAGAATTTTTTTGTTTGTCATTTAAACTCATTGATGGTGATGTGTGTCAGGGCTCTTTATATCACTGAAAGCAATTGCAGATACCTGTGCAAATTAGTTTGGCAGGTGTGTCCAAATAAAGGCAAGACTACTTAAGAAGGCTGTTCCACATTATTAAGCAGCCTACATTTTTTGCCAAAATGGGAAAGAAAAAGGATGTGTCGGCTGCTGAGAAGCAACAAATTGTGGAGTATTTAGGTCAAGGCATGACTACAATCAACATTGCCAAGACACTTCATCGTGATCATCGCACAATCAAGAAGTATGTAGCTGATTCCCAGCACACACGTGTGCGTGCTGATAAGGAAAAATTGAGGACTCTTTCCAACAGGCAATTGCGTAAGGTTAAAAAAGCAGCTGCAAAAATGCCTTGTCATAGCAGCAGACAAGTTTTTGAAGCTGCTGGTGCCTCTAACGTCCCCAGAACAACAAGATGCAGGGTCCTTCAGAGGTGCGTAAGCCATCCTGTCGACCACCTCTATCCACTGCAACAAGCAGAAACGGCTCCAGTGGGCCAAACAATACATGAAGACTGACTTCCAAACTGTTTTGTTCACCGATGAGTGCCGTGCAACGCTCGATGGTCCAGATGGATGGAGTGGAGGATGGACACCCCATGAAAACACGGCTAAGGCGCCAAAAAGGAGGAGGTTGAGTAATGTTTTGGGCTGGAATCATGGGGAGAGAGATTGTCGGCCCCTTTATGATCCCTGAAGGGGTAAAGATGAACTCCATAATCTATGTGGAGTTTCTAAAACAACACTTCCTGCCATGGTTCAAGAGGAAGAACCGTGCTTTCCGCAGCAAGATCATTTTCATGCATGATAATGCACCGTCTCATGCTGCAAAAAACACATCTGCATCTCTGGCTGCTTTGGGCATAAAAGAGGACAAACTTATGGTGTGGCCACCATCTTCCCCTGACCTCAACCCCATTGAGAACCTCTGGGGCATCATCAAAAGGAGTGTCTATGATGGCGGGAGGCAGTTCACATCTAAGCAACAGCTCTGGGAGGGTATTCTGTCCACATACAAAACAATTGAAGCAGAAACCATCCAAAAATGGACAAATTCAATGGATGAGAGAGTTCAGAAGCTTCTTTCGAACAAGGGGTCCTATGTGCAAATGTAACATCACCTAGAATAAAGTATTCACTTGAAAACTGTTTGATTTCATTTTGTAATAAGCTGATAATGCTTATAACTTCACAATTGACCATCTTTTTGTTCAAAATAAAAAAAAAAGGTTGAAAACTCTGCTGTGCATAATAATTTGGAACATGCATTTTGAGTGTTTATTTTTTTTAAAAAAACACTGTTTTCATAGGCCGTTTGTTCCAAAACATTGCAATTATACTAGAATAGTAGATGACTGGAAAATAACAATGACTGCAATTCAGACAGGTAATTTAGAGAAAATATGAGGAAATATTATTTGCATAATAATTTGGAACACAGTGTATATAAATAGTAATAAATACTATATAAAAATAAAAATAAGTATGTGCCCTGATATCGAATGAAACACTTAATCACCTAATATAATAACATAATACAATGTGCCATAATAAAATAGCATAAGTATAAATATATATCAATATCCAATATATACCACATCAAAAAATATTAATAATAAATATATATAGATAAATAAATAATTTTCTTCCATCTTGTGCTCAATAATTTTTCATAGAATCCTTCAAAGTCCATCTTCCTCCCCAAAGAGTTGGGCTCCTGATCTTCATAATAATATATTAGTTCCCAAAGCATATATATAGACATATCTAAAAAATACATACAATAAAAAATAAATCAATATACACATTTAAAAACAGATAAAACAAAACTCAGGACAACGCAAATAAGATAAATTTACCCATAATCAACAATTCAAAGGTAGGATCCAAATCCATGACTCTCATTTAGTCCAAATGGGACCAATGTATTCAGCCTAAAAATCCAACGACTTTCTATTTGTGAAAGAACTCTAAATAAATTCCCTCCCCTAATACCCAGTGTTACCTGATCAATTGCCATGAATCGAAGGTTACTGGCATCAGAGTTGTGTACGGCATGGAAATGTCTGGCGAGCGTTTTTAAATGTTCATTGTCCTTGGCTTCTTTTGACTTTTCTATATCGCGTATATGTTCGCGTATCCTGATGCGGAGTTCACGTGTGGTCATGCCCACATAAAGTTTATTACAGGGGCAGGATGCCACATAAATTACTCCCTCTGATGTACAAGTGAGGTATTTCCTAATGGAAAAAGTACGAGTGTTATCAAAATTATGGAATTCCTTACTTTTGACTGTATTTGCGCAGGCTTTGCATCTTTTGCACGGGAAGAAACCTTGCACTTCACCAAACATATTCATCTGAATAGATCTCTTTGGAGCATAATGGCTCTTTACAAGTAGATCAGATAAATTTTTTGACCTTTTAGCCGTTATGAGGGGTTTGGATGTCAAAGTTCTCTTCAGAATTGGATCAGCCAGTAGGATGGCCCAACGATTATGTATGATTTTAGTCAGTTCATTCCATTGGCCATTATACGTGGTAATCAGCCGTACTTGGTTTGATTTTAAACTCTTATCCTTATTGGCATAGAGAAGTTGATTTCTTGTGACCTTCTGTGCTCTATTGTAGGCATGACGAATGGGCCGATGTCCATATCCCCTTTCTCGAAACCTAGAGTAGAGATCAGCTGCTTGAGTTTGGAATGCCTGTTCGGTAGAGCAAATCCTTTTAGCTCTCAAGTATTGACCCACTGGAATGGATCTAATAGTAGAGGGCAAATGAGATGATTCTGCATGTAGCAAAGAATTGGTAGATGTAGGTTTTCTAAAAATAGTTGTAAAAATAGTACCATCATCATTAACAGATATATCAATATCTAAAAATGTAACTTTGCGACCAAAAGAATATGTTAAATGTATATTTAGGTCGTTGTTATTGATATATCTCATCAAATTGTTTAATTCTTCCTCAGTGCCCTCCCAGACAAACATAATGTCATCAATATATCTTATCCAGTTATGGACTTTCTCCATACCTGGAATGGAAGAGCACTGGAAGATGTCCCTCTCCCAGAGGCCTAAAAATAAATTAGCATATGAGGGGGCACATGCCGCCCCCATAGCAGTCCCCTGTAATTGGAGGAACACTTGTTCTTTAAAGGTAAAACAATTGTGTGTAAGCACAAATTCTAGAAGTACCAATATAAATTTGACCAATTCATTATCTAAATTGCTGTTATGCAGAAACCAAGACACTGCCGCTAATCCCTGAGAATGCCTAATCGACGTGTACAACGCCTCGACGTCGGCTGTGACTAAAATCATATGATCATCCAAATGGAGTTGATCCAGTCTCCTTAACGCAGCTGTCGTATCCAGAATATGCGAGGGTAGGCATGAGACTAAAGGCTTCAAATAATAATCAATAATCTTACAGGCTAACTCATTAAGACCTTCATTACCGGACACTATAGGCCGGCCGGGTGGATCACTCGAGTTCTTGTGCAATTTCGGGAGGAGGTAGAAGGTCGGTAATTTTGGTTTTAATGTTTCAATTGATTCCAACAGTTTTTTAGGAATAATTCCATTACCATATGCTTCCATCATAATGTCAATCAACTCCTGCTGAAATTCTTGTAAGGGAGTATAAGATAGTTTTCTATAACATTTGATATCATGAAGCAACTTAAAGGCCTGTTTCTCATATAGGTGGTTAGGCCAAATGACCAAATTGCCACCTTTGTCGGCCATTTTAAAGGTTACATCCTTCCACCCCTGTAACTCCTGAATAATTTTCCTCTCTTTTAAATCAGAAGGCCTATTATAATATTTGTGATTGATGTTTTCCAAATCATCTGTAACCATTTTTACAAATATCTCTACCGCTGGACAATTATTGATATTTGGGAATTTTTTTGATTTATTAAACAAAAAATTAGGAAATTTGCTCACCACATTCTGCTGATCCCCTTCTTCAGCCAAGGATTCAAGAATTGTTAATACCTCAGATTCCTCCACAGGACTCAATGCCAATCCCATATTATTTTTTTCATGATATCTTTTTAAAATAAGTTTTCTCGCAAATAAATGGACATCTTTTACGGTTGTGAAAAGGTCTAGAGATTGAGGAGGAGAAAAGGTTAGACCCTTTTGCAGTAGAGACAGGTGGTCATCAGAGAGAACATGGGATGATAAATTTATTACCTTGAATTGGTCATTCCTCTTATTACTATGATTAGATCCACGTCTCCCTTGATGGCCACCTCTTCCACCAAAACGGGTTTTCATATATCTCTGATTACGATATTCCTGTTCCTGAATAGAAGGAGTACTGCTGGATAATGATGACTGTTATGACCCCAATGGCGAGGGTCTCAGAGGAACGTGGAAGTCTGCAGAATACAAAAATCCAGCTCATAGGGCAGTGGTAACTGGGTTGACCATATATCTACTCCTAACGCCAACACTAGAAGTAGCCGGGGATCATTCCTACGTTGATTCTAGATGACACGCGCCAGCCGGAGAATCTAGCTACCCCTAGTAGAGGAAAACAAAGACCTTTCTTGCCTCCAGAGAAGGGGACCCCAAAGCTGGATAGAAGCCCCCCACAAATAATGACGGTGAGGTAAGAGGAAATGACAAACACAGAAATGAACCAGGTTTAGCACAGAGAGGCCCGCTTACTGATAGCAGAATAAAGAAAGGTAACTTATATGGTCAACAAAAACCCTATCAAAATCCACACTGGAAATTCAAGAACCCCCGAACCGTCTAACGGTCCGGGGGGAGAACACCAGCCCCCTAGAGCTTCCAGCAAAGGTCAGGATATAGATTTGGAACAAGCTGGACAAAAATACAAAACCAAAACAAATAGCAAAAAGCAAAAGGCAGACTTAGCTGATATAACTGGAACCAGGATCAGTAGACAAGAGCACAGCAGACTAGCTCTGATAACTACGTTGCCAGGCATTGAACTGAAGGTCCAGGGAGCTTATATAGCAACACCCCTAACTAACGACCCAGGTGCGGATAAAAGGAATGACAGAAAAACCAGAGTCAAAAAACTAGTAACCACTAGAGGGAGCAAAAAGCAAATTCACAACAGTACCCCCCCCTTAGTGAGGGGTCACCGAACCCTCACCACGACCACCAGGGCGATCAGGATGAGCGGCATGAAAGGCACGAACTAAATCGGCCGCATGAACATCAGAGGCGACCACCCAGGAATTATCCTCCTGACCATAGCCCTTCCACTTGACCAGGTACTGAAGCCTCCGCCTGGAGAGGCGAGAATCCAAGATCTTCTCCACCACGTACTCCAACTCGCCCTCAACCAACACCGGAGCAGGAGGCTCAGCAGAAGGAACTACAGGCACAATGTACCGCCGCAACAAGGACCTATGAAATACATTGTGAATAGCAAACGACACAGGAAGATCCAGACGAAAAGATACAGGATTAAGGATTTCCAATATCTTGTAAGGCCCAATAAAACGAGGTTTAAATTTGGGAGAGGAGACCTTCATAGGAACAAAGCGGGAAGAAAGCCACACCAAATCCCCAACGCGTAGTCGGGGACCCACACCGCGGCGGCGGTTGGCAAAGCGCTGAGCCTTCTCCTGTGACAACTTCAAGTTGTCCACCACATGATTCCAGATCTGCTGCAACCTATCCACCACAGAATCCACCCCAGGACAGTCAGAAGGCTCCACATGACCCGAAGAAAAGCGAGGATGGAAACCAGAGTTGCAGAAAAAAGGCGAAACCAAGGTGGCGGAACTAGCCCGATTATTAAGGGCAAACTCAGCCAACGGCAAGAATGTCACCCAATCGTCCTGATCAGCAGAGACAAAACACCTCAAATAAGCCTCCAAAGTCTGATTGGTTCGCTCCGTCTGTCCATTAGTCTGAGGATGGAAAGCAGACGAAAACGACAAATCAATGCCCATCCTACTACAAAAGGATCGCCAGAACCTGGAAACGAACTGGGATCCTCTGTCTGACACAATATTCTCAGGGATGCCGTGCAAACGAACCACGTTCTGGAAAAACACAGGAACCAGATCGGAAGAGGAAGGCAGCTTAGGCAAAGGAACCAAATGGACCATCTTGGAGAAGCGATCACATATCACCCAGATAACGGACATGCCCTGAGATAGCGGAAGATCAGAAATGAAATCCATGGAGATATGTGTCCAAGGTCTCTTCGGGACAGGCAAGGGCAAGAGTAAACCGCTGGCACGAGAACAGCAAGGCTTAGCTCGAGCACAAGTCCCACAGGACTGCACAAATGACCGCACATCCCTTGACAAGGAAGGCCACCAAAAGGACCTGGCCACCAGATCTCTGGTGCCAAAAATTCCCGGGTGACCTGCCAACACCGAGGAATGAACCTCGGAAATGACTCTGCTGGTCCACTTATCCGGGACAAACAGTCTGTCAGGTGGACAAGACTCAGGCCTATCAGCCTGAAATCTCTGCAACACACGTCGCAGATCCGGAGAAATAGCTGACAAGATAACTCCATCTTTAAGAATACCAACAGGATCAGCGACTCCAGGAGCATCAGGCACAAAGCTCCTAGAAAGAGCATCGGCCTTCACATTCTTTGAACCTGGTAAATACGAGACAACAAAATCAAAGCGGGAGAAAAACAATGACCAGCGGGCCTGTCTCGGATTAAGGCGTTTAGCAGACTCGAGATACATCAGATTTTTGTGATCAGTCAAGACCACCACACGATGCTTAGCACCCTCGAGCCAATGACGCCACTCCTCAAATGCCCATTTCATGGCCAACAACTCCCGATTGCCCACATCATAATTTCGCTCGGCAGGCGAAAATTTCCTAGAGAAAAAGGCACAAGGCTTCATAACAGAGCAACCAGGGCCTCTCTGCGACAAAACGGCCCCTGCCCCAATCTCCGAAGCATCCACCTCAACCTGAAAGGGAAGTGAGACGTCAGGCTGGCACAAAACAGGCGCCGAAGTAAACCGGCGTTTCAACTCCTGGAAAGCCTCCACGGCAGCAGGAGCCCAGTTAGCTACATCGGAGCCCTTCTTGGTCATATCCGTCAAAGGTTTCACAATGCTAGAAAAATTAGCGATAAAACGACGGTAGAAGTTAGCGAAGCCCAAGAACTTCTGAAGACTCTTAACTGACGAGGGCTGAGTCCAATCAAGAATAGCTCGGACCTTGACTGGGTCCATCTCCACAGCAGAAGGGGAAAAAATGAACCCCAAAAAGGGAACCTTCTGTACACCAAAGAGACACTTTGAGCCCTTGACAAACAAAGAATTTTCACGCAAAATTTTAAAGACCAACCTGACCTGCTCCACATGCGAATCCCAATTATCAGAAAAAACCAAAATATCATCCAGATAAACAATCAAAAATTTATCCAGATACTTCCGGAAAATGTCATGCATAAAGGACTGAAAAACTGAAGGCGCATTGGAGAGCCCAAAAGGCATCACCAAGTACTCAAAATGACCTTCGGGCGTATTGAATGCGGTTTTCCATTCATCACCTTGCTTAATGCGCACAAGGTTGTACGCACCACGAAGGTCTATCTTGGTGAACCACTTGGCACCCTTAATCCGGGCAAACAAGTCAGACAACAGCGGTAAAGGATACTGAAATTTGACAGTGATCTTATTTAAAAGCCGATAATCAATACAAGGTCTCAAAGATCCGTCCTTTTTTGCCACAAAAAAGAATCCCGCACCAAGAGGGGAAGAAGACGGACGAATATGTCCTTTTTCCAGAGACTCCTTGATATATGAACGCATAGCGGTATGTTCAGGTACCGACAGATTAAACAGTCTTCCCTTAGGAAACTTACTGCCTGGAATCAAATCTATTGCACAGTCACATTCCCTATGAGGAGGCAGTGCACTGGACTCAGACTCACTGAAGACATCCTGATAATCAGACAAATACTCCGGAACTTCCGAAGGCGTAGAAGAAGCAATAGACACAGGCAGGGAATCCTCATGAATACCACGACAGCCCCAACTTGAGACTGACATAGCCTTCCAGTCCAGGACTGGATTATGGGTCTGTAACCATGGCAGCCCTAAAACGACCAAATCATGCATTTTATGTAAAACCAGGAAACGTATCACCTCGCGGTGTTCAGGAGTCATGCACATGGTAACCTGAGTCCAATACTGCGGTTTATTTGCTGCCAATGGTGTAGCATCAATACCCCTAAGAGGAATAGGATTTTCTAATGGTTCAAGAGTAAATCCACAGCGCTTAGCAAATGAGAGATCCATGAGACTCAGGGCAGCACCTGAATCTACAAACGCCATGACAGGATAAGATGACAGTGAGCAAATCAAAGTTACAGACAGAATAAATTTAGGTTGCAAATTACCAACGGTGACAGGACTAACAACCTTAGCTATACGTTTAGAGCATGCTGAGATAACATGTGTAGAATCACCACAGTAGTAGCACAAGCCATTCCGGCGTCTATGAATTTTCCGCTCATTTCTAGTCAGGATTCTATCACATTGCATTAAATCAGGTGTCTGTTCAGACAACACCATGAGGGAATTTGCGGTTTTTCTATCACATTGCACCGAATTAGGTGTCTGTTCAGACAACACCATGAGGGAATTTGCGGTTTTGCGCTCCCGCAACCGCCGGTCAATTTGAATAGCCAGTGCCATAGTATCATTCAGACCTGTGGGAATGGGAAAACCCACCATAACATTCTTAATGGCTTCAGAAAGGCCATTTCTAAAATTAGCGGCCAGTGCACACTCGTTCCAATGTGTCAGCACGGACCATTTCCGAAATTTTTGGCAATACACTTCAGCCTCGTCCTGCCCCTGAGACATAGACAGCAAGGCCTTTTCTGCCTGAATCTCAAGATTGGGTTCCTCATAAAGTAAACCGAGCGCCAGAAAAAACGCATCAAGATCAGCCAATGCCGGATCTCCTGGCGCCAGCGAAAAAGCCCAATCCTGAGGGTCGCCCCGTAAGAACGAAATAACAATTTTTACTTGCTGAGCAGAATCTCCTGATGAACAGGGTCTCAGGGACAAAAACAATTTACAATTATTCACGAAATTCCTAAACTTAAACCTGTCTCCGGAAAACAGTTCAGGAATCGGTATTTTAGGTTCTGACCTAGGATTTCTGATAACATAGTCTTGTATGCCCTGCACACGAGTAGCCAGCTGGTCCACACTTGTAATCAAGGTCTGGACATTCATGTCTGCAGCAAGCATAGCCACTCTGAGGTAAAGGGGAAGGAGAAAAAAAAAACTCAGAATCTTCTTTCTTATAATCCCTCTTCTGCAATGCATTAAACATTTAATACTGGCCTGGCAAACTGTTATGACCCCAATGGCGAGGGTCTCAGAGGAACGTGGAAGTCTGCAGAATACAAAAATCCAGCTCATAGGGCAGTGGTAACTGGGTTGACCATATATCTACTCCTAACGCCAACACTAGAAGTAGCCGGGGATCATTCCTACGTTGATTCTAGATGACACGCGCCAGCCGGAGAATCTAGCTACCCCTAGTAGAGGAAAACAAAGACCTTTCTTGCCTCCAGAGAAGGGGACCCCAAAGCTGGATAGAAGCCCCCCACAAATAATGACGGTGAGGTAAGAGGAAATGACAAACACAGAAATGAACCAGGTTTAGCACAGAGAGGCCCGCTTACTGATAGCAGAATAAAGAAAGGTAACTTATATGGTCAACAAAAACCCTATCAAAATCCACACTGGAAATTCAAGAACCCCCGAACCGTCTAACGGTCCGGGGGGAGAACACCAGCCCCCTAGAGCTTCCAGCAAAGGTCAGGATATAGATTTGGAACAAGCTGGACAAAAATACAAAACCAAAACAAATAGCAAAAAGCAAAAGGCAGACTTAGCTGATATAACTGGAACCAGGATCAGTAGACAAGAGCACAGCAGACTAGCTCTGATAACTACGTTGCCAGGCATTGAACTGAAGGTCCAGGGAGCTTATATAGCAACACCCCTAACTAACGACCCAGGTGCGGATAAAAGGAATGACAGAAAAACCAGAGTCAAAAAACTAGTAACCACTAGAGGGAGCAAAAAGCAAATTCACAACAGATGACATCGAAGAAACAGACATACTTCGATCTTGGGACCCAGGAATTCCGCTCCCAATGGATTTATTTTGCCAACGAAAAATCTTCTTCTGCTCAAAATCCTGTTTATCACGCGTATATTTCTTCATTTTAGCAGTACTAATTTGCTGCTCCCATTTTTCTATTTGCACATTGAAATCTTGGGTGAACTTATTAAGCTCATCTGCTGTTAATTTTGATGTCAATTCTTTATGTATCTGATTTAATTCTACATCCAATTCTTCCAATAATATTGTATTTTTAGCATTAATGATCTCCATGAACGATAAGGAGCATAAGGAAGCTGCATTAATCCATTTAGTAGTTAGTTCTATATCATCTAGTCCAAATGTTGGATACAGCTGAATTCTGAGTCCACGTGGGATAATGCCCTGTTGTATATAGTTGTTCAGGGTAGTTTTGGTCCACCAAATTCTCAATTTTTTATTATAGACATTTTTATATTTATTCATTAATTCCTTATTGTCATTATGGGTAACATTAAAATTGGTAGTGGTACTCTGTTTAAATAAATCAGTAGCTTTATCCAGCCAGACTTTTTCTCTGGCCTTAATATCCATTCTGCAAGATCCAAGAACTGTTATAAAACAGAAGCCAAACGATTAAACACCACCGGATCAATTATGATACAACTCTATACTAATCATAACACCACAACCCCTTTTGTATATTAATCACATGAGGTAAAGAGTATTTTCTAAATATTTATTTATACAAAACAATTGTTTACATAAGAATTAGAGTACCACAAACCAAGCAGGTTTCAAGGAGACATATATCCAGGTATATATTACAAATTACATTATCAAAGATATATAGATGTAAGGACTACCATAGTAGATGTCATATATACCCATATATTATTTTGTATTTTTTCCACTGAGTACTATATATAATAACAAAAGGGTATCAGACTCTCCAGGTAAAAGCAAGCAACACTGACTAGGACCGCTCAGATATAGAACACCAATTTGTCCTGTATAGTCATTAGGACCGGTATAAGGGTTCAAGCTAAAACGGCAAGTGCCATAACCAACAGTCCTACCAGAAACAAGGATAGAGTATTTAGACCAAAATTGGAGGACCTAAGTCAGCGAAAACTTACTTATTAAATAAACAAAGCCTGGTATCTCCACCTGCCGCCCCGACGCGCGTTTCGCTTGCTTCTCTTCTTCAGGAGGCGTGGCTAAGTACTGAGCTCATATCCGTATATATATGGGGACTATCCAATGGAATGGGAGCAATGAAAGTGACATCAGCCAATATGCGGCGCATGCGCCGGCACTATCCCGCCCCATATGAGGATACTTCCTCCTGCGCTCCTGAGACGCAAGCTATCAACCGCTGCCTAGCAGCGGGAGACGCTCGCGCATCACGTGAGTGCATTGAGAAGATCCGGGCACGGAAGTATCCGGGCATGCGCACTGGCTGCATGAATATCAGAAGAGGAAGGACTCAGACCATATATGGTTCAGGGGACTATTAACAGCCACATACGGGCAGAGCAGTGAGTAAATGCCCTTAAACACCAACTAATATATATATAAAGGGACAAACCTATAATAACAGCCAAAACCTATTAAAGGCCATCATATTGTAATAGTAATAACTCGCCAACCCATGATAAATTGGGCACAGTAAATACAATACAACTATAATAAATAACATTGTTCTAAAACTATAAAATTATACTTATGCATATGTAACACATACAATACAACCATATTGTATGTCCATATCCCCTTTCTCGAAACCTAGAGTAGAGATCAGCTGCTTGAGTTTGGAATTTTATATCACTTACACATGAGATTTTAATTTTATATATATATTCCATATTAATATATTATGCTGTATTACATATTACACTATGGTATATATTATATTGGTAATATTTATAGCACTTATATATTTTATCATATATTGCACTATATTATACACTATAATAGTAATATTTATAATATTTACAAGTTCCTTATTTTATTTATTTTTTATAAAATAATATTTTTCACATACACTGGCACTATGATATATATTTATTATGGATCTTGGTATGGTTGTATTGTATGTGTTACATATGCATAAGTATAATTTTATAGTTTTAGAACAATGTTATTTATTATAGTTGTATTGTATTTACTGTGCCCAATTTATCATGGGTTGGCGAGTTATTACTATTACAATATGATGGCCTTTAATAGGTTTTGGCTGTTATTATAGGTTTGTCCCTTTATATATATATTAGTTGGTGTTTAAGGGCATTTACTCACTGCTCTGCCCGTATGTGGCTGTTAATAGTCCCCTGAACCATATATGGTCTGAGTCCTTCCTCTTCTGATATTCATGCAGCCAGTGCGCATGCCCGGATACTTCCGTGCCCGGATCTTCTCAATGCGCTCACGTGATGCGCGAGCGTCTCCCGCTGCTAGGCAGCAGTTGATAGCTTGCGTCTCAGGAGCGCAGGAGGAAGTATCCTCATATGGGGCGGGATAGTGCCGGCGCATGCGCCGCATATTGGCTGATGTCACTTTCATTGCTCCCATTCCATTGGATAGTCCCCATATATATACGGATATGAGCTCAGTACTTAGCCACGCCTCCTGAAGAAGAGAAGCAAGCGAAACGCGCGTCGGGGCGGCAGGTGGAGATACCAGGCTTTGTTTATTTAATAAGTAAGTTTTCGCTGACTTAGGTCCTCCAATTTTGGTCTAAATACTCTATCCTTGTTTCTGGTAGGACTGTTGGTTATGGCACTTGCCGTTTTAGCTTGAACCCTTATACCGGTCCTAATGACTATACAGGACAAATTGGTGTTCTATATCTGAGCGGTCCTAGTCAGTGTTGCTTGCTTTTACCTGGAGAGTCTGATACCCTTTTGTTATTATATATAGTACTCAGTGGAAAAAATACAAAATAATATATGGGTATATATGACATCTACTATGGTAGTCCTTACATCTATATATCTTTGATAATGTAATTTGTAATATATACCTGGATATATGTCTCCTTGAAACCTGCTTGGTTTGTGGTACTCTAATTCTTATGTAAACAATTGTTTTGTATAAATAAATATTTAGAAAAAACTCTTTACCTCATGTGATTAATATACAAAAGGGGTTGTGGTGTTATGATTAGTATAGAGTTGTATCATAATTGATCCGGTGGTGTTTAAAGGAATTAAGACAAGTCTGCAAAAAATTGATTTTCCATGCTGACAAAATTATTAAAAAATTAAAGCTTATTTACTCTTTAAAACTTTGGATTCTGGAAATTAATTAGATTGTCTGAGGTAGAGGAATTTCAGGGAACTGGTGAAACACCTGAAGAATCTTGGAGATAGCAGTTCAGGTTAGGTTACATGTTAGTCACAGATCATTAGCAGAATGGAAAGTACAGGTAGGGTAGTAGATAAAGATGAAGGAGATGTAGGGTGGTGCAGAACTGTGGAGAGTAGGGTTGAGCGAAACGGGTCGGCCATTTTCAGAAGTCGCCGACTTTTGGCAAAGTCGGGTTTCATGAAACCCGACCCGATCCCTGTGTGGGGTCGGCCATGAGGTCGGCGATCTTCTGAATCTGGTATCGGAATTCCGATACCGAGTTCCGATATGTTTGCGATATCGGGAATCAGTATCGGAATCCATATTTAAGTGTAAAATAAAGAATCAAAATAAAAAATATTGATATACTCACCCTCGGACGCGCCCTGGTACTAAACGGCAGGCTTCCTTCCTAAGAATGAGCGCGTGAATGACCTGCGGTGACGTCGCGGCTTGTGATTGGTCGCGAGCGGTCACATGGACAAGCCGCGACGTCATCTAGGGTCCTTCAAGCGCTCATTCTTAGGAAGGAAGGCTGCCGGAAACAAGCAGGGTGCGTCCGAGGGTGAGTATATACCTAATAGGAATATACTCACCCTCGGACGCGCCCTGCTTCGTTCCGGCAGCCTTCCTTCCTAAGAATGAGCGCGTGAAGGACCTTAGATGATGTCGCGGCTTGTCCATGTGACCGCTCGCGACCAATCACAAGCCGCGACGTCACCGCAGGTCATTCACGCACTCATTCTTAGGAAGGAAGCCTGCCGGTTAGTACCAGGGTGCGTCCGAGGGTGAGTATATCAATATTTTTTATTTTGATTCTTTATTTTACACATTAATATGGATCCCAGGGCCTGAAGGAGAGTTTCCTCTCCTTCAGACCCTGGGAACCATAATATCCCATTGCACTGCATTGGGTTTCGTGTTTCGGCTGACCCCGACCCCGACTTTTTTATAGGATCGGCCGATTTCACTCGACCCGACTTTTGAGAAAGTCGGGTTTCGTGAAACCCGATCCGATCCTATAAAAATAAAAGTCGCTCAACCCTAGTGGAGAGCTTTGTAAGTGAGTGTGATAAGTTCATGTTCTATTCTGTAGCGGATGAGTATCCAGTGCCATAACTATTATAGTAGAGTAAAGGTATCTGTGTAATGACTGAGCAAAATTATGAGACTGACTACTGAATTCAGGGTAGTTTGAAAAAGGTGAAATTAAATGAGAGGAAAATTCAATAGTTTTCTACAGAGATGAAGTAGTCCATACAAGAATGAAACCAAGCAAATATAAGAATTTTGCTGTTTCAAATGTAAGAAAAGGTCAAATTTTAGAACCCATTCCTTGGCTGGAATATTTTATTGATGGAATGGTAATGGTAGAAGCAAAAAAACAGGAGTGCTGCCAATACATACTTAACACACATGACAATGAGAGTAAAATTGTTACAAGTCACATTACAATCATTTAGTGAAGGATAATTCTCAATCATGCATTTCAGCATTCATTGATATTGTTGCTATTCCCATTTTTTCAGTGTCTGTCATACATTGTTAGGGCTAGCGGAATGCACCAAATTATAAGAGAGATGGTATCAGTTGCGTTCGCAGCCCGGGGTCCACCGTGCAGAGATGGAACCTGCTGCTGAGTAATGACGGACTATATGGCGGTACAATGTGGATACACACATGGGTTAACTTCACCCTGTGTGAAAGAAGCAAACCCTGTTGCATTACAGGGCCACGGTACCGCACCAAGAGCGCAAGAAAGGAGTCTCAGGTCTCTATCCCAAGACACAGGATTAGAGTACATTCAGACCACTTGTGCTCGACACCGCAACTGGGGTGTCAAAGTAACAGGAAATATAACTTAAAGCACAAGAGTGCGTGCTGTGCCGCTTTGGCGGATGCCACTAACCACCCAGACTTGGGATAGGAAAGCGCTCTATAAGTGCACGGCGCTGCACTGGCAGTTACAGCAATAGACACTGTATCGTGTGTCTTTATGTTGACAGCTTAGTCGGGCACTAGACAGCAAGCATCCACCATTTGCGAACAGTCATACACAAGGGAGGGGATTTTAAAGAACGACTTTCACTCATCAACACACACGATTCCAAATGTACACTAGCGCATGGCCGTGCGGCCATGCGAACCTTTTATAGCTGCAGCAAGAACAGGACCTTCCCCGAAGGACCAATGGGAGTCAGCCACAGAAGAAGAACACCTTCAGGACCTTCCTAAAGGACCAATGGGATTTGCTGCAGTATCTAAGCATGTGACCCTTGATCTCCAACGAGAGATCTTGCCCTGGGCATGCTCAGAAAGGGAAGAGCAAGACTTAGTCCCAAACACGTCTGCTCGCCGCTGCCCAGTACTGGCTACAATGGCAGAAGCTGGAAAGGTAGCAGTAACCAGTCGTCCAGTATCAGCCTGAGCTAGACGCTGGGACCGACGTCTCCGCTGAGCAGACTCCACTGTGGCTGGAGAACAATGGGAGACCACAGCGAAGATGTTTCGAGATTTCCCCTGTGCAGAGGCAGGATCTCGACACCTAACATACATGATATTAAAATTGACTTCCACAATGTAAAACGTTCTTTTTTGGATACTCCTTTAACCCCTCAACCCATGATGCCCAGGTGGAGGGTTACCAAATTGACTTTTTATTTTTTCTGAACATCTAGCCAAAAAATCATGGACAGACAATATTTCTATGGACACATGGAAACCATATTAAACCATATTTCTTATTAGTGATACACGTCTACAGCCCATATGCTGATATGTATACATCAGCTGCATTCACTTTAAACTGGAAAATGATGACAATTAAAGTAAAAATAATCTGTATAAGTTAATTCAGCTTAAAAAAATCATGGAAAAATATTTAGAATTGAGAGTCCTCAGTGGTTGATGACTTTTAATGGCTAACTGAAAAGATGGTAACAAATTGCAAGTTTTCGAGACTACACAGGTCTCTTCATCAGGCATAGACTAAATTTGTTACCATCTTTTCAGTTAGCCATTAAAAGGTATCAACCAACGAGGACTCTCAATTCTAAATATTTTTCTATCTACTGGCTAACACGGTACCAAAGATATATATCTTTCCTTTATCAAAAAAATCATGGACGCTTTCAATTTTTTTAAGAACATGGGAAAAAACTGCCCTATTTTTACAGACAGTCCTGGAAATTCTGGATGGTTGGTAACCCTGCCCATGGAACAGTCTTGAACTACCAGAGTAAGATGTCCAATAGTTTCACGACTGCTGGAGAGTTGCATTTTGAAGACTACTGCTATGCTTCACTCTGGATTACAAATATAAGGATAAAAACAGAAGCACCGCTGGAGTGTTATAAGCTAATGATGAGTTACTTTAGCATAAGAAGGTAGATTAAATGAGAAAGGCAGCAACAGATATGACTTAAGAGAACCATTATATATGTAGAATATAGACCTTCTGGCCTATACTGCACTTGTTGCTTTCTACCTTGGCATGTGTTATTAATAGTATTACATGAAAACAATAAATGCATTTTATATAAAAACGAAGTAGAACCCTTGGTTAATACACTTGTTGATTCTCATGAAATTATTGACTCAAAATATATTTCTACCAACCTTCATTTATTAAAATTGCAAAATTAAGACAATGTATTATCTTGTTATTTAAATGTTTGGGTTGTGTCTGATATAGCGTAACCTTCATTTTCCCTTGTTTCTCTTTTATTTGAAATTCAAGGACAGGTGGTGCTTTTTATATCTATTGAAAATGAATGTTTAGTCAAAGTCAATAAAACATATTTTTATGCAGCAAATTTATGAGGATGACAAATGCCAAACCTGAATTTTTTTGCAGCACGAATAAGAAACATTGAAGGGCAGAATTATGTTGTAAAGGTCAATAATCAACATGACAATCATTAAACTGGGATGAACACAAGTATGCCACGGTGCATATTTTCCCTTCACTCATTAATCACAAGTGCTTTTTCGTTTAACCCCTTTACATCTACTGTGCACAAAGCATAATGTATTGATTGTCAAATAATGCTGAGAAAAATAAGAAAGGAAGCACTACATGCTGAATTTTATAAGAAGAATAACATTTAGTTGATAACACCAATTTGTCCTCACAAATTTCAATACTAATAAATGAATACATTTTTTGATTTCCACTGAAGGACACAAGTGCTTGGAATTTTGTGTAACACAAAGAGGTAGTTAATGGAAGCAAGAGCTTACTCTAAACGCCAGCCAATGTGCCTATTAACTTATGCTGCTGATTTGTAGCACAAATGTTGTGTTTTAAAGCTACATACAAAAGGATTTTTACTTCAAAATAATAATTGAAGGTTATCAAGTTGGAAGTAATGGCGCATCACACACTACGTTCAATTAGAAATCATTTAGTCTTAAAGTGAGGCAGCCAGCCCATACAGAGAGTTTAAACTGAGCCATTTGATGTGGCCCTTATAAATATTGTACCTTAAGTGTTCTAATTGCTGCGTTCTTTTGGAATAAACTGAAGTTTAGTCATGCATATTCGTGTTTGGTGCACTCATGGTGTCGCCAAGAGGCTTAGTTTACCATTCTGTCCAGTGGTTTTTCCCTCACTGGTGAAGGACAGTGCTGGCTTATCTGAGATTTCTGTGCAGTCAGTGCTTACTCAAAGCAAGCCAGCTAGCACTCAATCACTAGTGAATCAGATGAGGCATGCAAAACCAGTAGCCAAAACAATGCCTTGAACGTCTTGCATTGCAGAGGGTGCATGAAACATCATAATTTGCATATTTAATGGAACTTAAATTTCTGCATAATGAATGCAGTGACTAGAACTAGTGATGAGCGAATACATTCGGCACTGGTCCTTACTCGCTCGAATCGCATGGTATTCGGGCTATTTGTTAATCGGCAAGTAATTTGGCATTTACCTTGGTATATTCAAGTGACCCGCCCAGCATGTTTGGTGCTTTATATGCAGCCAGTGAACATGCTGTCCTGGCTTTCCAATCACAGTAATGTCGGCACCATCTTTGGTGTGGCATTACTGTGATTGGCTGGCCTTCCAGTGTCATAAGGGATATTTAAAGGCTGCTGGTGCCATCTTGAACACATTGCAGCCGGAAACAACATAGGGAGAGCATAGTTTGAGCTTAGTGATAGGAGCTTATAGTGAGCATTATTCATTCCCAAAAGTTCTTTTAAGTTCTGAAGATTGTGAAGTTTAGTTGTTTGTTAGGTGGGGATAGTGCAGGGAGAGATTTAATAGGGAGGGAGTGTGAAAGGCAGGCACCTGGGTGTTCTCATCATTGCAAGCACATGTTGCAGATCTCTGCTATTTTCCATTGTGTTGTATAGTAGTTAGTATTAGGAACAGACTGTGGGATTAGAGTGAAATAGGGAGATTTTCATTCACTACCAAAATATGATAAAATTAAACATAATGTTAGGTAATACCAGCATATACAAAACCATTTTTTGGGAGCTACAATATCTGCCTAATAAAATGTAGCAAACCATCTTGTACCTAGAAGACTGGATACATGGAAAACATGATATCAAGCAAGAGAACAATTGCTTCACTTGTTATGACTAGCAGTGACAAATATGGAACCGGACATTGACCATCTCATTAGCCAAAAGCAGGCCCATAGTCCCCATTGAAATAAGAAAAGGACACAATATGGTATGATAAAACCTCTCTGTCTGCATGAAACAATAGACCTGATGAAATCCCTCTCTGCAAAATGTAATTGCTAAATAATATTCCTCTTCTATTGCTTAAATATCTAATATTCATCCAGCACCACTTGTGCGACTGTTGCAAAACCTTTTGAGCAATGGAAACATCACTATTTTTCATTAATTTCCCTGAGTCTGCTTTCATGTCCCAAAAAGGTGATGTAAAAAAATCCCCATAAAAAAATATTTGTTAAAAAACAAGCCTATCTTTATCTAGCAGTTGTGCCACTGCTGCAATCCATTCAGAGATAATCAAACGTCACAATTTAGCAGTGGAAATAATTTTCATTAATCCACATTTTTAGTTTGTCAGCAAGGCGATCTAAAGATGTCTTAATTTTCTATTGGTTCAAAATATAGCATATCTCCATATAGCAGTTGTGCAAGTGGTGCAATCTGTGTAGAGACAATCTTACGTGACAATTTAGCAGTGATAATAATTTTCATTACTCCACTGTTGGAGTGTGTCAGCAAAGTGATCTAAAAACAATCCTAGTTTTCTATTGGTTTAATAAATAGTGTATGTTTATCTAGCAGTTGTGCGACTGGCGCAATCCGGGTACAGATAATGTTACGTGATAATATAGCAATGGCAATAATCTTCATTATTTTACAGTTGGAGTGTGTCAGCAAGGCGATCTACAAAAATAATAATTTTCTATTGGTTTAAAAAATAACGTATCTTAATCTAGCAGCTGTGCAAGTGGCGCAATCTGGGTAGAGAATATCTTACGTGACAATTTAGCAATGGCAATAATTTTCATTACTCTGCTGTTGTGTCTCTGTGTGTTGTGTACTCTGTTGCTTGTGTCAGCAAGGTGATCTAAAAACAATCCTAATGTTAGCTTGTTTTAATAAATAGCATATTTTTATCTAGCAGTTGTGCGACTGCTACAATCTGTGCAGAGATAATCAAACGTCACATTTTAGCAGTGCAACCAATTTTCATTAGTCCGCATTTGTTGTCTGTCAGCAAGGCAATCTAAAAAACAATCATAATATTCTATTGGTTTAATAAATAAAAACAATACTTACAAAAACGATCAGCATGATACCATATCAAAAGAGAGATATGAGTAATAAAATTATTAGTAATAACAAATAATTAGCTGAATAAACCGGACTTCTCAGATATGGACTAGTCGCTACATACAACACTGAAAGAAAACACATGGCATGAAAAATGCCAAGAAAAAATGACCAAAATAGTCCAATATACGTATAAAAGTGAAAAATACTTTATTGGAACATAGTGGTAAAAGGACAAAATGAAAGCCATCAGGCCAAGAGATGACATGCAATACATGAAACCAACATGACAATGGTGAAAAACGGCAAGTGTGCACGCATACCAGATTACTCAACACAAAATGGTAATACCAGAAGAAAAAAATCTCTCCCCGTCACAATATGGCGGTGTAGGAGAAAGTGCCCAAGCAGAAAATAATCATAGAACTAGGAGAATAAATGATGCTCCAAAAAGAAATCAGAGCACATGCTATGCCACTAGAAAGATGGACAATATAAGAAATAGGAAATACTACCTTATTGATAGGTGGCACCGATGTGGAGGATCCTGGAATGCGTGCACACACCCCAACGCACGTTTCGGATGTTATCCTTCCTCAGGGGGCGCATTCCAGGATCCTCCACATCGGTGCCACCTATCAATAAGGTAGTATTTCCTATTTCTTATATTGTCCATCTTTCTAGTGGCATAGCATGTGCTCTGATTTCGTTTTGGAGCATCATTTATTCTCCTAGATCTATGATTATTTTCTGCTTGGGCACTTTCTCCTACACCGCCATACTGTGACGGGGAGAGATTTTTTTCTTCTGGTATTACCATTTTGTGTTGAGTAATTTGGTATGCGTGCACACTTGCCGTTTTTCACCATTGTCATGTTGGTTTCATGTATTGCATGTCATCTCTTGGCCTGATGGCTTTTATTTTGTCCTTTTACCACTATGTTCCAATAAAGTATTTTTCACTTTTATATGTATATTGGACTATTTTGGTCGTTTTTTCTTGGCATTTTTCATGCCATGTGTTTTCTTTCAGTGGTTTAATAAATAGTGTATCTTTATCTAGCAGTTGTGCGACTGGCGCAATCCGGGTACAGATTATCTTACATGAAAATTTAGCAGTGGTAACAATTTTCATTACTCATTGTTGGAGTGTGTCAGCAAGGCGATCTGAAAAACAATCCTAATTTTCCTGCATTATTCCACAGTTGGAGTGTGTCAACAAGGCGATCTAAAAAAATCTTAATTTTCTATTTGTTTAAAAAATAGCATATCTTTATCTAGCATTTGTGCGAGTAGCGCAATCCAGGTACAGATTATGTTATGTGAAAATTTAGCAGTGGCAATAATTTTCATTACTCTGCTGTTGGAGTGTGTCAGCAAGGCATTCTAAAAAAACAATCCTAATTTTCTATTGGTTTAATAAATAGCGTATCTTAAGCAGTTGTGCAACTGACACAATCCGGGCAGAGATAATCAAACGTGTCAATTTAGCATTGGCAATAATTTTAATTACTCTGCTGATTTTGTGTGTCAGCAAGGCAATCAAAAAGGAGCACAATTTTCACCATTGCAAAATGTACAAATTTTCCAAAAATTACACTAGTCGGTATCAGACCAGCTGAAAGATGCCAAGATGTGGACATCACAATACACTTTGCAATTATTACAAGAGGTATAGATAGTGAGTACAAGTTTCACCATTGCACAATGTTTCAAGTTTTCATAAAGTGAAAAACATTAGCCACGTGGGGTATACATATATAACCAGTAAGTACATGTTTCAGAAGCAGGAGGAAGAGGAGGAGGTGATTTCCTGAACAAAATGGGTTTTGGTGGTAAAGGATGGAGGTTAAGACAACTTCCAAAAAACACATTTGGACTGCTTTTACATTACGTTGCTGTCATCCGTAGAGCTTACAAAGTTGGAGGAAATCTAGCCCTAGATTAATTTTAGAAGAGTCAGCCTGTCTGCATTTTCAGTTGACAGCCATGAGCACCTATCGGTTATGAATGTACCAGCCAAACTAAAAACCCACTCAGACAACACACTTGCGGCAAGGCATGGCAATACCTCCAAGGCATACAAGGAGAGGTCAGTCCAAATGTGCTGCTTGGACAACCAAAAGTTAAAGGGCACTGAAGAATCAGGAAGGACACTGGTATGGTCACTTAAGTAGTCCTTCACCATCTTGATCAACTTCTCCGTCATTGTTATAGTTACACCCACAAATACCCCTTGCTAATGTGATGGTTTCATGAAAATGGCCCATGGTGGACATTCCCCCCCAATTTGCACCTGGTGTGCATGGCCCTCCCCTGTAATCCCTGTGAGTAAGTGAAAAGAGCCGGTATCTCTGCCAGTAGTATTGTATGAGGGTCACCTTTTCAACATGTCTTCCACAACAGCCCTCTGTAATGCATGCACTGAAAATGGCACGTCTGCCTCCGACATGAGAGAATCAAATTTCTCCTTGTATCGTGGGTCAAGAAAGGTGCACAGCCAGTATTTTATATTGGACATGTGTGCAGACTACAAAAAGTCAAACGTTCAGTGTCATCATCAGGAAGAACACTAACCATTCTCTCCTCCTCGCAATGGATAGCCTCCTCCTCCTCTACAGGGCAACCATGATGGACAGGCATAACGCTGGGATTGAGAGTCCCCTCTGTTGCACAGACCAAAAACTCCTGTTCCTCCTCATCCTCCTCCTGCTGTTCTTGTCATCACCCAATGTGGCTTGAGAATATTGTGTGAGGCTGGGCTGTGTAGTATCAGCCACTGTAAAATCTCGCTCCATTTTCATCTTCTCTGCATTCAAAGCTTCCTATTTGAGAATCTGCAGCAAAAGTTTTAATAGACAGAGCAGCGGGATGGTTATGCTGATAATAGCGTCATAAGCACTCACCATCTTGGTGCAGTACTGAAAGTTTTGAAGAACCTCACTTATGTCAGCAATCCACACCCACTAGGCAGTTGTTATGTGTAGGGGCTGAGTGTTACTCTGACAGGCATTGAGAAGCTGCAATTCAGACATTGCTCTCTGCTGCCCACTAAGCCTTGCCAACATATGAACCATCTACCTCCTCAACACATTTATCTAACTATCCATGTGTTGCTCATTCAAAATTTTCTTCATAACCAGGATCATGTTCTCACATGCTTTATGCATTTAATAGCCCTTTGTGTGTGTACTTTTACACATACTGGTTGGTAACAGGTTCATGCAGCATTACATGAACACCCGGTTTATTACATTATGGCTGGTCAGAACAATGAAAGCAATTGTTACCATACACCTTTCATGTCTCCCCTATTTCCTTATAGATTGTAAACTTGCGAGCAGGGCCCTCATTCCTCTTGGTACCTGTTGCATATGTGATTATTGTTATTCTGTAATATCTTTTATTGTCTGTACAAGTCCTCTCTAAAATGAAAAGTGCTGCGTAATATGCTGCTCTAGAAATGATTATTATTTATTATTATTATGAAAAGTCGAATTACTGCATATGGGCAAGTCACAAATCAGTCAATGACAAAGCAAAGCTAGTCTGGTGAAAGCCTGTGATGACTTTTGGAAATGGGTTCTGACACGCCGTACCTTGCAAGTAGGTGCGGTAAGTCAGGGTATGTTTTTAAAAAGCGCTGTACAACCAAGTTTAGCACGTGGGCCATGAATGGAACATGTTTACCAGCTTGCCGAGCTTGAAAGCCACCACCAAGTTACACCCATTATTGCACACAATCAGACCTGATTAGAGGTTCAGCAGGAAGAGCCACTGATCGGTCTGTTCATTTATCCCTTTCAACAGCTCGGCTGCGTTGTGAGCTTTATCATCTAAACACATGAGCATCAGCAGAGTGTACTGCCACTTTGCCAAGGCAGTGCTTCAGACCTCCAAGCTGTGCAATGATCGGGAGGCTAGTCCCACTGAGGAGGAGGAGGAAGAGGAGAAAGAGAGACAGGATTTCTAATACGAGGAGATTTAAACTCTGATGGAAGTCGGAACCGCTATTCTTGGTGTGGGTAAGATGTGTGATGTCCCAGCCTCTAACTCTGTCCCAGACTCCACCAGGTTCACCTAATGTGCATAAGGGAAATGTAGCATCCCTATCCACAAGAACTAGTCCACATGTCTGTGGTAAGTTGGACCTTCCCTATGACTGCGTTAGCCAGAGCATGGCTGATATTGTGTAATACATGCTTATGTAATGCGGAAATGACACACCGGGAAAAACGGTGTTTGAAGGGAATCGAGTACCGTGGGGCTGCCACCGTCAAGAGGTCATGGAAAGACTCAGTTTACACAAGTTGAAACAGCAACATTTCCAGGACTAGCAATCTGGCAATGTAGATGTTTAGCGTTTTAACGTGTGGGTGGGTGTGTGTTTATTTCTGCTTTCTGGTAAACGTCTGGGGCAGGGACAAGTGAACACTACACTGGCACAACGAACTGGATGTGGTTGCTGACTGTTGTGTTAGCGCCTGCTTCATGGACAGCAGATTGTTAAGGCCATAACACAGGGAAGGGGCAGTGGTTCCACCATCAGATGCAGATTTTGCACCCAGGCGTTCCACCCACCTACTGGGGTGTTTGGCTGTCATGTGCTTAGCTTGGTTTGGCAAATGCTGCAAATTTTTTTAACACAAGGAAAACAGAGTACATATATCACCAACACATCAACTTAAAAAAATCATTTTTATTAAATATTTAGTATAATAACATATAACAAAAGAATACAAAGAGGAACAACAATTGAGCACTCAAGGAGAGGAGCACTGCTCCATTAGTAAGACTTGGCATAGCATGTGTCCATATATAGAAAACAGTTCCATTACTGCTGGTGCTTTAACATAGAACAGGTCAAGCTTGCATCAAAAGGTACACATCTATTGAAAGCACCACCCAGTTCTCAATAACATATATGTCACTGACATCAATGCTTACCCATTGTAAGTCCAAGAAGGTGCAGTGGTTTGCCCTATGACCCCTGACGCGCGTTTTGCGTTTGGTGGCTTTCTCAAAGGGGATACGAGTGCTGGATTATTTTTGTATGCATACAAATGCTGCAAATTACAGATATTTTGTCTGAAGGAATTTTAGAAATAAACTGCCAAACAGGGGACAACGCACCCTTGGCCTATTATCTAGCCAAGTGCAGGGGGGTCTGTAGAACAGTTGACTCGGTTTTCCCTCTGGTCAAACCACTAACTCTTATTGCCTGTTTTCGTGCTATGGATCAATCCCTTTCTGCACTGCTGTGCTTGCTAGTCGTGCCACTGTGCCAGGTTGGATCAGTGGCCTCATTATCGATCACGTCATCTTCCAATTCCTCAATCTGATCCTCTTTATGAGTTGCGATTTTCAGCTGACCTGATGGCAACTGTGCATCATGATTATCCTCCACCTCTTCTGACATGAATCCACCTCCCCAACGTGGATTTCTCCTTTTCACGGGTGCTCAAATGTTTGGGTATCACTGCACTCTACCTCCTCATGACCCTCTTTAATAGTGCATGTTGAGAGGCCTGATAAATTGCAAGGGAATGTAAACAGTTCCTCAGTAGTGTTGAGCATTCCGATACCGCAAGTATCGGGTATCGGCCGATATTTGCTGTATCGGAATTCCGATACCGAGATCCGATACTTTTGTGGTATCGGGAATCGGTATCGGGATCGATATTAATGTGTAAAATAAAGAATAAAAATAAAAAATATTGATATACTCACCCTCTGACGCGCCCTGGTTGTAACCGTCAGCCTCCGTTCATAAGAATGAGCGCTTGAAAGACCTTAGATGACGTCGCGGCTTGTGATTGGTCGCGTCACGGTTGCGTTTTTCAAGATATCAGCTTTATTACACACGGCATTAGCAGAATCATGAAAATTAGAGATAAATATTCATTTCTGCAGGCTTTGCACCAGTTGCACAACTGCTATATAAAGATACGCTAAAGATGGCATCGTTAGTGAAACTAGCAGCAAGCAGGGTAAAATACACTTTCATGTTACATATCTAGCAAACTATCTATGGCATTACAAGAGTTCATAAAAGGTTTATATCTCTGTATCTATAGTGTCACTGTATAGGTAATACAGTGATCACCAGTTACATTATACAGAGGAGCTCTGTATATAGTATCAGTGTATAGGTAATACAGTGATCACAGTGACATTATACACAGGAGCTCTGTATCTATAGTGTCAGTGTACAGGTAACACAGTGATCACCAGTTACATTATACAGAGGAGCTCTGTATATAGTATCAGTGTATAGGTAATACAGTGATCACAGTGACATTATACACAGGAGCTCTGTATATAGTGTACAGTGAACAGGTAATAGAGTGTATAGTGTCAGAGTACAGGTAACACACTGACTCACTAGTGATGTCTCTAGCTGAAGTCCCTCATCTTTGCTTTTCTTTTTCATGCAGAGCAGACCTCCATCATTTCTTCCAACCAGGACTCATCTCTGCATAGAATACATAGTTACCTAGAGCACTGCTTCCAGAGCACATTCCCCACTTTTCCCTTTCTTCTACCTTTCTTCTACATTACACATCTGAATACAGAAGTGCACCCATCATTAATATATAATTACTTATTATGCAATCCACCATTCCAAATATAAATTATAATCCACCACTGCACCCCCACCAACTATAAATAGCCATTTTTCCCACCTAATAAATATATACATTAATTAGTCCCTGTACTATTTCCCCTAATTCATTACCAGTCACTGCATCCTCAACGCTCCCCACTATGTGCCACCTGCTCCCCTGATTCATTATATATACATGCCCCTTCCGCCCAAATTCACTGTCATGTCTTCTCTCTCTCCTATCCCCACCCTCTATTCATTATCAACTGTTCTCCCCTCACATTCAATACATCATTTATTCTAACCACCATAAAAATTCATCATTATTTGCTCTCCCCAGGTCCCTATTTGCTCTCCCCATCCCCCATCTTCAATTCAATTGCTGTCCCCATCCCTCACTTCATAATTTGCAGTCCCCCTAACTTCATCATTTGCAGTCCCCATTCTTCCCCACTTCATGTGCAGTACCCTTCCAATCATGCGCAGTCCGCCTCCTCTACTTCATCTTGTGCACTCCCCTTCTGTTCATATACAGTCCCCCGTCCCCTCCCACACATCATCATTTGCAGCCCCTCTCCATCATTTGTAGCCACCCCTCTATCATTTGCAGCTCCCCTCCTCCATCATTTGCAGCATCCCCTCCATCATTTGCAGCCTTCCTCCATCATTTGCAGCCCCCTCCTCCATCATTTGCAGCACCCCTTCATCATTTACAGCCCCCTATATCATCTGCAGCCCCTCCATCATTTGCAGCACCCCCTCCATTATTTGCAGCCCACTCCATCATTTGCAGCCTCCTCCATCATTTGCAGCCCCTCCATCATTTTCAGCACCCCTCCATCATTTGTAGCATTACCTCCATCATTTGCAGCCCCTACATCATTTTCAGCACCCCTCCATCATTTGTAGAATTTTCTCCATCATTTGCAGCCCCCTCCATCATTTTCAGCCCCCTCCTCCTTCATTTGCAGCAGCCCTCCATCATTTGCAGCCCCCTCCATCATTTGCAGAATTACATTTATCATTTGCAGCCCTCTCCATCATTTGCAGCCCCCTCCATCATTTGCAGCTCCCCTCCTCCATCATTTACATCACCCCTTCAACATTTACAGCCCACTCCATCATTTGCAGCCCCTCCATCATTTGCAGCACTACCCTTCATCATTTGCAGTATTACCTCCATCATTTGAAGCCCCCATCTCCATCAGTTGCAGCCCCCTCCACCATTTTCAGCCACCCCCATCATTTGCAGTCCCCTCCATCATTTGCAGCACCCATCCATCTTTTGCAGCATTACATTCATCATTTGTAGCCCCTCCATCATTTGCACACCCCCTCCATCATGTGCAGCCTCCCTCCATCATTCGCAGCACTAACCTCCATCTTTTGCAGCATTACCTCTATCATTTGCAGCCCCCATCTCCATTATTTGCAGCCCCCCTCCATCATTTGCAGCCCCTCCATCCTTCCGCCCCAATTCATTGTCATGTTTTCTCTCCCATCCCCACCCTCATTCATTATCAACTGCTCTCCCTTTACATTCAATATATCATCTAATATATAAAGCTGAATGTGTGTATGTGTGTATGTGTTTATGTGTGTATGTGTGTATGTCCGGGATTGGCATCTGAACCGTCGCAGCTACAGCCACAAAATTTTGCACAGTCACACGTCTGGACCCCGAGAGCGTCAAAGCTATGTTGTGAGGTGAAATTTTAACCCCGCGCTTTCCAATTCACCAAACAATTTTGCCCCTATCTACATAATGGGGAAAAAATTAAAGGAAAAGTGTTGGAGGCAAATTAACAGCTGCCAGATGTGAACAAGGGGGACTTAAAGAATGAGAGCGATGGCGCCAAAGAGTATATACTGTACAGTTGCTAAGGTGGGGCCCCGACATGGGATAATCACCACACCACCACGGGGATATGAACACACACACAAAATGCGCCACACACTACCACGTGCTCGAACACATATACCACCCTCAGCGCACATTTCACCACACATACACCAACCTCGCCACATAAAAGTCGAAACACAAAAGTCGCCACTCAAAACTCGCCACGCTCAAAACTCGCCACGCGCAAAACTCTCCACATGCAAAACTCGCCACACGTGCAAAACTCACCTCATGGAAAACTCGCCACACGCAAAACTTGCACACGCGGAAAAATTGCCACATGCACAAAAGTTGCAACACATGCAAAAGTTGCCTCACACAAAACTTGCACATACTCAAAAGGCACCACACATAAAACTCGCCATGCGCAAAACTCGCCATGCGCAAAACTTGATGCACACAACTTGCTACACTAACCTGTCACATGCAACTCGACACACAAAAAGTTGCTACACGCATGTCGCCACACAAAACTCATCTAACAAATGTCGCTACATGCATGTCGCCACACGCAACTCAACACACACAACTTGACACACGAAACTCGCCCTAAAACACACACAAGTCTGGTATTATCCTTCAAAAATAAAAATCTGATTAATAAGCAGACAAACTACAAGAGCAACAAATGTACCATATAGGAATCCGGCAGCTGTCACACATGACCAGTCTATTATGTGTATGTGTGAGCTAATATATACTGCTGATTTATCAGGCTGCCAATTTAGCTTACAAATACTGAGGTAAAAATACTGACCAAATAACGTGTGAACGAGGTCTAATACAGGAGGAGATGACATACAGATATATACTATATACAGGAGGAGATGACACACAGGTATATACTATTTACAGGGGAGATGACACACAGGCATATACTATATACAGGAGGAGATGACACACAGATATATACTATATACAGGAGAGATGACACACAGGTATATACTATATAGAGGAGGAGATGACATACAGGTACATACTACATACAGGAGATGACACACAGATATATACTATATACAGGAGAGATGACACACAGGTATATACTATATAGAGGAGGAGATGACATACAGGTACATACTACATACAGGAGATGACATACAGGTATATACTATATACAGGAGGAGATGACACACAGGTATATACTATATACAGGAGCAGATTACCTACACGTATATAGTATATACAGGAGGAGATGACATACAGGTATATGCTATGTATAGGAGGAGATGACATACAGGTATATACTATATACAGGAGGAGATGACACACAGATATATACTATATATAGGTGAGATGACACACAGGTATATACTATATACAGGAGCAGATTACCTACAGGTATATAGTATATACAGGAGGAGATGACATACAGGTATATGCTATGTATAGGAGGAGATGACATACAGGTATATACTATTTGAAGGGTTTCTGAAGGATGTTATTCTGGATTATCTCAATGAGAATAACTGTTTAACTCCATATCAGCATGGGTTTATGAGAAATCGCTCCTGTCAAACCAATCTAATCAGTTTTTATGAAGAGGCAAGCTATAGGCTGGACCACGGTGAGTCATTGGACGTGGTATATCTCGATTTTTCCAAAGCGTTTGATACCGTGCCGCACAAGAGGTTGGTACACAAAATGAGAATGCTTGGTCTGGGGGAAAATGTGTGTAAATGGGTTAGTAACTGGCTTAGTGATAGAAAGCAGAGGGTGGTTATAAATGGTATAGTCTCTAACTGGGTCGCTGTAACCAGTGGGGTACCGCAGGGGTCGGTATTGGGACCTGTTCTCTTCAACATATTCATTAATGATCTGGTAGAAGGTTTACACAGTAAAATATTGATATTTGCAGATGATACAAAACTATGTAAAGCAGTCAATACAAGAGAAGATAGTATTCTGCTACAGATGGATCTGGATAAGTTGGAAACTTGGGCTGAAAGGTGGCAGATGAGGTTTAACAATGATAAATGTAAGGTTATACACATGGGAAGAAGGAATCAATATCACCATTACACACTGAACGGGAAACCACTGGGTAAATCTGACAGGGAGAAGGATTTGGGGATCCTAGTTAATGATAAACTTACCTGGAGCAGCCAGTGCCAGGCAGCAGCTGCCAAGGCAAACAGGATCATGGGGTGCATTAAAAGAGGTCTGGATACACATGATGAGAGCATTATACTGCCTTTGTACAAATCCCTAGTTAGACCGCACATGGAGTACTGTGTCCAGTTTTGGGCACCGGTGCTCAGGAAGGATATAATGGAACTAGAGAGAGTACAAAGGAGGGCAACAAAATTAATAAAGGGGATGGGAGAACTACAATACCCAGATAGATTGGCGAAATTAGGATTATTTAGTCTAGAAAAAAGACGACTGAGGGGCGATCTAATAACCATGTATAAGTATATAAGGGGACAATACAAATATCTCGCTGAGGATCTGTTTATACCAAGGAAGGTGACGGGCACAAGGGGGCATTCTTTGCGTCTGGAGGAGAGAAGGTTTTTCCACCAACATAGAAGAGGATTCTTTACTGTTAGGGCAGTGAGAATCTGGAATTGCTTGCCTGAGGAGGTGGTGATGGCGAACTCAGTCGAGGGGTTCAAGAGAGGCCTGGATGTCTTCCTGGAGCAGAACAATATTGTATCATACAATTATTAGGTTCTGTAGAAGGACGTAGATCTGGGGATTTATTATGATGGAATATAGGCTGAACTGGATGGACAAATGTCTTTTTTCGGCCTTACTAACTATGTTACTATGTAACTATGTTACTATGTTACTATATATACAGGAGGAGATGACACACAGATATATACTATATATAGGTGAGATGACACAGGTATATACTATATACAGGAGGAGATTACATACAGGTATATACTATATATAGGAGGAGATGACATACAGGTATATACTATATACAGGGGAGATGACACACAGCAGGTATATACTATATACAGGGGAGATGACATACAGGTATATACTATATACAGGAGATGACATACAGGTGTATACTATATATAAGGGAGATGACAAACAAGTATATACTGAGGTGAAAATGAGAGGTGTGAGGTGAAAATGAAAAGGTGTGAGTGCAAAATGAGAGGAGTGAGGGAAAATAGTGGAGTGATCGGAAAATGACAGATGTGAGGTCGAAATGACAAGTGTTAGGGGGGAATGAGAGGAGTGAGGGGGAAAATAAGAGGAGTGAGGGGGAAAATGAGAGGTGTGAGGGAGAAAATGAGAGATGTGAGGGGGAAAATGAAAGATGTGATGTGGAAAATGAGAGGCGTGATGGGAAAATAAGAGAAGTGAGGTGCTATAACTAACCACAGATATTTACTATGCCCAGGCAACACCGGGCTCTTCAGCTAGTTTACTCTAACCACCATCAAAATTCATCATTATTTGCTCTCCCCCAGGCCCCTATTTGCTTTCCCCATCCCCATCCTTCAATTCAATTGCTGTCCCCATCCCTCACTTCATCATTTGCAGTCCCCCTAAATTCATCATATCCAGTCCCCATTCTCCCCCACTTCATGTGCAGTACCCTCCCAATCATGTGCAGTCCCCCTCCCCCATTTCATCATGTGCACTCCCCTTCTGTTCATATACAGTCCCCCGTCCTCTCCCACTGATCATCATTTGCAGCCCCCCTCCATCATTTGCAGCCCCCCTCCTCCATCATTTGCAGCACCCCTTTATCATTTGCAGCCCCCCTCCATCATCTGCAGCCCCTCCATCATTTGCAGCACCCCCTCTATTATTTGCGGCTCACTCCATCATTTGCAGCACCCTCCATCATTTGTGGCCCCCTTCATCATTTGCAGCCCCTCCATCAATTTCAGCACCCCTCCATCATTTGTAGCATTGCCTCCATCATTTGCAGCCCCTCCATCATTTGCAGCCCCTTTCATCATTTTCAGCCCCCTCCTCCATCATTTGCAGCATTACATCCATCATTTGCAGCCCCCTCCATTATATTCAGCCCCCTCCTCCATCATTTGCAGCCCCCCTCCTCCATCATGTGCAGCACCCCTTCAACATTTACAGCCCACTCTATCATTTGCAGCCCCCTCCATCATTTGCATCACTACCCTTCATCATTTGCAGCATTATCTCCATCATTTGCAGCCCCCTCCATCATTTGCAGCCCCTCCACCATTTTCAGCCACCTCCATCATTTGCAGCCCCTCCATCATTTGCATCACCCCTCCATCATTTGCAGCATTACCTTCATCATTTGTAGCCCCCTCCATCATTTGCAGCCTCCCTCCATCATTTGCAGCACTACCCTTCATCTTTTGCAGCATTAACTCAATCATTTGCAGCCCCATCTCCATTATTTGCAGCCCCCTCCTCCATCATTTGCAGCCCCCTCCTCCATAATTTGCAGCCCCTGTCCATAATTTGCAGCCCCCCTTCTCCATAATTTGCAGCACCCCTTCAACATTTACAGCCCACTCCATCATTTGCAGCCCCCTCCATCATTTGCAGCACTACCCTTCATCATTTGCAGCATTACCTCCATCATTTGCAGCCCCCTCCATCATTTGCAGCCCCTCCATCATTTTCAGCACCCCTCCATCATTTGTAGCATTACCTCCATCATTTGCAGTATTACCTCCATCATTTGCAGCCCCCCCCATCATTTGCAGCCCCTCCATCATTTTCAGCACCCCTCCATCATTTGTAGCATTACCTCCATCATTTGCAGCCCCTACATCATTTTCAGCACCCCTCCATCATTTGCAGCCCCTCCATCATTTTCAGCACCCCTCCATCATTTGTAGCATTTTCTCCATCATTTGCAGCCCCTCCATCATTTTCAGCCCCCTCCATCATTTTCAGCCCCCTCCTCCATCATTTGCAGCAGCCCCCTCCAACATTTGCAGAATTACATTTATCATTTGCAGCCCTCTCCATTATTTGCAGCACCCCCTCCATCATTTGCGGCACCCCTCCATCATTTGCGGCACCCCTCCATCATTTGCAGCCCCCCTCCATCATTTGCAACCCCCTACATCATTTGCATCCCCCCTCACCCATTTACTTTACCTAATAAAGAAAAAAAAGTTTTTCATTCTTACCTCACAAGCGATCTCCAGCAGGCGCAGCTTATCTTCTTGTCAGGGTAGATGGTATACCTGCAAGGAGCCCATACATTGTATCATTCTCAGCAGTGAATCAGCTAAACTGTATGGGCTGTAGTCAGGACCTGCAAGGAGGAGGATACATTCTAGCACATTCACTAGTAAGGCAGCTGAAATGGAGTTGGAGCTGTGCAGCTGTCAAGGTAAGATGGCTGTGCACTGCTCCGAGAAAGCTCCGATGTGTGTGCTGCAGGCCCACAGCACACAGCACATTAGTGCAGGATGGGGCCCCATGAGCAGTAGCACAAGAAACAGGGCCCCGTGGCTCCCCTGTGTGCCACTGGTCATCGGGCCCCATACAACAGTAAGGGCAGTAATGCCCTGATAGCGGACCTGGTGGTACCCCACTACTGACCTTAGTCTACTCATGAATTTACACTTACTTCCAGCATGTTGGTTAGACACAACTTGTCAACAGTTATTATATTGTTCTCTGCTATACACTTTTCCATGTCATCCGTTATGATAGCTCCAAAATTGTGCACACCACTTTTGTTAAACTTACTGGACGGTAGTTGCATGGATTCAGCTTCTTGAATATTGGTACCACATTAGCCATCCTCCAGTCTTGTGGCACTGACCCTATTACTTATTGTGGCACCAACCCTGTTATTTACTTATTTTTGTACCTGCAGTAGAAAGTTTCTGCAACATCGAGATATAATTATTATACTTCCTCAGCACTAGTAAAAGCAGTGGCTAATAACTTAAACTTTCATTTCGGAACCGTATTGGTAAATTATCCATTTCTCCAAATGCAATGGTGATATTTTGCATTATTTAGTGGAAAGCTCTTGCTCATGACATTTTACTACCACTTGTACTCCATAGCGCAGAAGCTATACACTTTAAAGTGTGATATATTCACTTGTACTATATGAATGTTATATTTTTGCAATAAATTTCAAACATCTAATTTATTTTTAAGAATGCATGTTGACCAATTACATAGTTTGGAATTTGAAGAACTACTGTATTAAATAGACAACTTAAAATAATAGCACTTGTGCTTGGAAATGTATTTTCTGGCAAGCATCTCATTTATAATCACCATCTATATGCATTAGTCTATGAACTGCTTGTCTCTGTTTATTGATTCGCGGGGCTGCATTACATTTATGAAACTGTCTTCCCTATTGGGTTATGATTTTCCAGCCTTTAGTGATCCTACCACATCTACTAAAATATATGCAATTAAAGCAATTTAAATCACTTTCCAGTATTCTTGGATTTTAAGCTGCAGGAGTCAGATGTATGCAGACAGAATCATTTTTTGACTTTTTGTTACATCTTTTCAGTTGTTTTAAAATGTACATTTACAAGGTAAAGAGAATGAGATTAAATGTCCAAATCAGCTTCCTTACTTCATAAACCTCTTCTTCAAATTTCGTCAAGACAATTTAATTTTTAGCTCTATTCGTGGCTTAATGCAATGTTTTAGTTCATTGCGCTTTTTGGATGTGCGGAAGCAGACATAATGTGCTACACTACATTCATTTAATGTTTCATCAGATTTTTTCTTTAGTGTATCTACCTTTTCGTTATTTTAAAATGTTTCATCTTTATCACTTCAGTCATGAAATGTAGATTCATTAAATTACTCTGCTGGGCTAGTTCACTGCTGAAGTCTTATTTAAAATGTAGCACTGGTTAGTTTATCATCAGCTTGCTGCAAGAAGAAAAAAAATTCTGTCAGACGCATAAAGTCTCTAACATCCTCTTTTCACAAAGCTCCTCAAGTCACTATGACACCAGACAGACAAGTTATTCTGATCCAAAACAAAAGAAAAGTGTAGGGGTCTGCTAAATATTACAATAAGAATAAAATAAAAGCAACAATTATATTTAGCAAATGGGTTGTTTTCTTGACACTTTTTTTAAATAGAATCTGTCACTAGATTTCACAATATGAAAATAATACATTATTTAATAGATCTCTCTGACCTGATAATGCCGGTGTTCTTATTTTGAAAATTCATGTAAGAATGGCTGTGTAATTGTGTTTGGAAGTTTGAACAAAATTACCCCATTCGCCCAGCCTGATTGAGAGATCCGCGGAAATATATCAGTACAAGCTGCAGGTGTCAGTCAGGCTGAATGGACAGCAATTAAATACACTTGGGTTGTATAAGTTCTCATTTTATTATCAGGATTAGACAGCCATTTTTATATGGATTTTCAAAGTAAAGACACCAGCTGCATCAAACCTAACAGATCTATTTAGTAATGTATGCAGTCTGTATTGCAAAATTTGGAGACAGACCCCCATTGAAGTCATTGTATACTGGATAAGCTGTACATCTTCTGCAGTGGCCCTGCAAGAAAATTGAGCAATATAATCAAGTGAAACAGCCAATTGGAAATAACTTCAAGAAGCAGGAGACCCCAAATCGGCTTCCTCATTCCTATTGTTTTATTAAAAATAAAGCTAATTGAATCTGCCAAGATCCCTTTCACCTTAACCCTTAGTGACAGAGCCAATTTTGTACTTAATGACCAAGCCAATTTTTACAATTCTGACCATTGTCACTTTATGAGGTTATAGCTCTGGAATGCTTCAAAGGAACACACTGATTCTGAGATTGTTTTTTGTGACATATATTAGTAGTAAAATTTATTCGATATGACTTGCATTTATTTATGAAAAAAAATGACAATTTTTAAAAAAAATTTTGTTAGGACATTATAGGAATTAAAAGTTGATCAGCGATTTCTCATTTTTCCAACAAAATTTACAAAACCATTTTTTAGGGACCACCTCACATTTGAAGTGAAATTGGGGGTCAAAATAACAGAAAATACTCAAAAGTGACACCATTCTAAAAAATGTACCCCTCAAAGAGGGAAAACCCACATTCAAGAAGTTTATTAACCCTTCAGGCGCTTCACATGAAGTAAAGCAATGTGGAAGGAATAAATTAACATTTTACTTTTTTTCACAAGAAATTTAATTTGGAACCAAACTTTTTTATTTTCTCAAGGGTATCCGAAAAATGGACCACGAAATTTGTTGTTCAATTTCTCCTGAGTAAGCCGATACCCCGTATGTGGGGGAAAGCCACTGTTTGGGCGCATGGCAGGGCTCAGAAGGGAGGGAGCACCGTTTGAATTTTTGAATGCAACATTGGCTGGAATCAATGGCGGGCATCATTTCATGTTTGGAGACCCCCTGATGTACCTAAACAGTGGAAACCTTCCAATTCTAACTCCAACCCTAACAGCCTTAACACAACTCTAACCCCAACACACCCCTAACCCCAACACCACAATCCTAGCCCCAACAGAACCCTAATCCTAGCCACAATCCTAACCCTAGCCCCAGCCCTAATCCTAGCCCAACCCTCTCTGTAGCTCTAACCCTAGCCCCAACCCTAACCCTAGCTCTAACCCTAGCCCCAACCCCAACCCTAGCCCCAACCATAACCCTAGCCCCAACCCTAAATCTAGCCCAACCCTAACCCTAGCTCTAACCACAACCCTTACCCTAGCCCCAACCCTAACCTTAGCCCCGAACCTAACCCTAATGGAAAAATGAAAAAAATGTATTTTTTTAAGTTTTATTATTTTTACCTAACTAATGGAGTGATAAAGGAGTGTTTAAATTACAATGTTTTTATTTTGATCACTGTGATTGGATTTATCATAGTGATAAAAATGAACCAATAGAAAAAATCTATTGTTGTCTGGTGCAGACCGGCAGATTTCGGTGGGTGCACTGCGTATGCGCCCACCATTTTCTTCCTGGAAGAAGATGGCGAGGGCTGGGGAACAGAGCCGGAAGGGCTGGAGTATGCCAGAGGTACCGGAGGGGCTCGGGGATCCCATTTCTCTCTTACTTCTGGTATTCTAGATCATATCAGACGAGAGAGAAAAAAATGGGAAATGTGACTTTTTCTTATTGCAACACTGGGGATCGTAAAAACCAAGAGAAGAAAATGTCCAGCTTCACCGAATCCTTGTTCAATCTTTGTTGTCATGATTAAGGGAGCTTAGTCTACAGAAACACGTTGAGATTCTTACCCATATGGTTTGTGCTGAAGTTCGTATCCTCCATGTTTAAGTTTGTGAATAAAGAAAACTTTTTTCATGGATTCGGTGAAGCTGCACATTTTCTTCTCTTGGATTCTATGCGCCTGGACACAGCGGGTCCATGCTCCCGAAACTCAGCTTATGCATCACGGGTGAGCTGGTTTATATTCCTTCTCTTCATCGTAAAAACCAACCCGAATCATATTCTCCGGGGTCTCAGCTACCCCCAGTAGCTGAGACCCTGGAGATTTTCCTATGCTGGGGGATTCTATAACCTTATTTCTCAGCACCATTAAAAAATCGGCACTGAGGAAACTTCCTTGACTGTTGTCATTAAAAGGAGTATCGGTGGTCATTAAGAGGTTAAGAAGCTCAACATAGTAAGCTGTCCAAGTCACACAACCCCTTTTGATGATCATAGTAGCAAATAGCAGGATCAAGTGCTTTGGCCTTTACTAACCATTTCAGAGTTACTTCATTGACATGAGCAACCAATCATAACATTACACATTATTGCATTATGCTTTCAATTTTTTCTGTAAGTGATGGCACAATATTAGTATATGCATGTAGAAAAGCCACGGAGACACCATCACGTGTTTCTCAACGCAAGCAATGAATAGCCAGGTCTTTCACTGGGAAGGAACAACCACGGGAAGGGCAGCATTCAATAAAGGAAAGCCACCTATGCCAAAACATGGTATCCATCCACAGACAGCTGTTTCGGGGTATTTGCCCCTCATCAGTGTGGAGTAGGAAACTGGCTATTAAGAGCAGTGCCTAGTGAAGGGACTATAAACATAAGGATGAATGACCTTGGAGAGATCAAAACATCCAACACCGCGGAAACACCATCACGTGTTTCTCAACGAAGTGATCCAGAACACTGCCCCATCCCTTAAGGGAAATATGCAAATGCATGTAGAAAAGCCGCGGAGACACCATCACGTGTTTCTCAACTCAAGCAATGAATAGCCAGGTCTTTCACCGGGAAGGAACAACCACGGGAAGGGCAGCATCCAATAAAGGAAAGCCACCTATGCCAAAACATGGTATCCATCCACAGACAGCTGTTTTGGGGTATTCGCCCCCCATCAGTGTGGAGTAGGAAACTGGCTATTAGGAGCAGTGCCTAGTGAAGGGACTATAAACATAAGGATGAATGACCTCGGAGAGATCAAAACATCCAACACCGCGGAGACACCATCACGTATTTCTCAACGCAGTGATCCAGAACACTGCCCCATCCCTTAAGGGAAATATGCAAATGCATGTAGAAAAGCCGCGGAGACACCATCACGTGTTTCTCAACGCAAGCAATGAATAGCCAGGTCTTTCATCGGGAAGGAACAACCACGGGAAGGGCAGCATCCAATAAAGGAACGCCACCTATGCCAAAACATGGTATCCATCCACAGACAGCTGTTTTGGGGTATTTGCCCCTCATCAGTGTGGAGTAGGAAACTGGCTATTATGAGCAGTGCCTAGTGAAGGGACTATTATCATAAGGATGAATGAACTCAGAGAGATCAATACATCCAACACCGCGGAGACACCATCATGTGTTTCTCAACGCAGTGATCTGGAACACTGCCCCCATCCCTTAAGGCAAATATGCAAATGCATGTAGAAAAGCCTCGGAGACACCATCACGTGTTTCTCAATGCAAGCAATGAATAGCCAGGTCTTTCACCGGGAAGGAATAACCACGGGAAGGGCAGCATCCAATAAAGGAAAGCCACCTATGCCAAAACATGGTATCCATCCACAGACAGCTGTTTTGGGGTATTTGCCCCTCATCAGTGTGGAGTAGGAAACTGGCTATTATGAGCAGTGCCTAGTGAAGGGACTATAAATATAAGGATGAATGAACTCAGAGAGATCAAAACATCCAACACCGCGGAGACACCATCACGTGTTTCTCAACGCAGTGATCTGGAACACTGCCCCCATCCCTTAAGGCAAATATGCAAATGCATGTAGAAAAGCTGCAGAGACACCATCACGCGTTTCTCAACGCAAGCAATGAATAGCCAGGTCTTTCACCGGGAAGGAACAACCACGGGAAGGGCAGCATCCAATAAAGGTAAGCCACCTATGCCAAAACATGGTATCCATCCACAGACAGCTGTTTCGGGGTGTTTGCAGCTGTCTGTGGATGGATACCATGTTTTCGCAAAGGTGGCTTTCCTTTATTGGATGCTGCCCTTCCCGTGGTTGTTCCTTCCCGGTGAAAGACCTGGCTATTCATTGCTTGCGTTGAGAAACACATGATGGTGTCTCCTCGGCTTTTCTACATGCATTTGCATATTCCCTTAAGGGATGGGGGCAGTGTTCTGGATCACTGCATTGAGAAACACGTGATGGTGTCTCCGCGGTGTTGGATGTTTTGATCTCTGCGAGGTCATTCAGCCTTATGTTTATAGTCCCTTCACTAGGCACTGATCCTAATAGCCAGTTTCCTACTCCACACTGATGAGGGGCAAATACCCCGAAACAGCTGTCTGTGGATGGATACCATGTTTTGGCATAGGTGGCTTTCCTTTACTGGATGCTGCCCTTCCCGTGGTTGTTCCTTCCTGGTGAAAGACCTGGCTATTCATTGCTTGCGTTGAGAAACACGTGATGGTGTCTCTGCAGCTTTTCTAAATGCATTTGCATATTTTCCTTAAGGGATGGGGGCAGTGTTCTGGATCACTGTGTTGAGAAACACGTGATGGTGTCTCCGTGGTGTTGGATGTTTTGATCTCTCCAAGGTCATTCATCCTTATGTTTACAATATTAGAATATAGCATCACCTTATAATTGTTGGGGGTGTAATCTCTAGAGCCCTCCCTTCCTGGGAATGTTTTTTTCTTGCAAAATGCCTCTTCCATTCAGCTAGCTGTGCAGGGGACACTCTCAGCTCTCCCAGACACCAGTCTGTGAAGGAAGATCCCTGAAAGGCAAGGAAGGAAGGCAGGGGAGAGGCGAGGCCCCAGCAGACTTTAAGTGGTGCCATATACACAGGATATGCTATAAAAAATGTGGTTGGCATTTTGGGATAGGTTTGGTGTTTTGTATGATTATAAATGTTGTCCCATAATTTACATAAAGAGAAAGCCATATCACTCTCTAATTGGGTGATAACTCAATTAAACATTATTTATTTGAAATTTCAGCATATCTAGAGATGGGAGAACCTGAATAGTAAAGTTTGGTGTCCGTACCGAACACCTACTGCTCAGGTTCGGACACTGAATGTGGACTTCACTAAGAATTCTGTGTTACTCTTTGGCTTAGGCCCCCTAAACACCGGGTGTTTGTTGAGCTGTCATGTGCATTACAGCGTGGCAATCACTGCTTCTGATAGGTGGTAAAATCATTACCAATAGTCAGACAGCCGCAGTTCCCATGCTGTCAAATGACAGCGTGAGCCCGCAGCTGTGATTGGAGGTATAAAACTTACCCTTGGTCACTGGCACAGGCTAATGGGTCTTTCATTAAACAACTCATCTCCTGTAAGAAAACAAATATGAAAAACAACCATATTCCTCACTTGTCTAACGTTCTGTCCCACCCCGTAATCCATGTCCTGGGATTAATAGTTTTCAACCTGGATGGTGCAAAGATGCGACCATTCAGGCTGAGAACCACTGATGAATGAGCTGCTGTGAGTGCAGAATCTGTGTCTAGTGGTGATGTTATTGAGGCTACCTCCAGTCACTGAGAATGCTTTCCCAGCCGGGTTGAACTGCGGTTTCCTCCCTCTGGTGAGATCACCGCTAGCACAGTGAGAAAAAGTCACATGGTGCAGAGGCGAGTTCAGGTTGCTCCAGCTGTCAGTTTTGCCTGGCTGGTTATCAAAAATACAGGGGAACCCACGCATTTTTTAAAATTGTTTATTTAGCATGCAGATGCCGGCTGAGGAATACTGCCATCAGTTGCCGCCTGCGCTCATTGTTATTAGTGGCAGCAGGCATAGTCTGATGGGAGCAGTAGTCCCATCAGCTCACGCTAGCAACTGGAGGTAAACCTTACACCTCTGATCACAGCTGTGGGCTCATGCTGTCATTTGACAGTGTGGGAACCGCAGCTATCTGAAAAGGAGTAATGATTTTACTTCTGATCAGAAGCAGTGTTTGCCGCACTGTCATGCCTATGACAGCATGCCAAACACTGAATGTTCATGCCCCCCATTCAAGTTAATGGGGTTTGGTTCTCGGTACTGTTCTGGTACCCAAACGTTTTTAACTGTTCGGCAGAACCCCCCGGAACTCAAACATCCATGGGTCCACCCATCTCTACACATGTCCAAACCAGACCTTGATGGTCTGTTGTGTGATGCATCATTCACTTTCCTCCTTTTTGGGATATGATCAAGGACCGATTTGCCTGACAATTGGCTATTTGTAATAATTGGAGGAACAGATGCAGTAAATCATATTTAATTGAGCTATTATCCAATTAGGGAGTGCTGTGGCTTTCTCTTAATGTATATTCAAGGTATCTGTCATCAATTACTATGAAGTAATACTAGAATATCTCTTTAAAGGATATTGTTGCCAGGTTTTTGCCACCTCATTTTAGAGCAACATAATGTAAGGAAATAGACCCTGATTCCAGCGATGTAGTATACTGTACTTAGTACAGCAGGTGTGATACAATCAGAATTTTTGGATATAGCATGTAGCACAGATTAGAGAGCTAAACCAGAGGACACCCCTGATTACCAGCTTTCTGTCTACATTGTATATTGACAGTAAGCTGCTAATTAGTGCTGGGGACATGGTTGGACCAGGATAAATGTGGGCACTAGTCTGACAGAGAAAATATCCTGCTGATAAAACATTCATTACCGTATATACTGGAGTACTTTTTTTGTGCTGAAAATGCCCTCCTCGGCTTATACTCGAGTAAGATGGAGGGGGAGCAGCAGCTGCTGCAGCTAAAGCCTGTGCACACTGCTAAAGAGAAATGAATATTCACTGCGCTGGCAGTGAATATTCATTTCTCTGTAATAGCGGGCACAGTGGTCACAGCTGCCAACTTCCTGTAGTGGCTGGTACCACATGTACCCGGTACTTAAGATAAATGAATATTCACTTCTCTCCACTCCCATGGGCTTGGAGGTCAGTGAATATTCATTCCCTTTAGTAGCGGCACGCATGAAAGCCCGACCACTGCATGAAGCTGATGGCTGAGGCTGACACTGTGAGCGCTACTAAATAGCAATGAATACTCATTGCCCTCCACACACATAGTCCTGGTCTGCCGAACAGTGAGTATTCCTGCAGCTGCTTATAAGCAGTGCATGACAAAGCTGCGAGGGAGTGCAGGAAGGTAAGTAGAATGGGTCATTTTTTCAATGTTTTTCTGATGGGGCCATACATACTAGGATAGAGATGAGGAGCCATGCAGACCAGGATAGGGATGAGGGACTATGCATACTAGGATAAGGATGAGGAGCCATGCATACAAGGATAGGGATGAAGAGCCACTCATATACAGATAGAGATGAGGAGCCATGCATATCAGGATAGGGATGCGGAGGCCATGCATACCAGGATAGGGATGAGAAGGCCATACATACAAGGATGGGGATGAGGAGTATGCATACAAGGATAGGTATGAAGAGCCATGCATACAGGGATTTTGTGGCAAATACCTGCTGACGGATTCCCTCTAAGTGTTTTTCACTGATTTTTCTGCACAGCTAAGCTGTTGCAAACTCTGGCTATGTTATTATATATAATCTATTTATTTGCCATGAGATTAAATAATAGGAATATCATGGTTAGCTGTTTAAATGAGGTTTAAAGAGGAGCAAATGCAAACTAATAAAAAGTCATGTAAGCTGCTTCAGAATAGTTAGTAAACATATTTATGAGTGCCTACAAGGCGATGCATATACATCTAGAATGCAGACCGATCTCCTGACAGTGGAATCACCTTGAAATAGAATCAGACGACAGAAAAGTAACCTGTAGTTTGCAAAGATAAAGACTAGGGTCAAAAACATGGGACCCCTGTGGTTTAATAGAAACTGATTCCCATACTGTTCATATGAAGGATCATTCTCCTGCTACAAGACCATGAAAAAACAATTCATTAAATGTGCAGTAACACTACAAGGTTGTTTAGACAGCCCTACCCTTAACCTGCTTATTAAATGATAATCTATTGTACGAATAGTCCTGAAACTCTCCTGCAGATGAAAAATATCTTACAGATGTATCAGGTGCTGTGGATGTTCTTGGATTATTGTCAGGTGCATAGGGAATGTAGACTTCTGGTAACAGAATTTACATTTATTATTTGACAGAGGAATTTCCACTGTCCTTAAATATAACAATAATATACAAACTACACAGAAGCATTGTGCGGTGGAAATAAATGGCTATTTAGGACAGCATTCCCATCAGGCTCTCTGAAAAGCATTTTAACTGTAGTTAGTAAGTACTTAGTGTAATCTAATAAAAGTCATTTTGCAATATTAAGCAAAAAACATCTGGTATCCAGAATTCCCTGATCATTTTTAACTAGATGCAATCTCTGTCTACTATCTTCATCTCCTTTCCTCGCACTCTCTCCTTTTCTTATAGACGTGAAAAATAGTCTAATAAGGTTCCTTGTGGTAAAATCAGATGGAAAATGGCAAGGAAGAGTTCAACAGTCTCCAGCAGCTCATCTGAAGCAGCTCCTCGGAGTTTCACAATAATAATCAGTGCTGGCCCAGTGCCGCTGGATTATTTTGTATATTCATGAAGCTGCTCATCAGCCGTCAGGAGAATGTGCAGTAATCCTTGGATGAAATAAGGCCAATCAGTGGGATAATGAGGAAGGTAATATCTCCCAAGAGGCTGTAGTGGGTTTTCATCAAACCCGACTGTAGCTCTCAAACTATTTGCTTTACAAATGCAGCCTTTGATCTTTGATTTGAGGGAAGAGGGGAGAAACAGACATGCTGTTGTATTGTCCAGTGTGAAAGGATAACAAGCCTCTAATAACACGAGAATGGAACCAGCACCACAGCTTTTAAATGCCTCTTAGTTAACTAGAAAACACTGAGCGTTTTAATTCAATGCAGTCTAATGAATTTTTTGACAAAGCAGGTCAATGGCAGTGATGCCTACACAAGCAAGCTAATCCTAACATTTTCAGCTCTGTTCCTTTATGTAAATTGAGAATCAATACGCTGACTTTGTAAAATGTGAAAAAAAAACTTACAACCTCCATAAAATCACATCTGTAGCATGGATAATATACGTTGGGGAAAAACACAATTGTTTTCTTGGTTTCATTTCATTTTCACAGTACAACAATCATACAATACTCAAGTGTAGAAACTCAATGATCTACTAGACTGTTCATTGCCCAAAACAGGAATGAGATACATTAAAACTATGTAACAAATTTCTTTCCTAGCTTATACAGAAGGCTTAACAGTGGTAGAAATCTAAGCCATTATCATTATGAGAGAATATCCTGGTGAGCAGCACAACTATACAAAATGTATGCACTATATATTCGGTATACAGGTAATATTGAGCAGTGTTACACTATAGGCAAAAGTGAAATAAAACCAGGGAAAAATTGAATTGCAATTTAGTTTTCAACCGGAAATAAATTTCAATAACTACATATACTATACCAATATATATCGCCAAGTAAACTAATAAATGGCCAAAGGAATTGCAAAGAATGGAGATGCTACTTACTGTGGAAACTATTGGACTATTGTTCTCATACATCATGCCAGTAAAATACTACTGAAGATCCTACAAAGATGGCTACAGCCTTTTAGGGCTGTGTCCACGTTCAGGATTGCATCAGGATTTGGTCAGGATTTTCCATCAGTATTTGTAAGCCAAACCCAGGAGTGGGTGATAAATGCAGAAGTGATGCATATGTTTCTATTATACTTTTCCTCTAAGGCCGGCCTCACACTAGCGAGTGACTCAATGTAAGTACAGATCACCCAGCTTTCCTTTCAGCACCCGGGGTTTACAGGCACGAGCGAGTGCCTTAGCACAGCTCCTGCCTGTAAATTGATTTAACCCCTTCAGATGGATTTACTTCGTGGGACGTGACAGTTCATCAGAAGGTATGTATATTGTTGGTTTATTATTTTGCCAAGCGAGGGTCTTCAGGTGGATTGAGAGAGCAATAAAATATTAAAACAACCTGTGTGTTTATTTCATTAAAATAATTTTTAATAATGTGTGTGTTTTTTAACCCGTTCATACAATTGGATTAATAATGGATAGGTGACATAATTGACGCCTCTCCATTATTAATCTGGCTTAATGTGACCTTACAATAGCAAGGTGACATTAACCCTTCATTACCCCATATCCCACTGCTACACGGGAGTGGGAAGAGAGTGGCCAAGTGCCAGAATAGGCACATCTTCCAGATGTGCCTTTTCTGGGGTTGCTGGGGGCAGATGTTTGTAGCCAGGGGGGGCCAATAACCATGGACCCTCTCTAGGCTATTAATATCTGCCCTCAGTCACTGGCTTTACCACTCTGGCGGAGAAAATTGCGCGGGAGCCCATGCCAATTTTTTCCGCCATTTAACCCTTTATTTTAGCAACTACAGCGCCCAAATTTTGCACATACACACTACTAACATTAGTAGTGTGGAATATGCAAAAAAAGGGATATGAGATGGTTTACTGTATGTAAACCATGTCTCATATCCTGTCGGGTTTGTGAAGAAGAAATTAAAAGCCGGCAATTGAATTACCGGCTTTTCACATATATCGCGCTGAATTAAATATAAATACAGAATATATATATATGTGTCTCAATGACATATATACACTCACTGGCCACTTTATTAGGTACACCTGTCCAACTTCTTGTTAACACTTAATTTCTAATCAGCCAATCACATGGCGGCAACTCAGTGCATTTAGGCATGTAGACATGGTCAAGACAATCTCCTGCAGTTCAAACCGAGCATCAGTATGGGGAAGAAAGGTGATTTGAGTGCCTTTGAACGTGGCATGGTTGTTGGTGCCAGAAGGGCTGGTCTGAGTATTTCAGAAACTGCTGATCTACTGGGATTTTCACGCACAACCATCTCTAGGGTTTACAGAGAATGGTCCGAAAAAGAAAAAAAATCCAGTGAGCGGCAGTTCTGTGGGCGGAAATGCCTTGTTGATGCCAGAGGTCAGAGGAGAATGGGCAGACTGGTTCGAGCTGATAGAAAGGCAACAGTGACTCAAATCGCCACCCGTTACAACCAAGGTAGGCCTAAGAGCATCTCTGAACGCACAGTGCGTCGAACTTTGAGGCAGATGGGCTACAGCAGCAGAAGACCACACCGGGTACCACTCCTTTCAGCTAAGAACAGGAAACTGAGGCTACAATTTGTACAAGCTCATCGAAATTGGACAGTAGAAGATTGGAAAAACGTTGCTTGGTCTGATGAGTCTCGATTTCTGCTGCGACATTCGGATGGTAGGGTCAGAATTTGGCGTAAACAACATGAAAGCATGGATCCATCCTGCCTTGTATGGAGCATCTTTGGGATGTGCAGCCGACAAATCTGCGGCAACTGTGTGATGCCATCATGTCAATATGGACCAAAATCTCTGAGGAATGCTTCCAGCACCTTGTTGAATCTATGCCACGAAGAATTGAGGCAGTTCTGAAGGCAAAAGGGGGTCCAACCCGTTACTAGCATGGTGTACCTAATAAAGTGGCCGGTGAGTGTATATATATATATATATATATATATATATACTGTATATATTTTTTAACGAACATTTGAGCACATAAATCCATTATATGTCGGTTTTGCAAGCCTGCGAGAAAATATCGCAGTACGGATGCCATACCGATTACATACGGAGGATGCCATGCGCAAAATACGCTGACACACCCTGCCTATGGATGACATACGGACCACTATTTTGGGGACTTTTCTGCGTATTACGGCCGTAAAAAATGGACCGTATTTACATACGCTGAGTGTGAGGCCGGCCTAATTGTTCCACTCCTGGTTTTGGCTTACAAATACTGATGGAAAATCCTGACCAAATCCTGATGCAATCCTGAACGTGGACACATACCCTTAGGGTACGTTCACACAGGACTTTTTTGCTGCGTATTTTTGCTGCGTTTTTTTATGCTAATTTTCAGCTGCTTTTTACAGTACCAGCAAAGCCTATGAGATTTCAGAAATCTCATGCACACACATTGGGATTTTGTTTGATCAGTATTTTCTGCTTTGCTGCGTTTTTTGGACATAGGGCATGTCACTTCTTTCAGCGTTTTTGCTCCGTTTTTGCAGCGTTTTTTCACCCATTGACTTGCATGGGTGATGGAAAAACGCTGCAAAAACGCATGTAGCATTATTTGCTGCATTTTTTGTGCAGAAAAATCATGGCCAGCAGGAACTGATCTCACAGCCAAGAGCTTAGGGGTGTGGTTAGTGAGGTGTGAAGAGCCATTGTGAGCCATTGTGAGGTGTCCTGATTGTGATCTATTGTGAGGAAGTTCCTGGTAGTGAGGTGTGAAGAGCCATTGTGAGCCATTGTGAGGTGTGAAGAGCCATTGTGAGGTGTCCTGATTGTGATCTATTGTGAGGGAGTTTCTGGTAGTGAGGTGTTAGCCATGTCTTGGTATAGGAGGATGAGCATTAATGTTTCCCAACTAATCATGGAGGTAATATTTTTTTTAATTTGTGATATATCTATCTATCCGATTGTTTGCAATGGTACACTTTGCGATGCTCATGTGCTGTTATGTACACGTTCATGTGTTCTGCATGTGTATGTTTGTATCTTCCTTGTCATGAATGTTGGCTTCATTTCATCTTGCATTTGGTAATTACTTTTTCATTTATTTTTCCAAGGTGAAAGCAATGCCTGTAATTTGGGATGTAGCTTGCCCAAACTACAGTGATCGTCAAAAAAGGGCCGATGCATGGCATGTAATTTGCCGTAAATTGTTCCCCCGCTGGGATGAAGGCGATGCTAAGCTCCACTGGGGTCACTCAACTTTATTATCATGCACAAATAGACAAAAAAACACACCAAAACCGCACAAAAAATGCATCTATAAGCAGCTGAAAATTGGCATAAAAACGCAGCAAAAATACGCAGCAAAAATACGCAGCAAAAAAGTCCTGTGTGAACTTACCCAAAAAACGCACCAAATACGCACCAAAAAAATGCACCTAAATTAGCATAAAAAACACAGCAAAAATACGCAGCAAAAAAGTCCTGTGTGAACTTACCCTTACATTGACAAAGAGCTGCCAAAGGAACAAGCAGGATTCAGAAAAAGCAGAGTATCAAGAGATGTAATTGCTAACATTAGATGGATAATGGAAAAGACCAAAGAATACAACAATGAGGTCTATTTTGGCTTCATCATCTATAGCAAAGTCTTCGACCGTGTTGATTCCCTGAAACTTTGGAAATACCATGAAAGATATGAATGTGTCAAGCCATTTGATTAGTCTCATTAGGAACCTTTACATCGACCAAGAAGCTACAGTCCAAATGGAACACAGTGATATAGCAATCATTTTTTGATTGCTGTTGGTCGATCTGCTGGAACCACTGCTGATCCAGAGAAGCAGGGCTCTGCACCATGTGAATGAAGTGATGGTCGTTTATGCATACCTATTGATTCATTCACTCCTAATGAGAGTGCCGAAGACCAACTGAACACCGAGTATGCCTATGTCCAGTGGCCTACTAGAAAATAAATGTAGGTCACTCTCTTCATTCACATGGGGCTCTTCAAATTCCCGATTCTCGAGATTGGTGTGAATCTCAGTGATATCAATCGGGAAGTTATCACCTATCCAACAGATAAATATTGAAAAACCCTTTAAAATAATTGTATACTTTTAGAAGGCTACCACTGTAAATAAATGATCACATGACATACCATTGCAGAAGCCCCAGTGATATAATCTTTGAGTGATTGCAGCAGCAGAATTAAGTGAATCCATTTTTATTTGCACATGCAAAGGACATGTATAAAAGCACTCATACAAATTAGATTAATGTCTGCTTAACTAGATGACTTTTTTAGCACAGACCAACCATCTAATGTTTATGGCAGACTTCTCGACTCTCCAATGACAGATGATGCCACTAGAGAGAAGGATCTGGTATGTTGCCTTGAAACACACAATCCTTTTATAATTGTACATGGAATATTACAAGCTGAGCATTCATGTGAATGGTGGAGTTGGGAGTCGGAAGGGATGAACATCTCATGTGTTTGGGTGCCTTAAGAGTCATGATTAGAGAATAGCAAATTTGTTGATTATTAAATTTTTCAGATTTGCCTGAATTCGATCAGGAAATTCAATTTTCATTGACTATATTCAATGTAACTAAAATGTGCCTTATAATGCTCTGGGATATCTCATGATGGCAGTGTATAACAAACAGGAGATAAATATAAATATTTTTTTAAAATGTAAACCACTCTGCTCTTGACAGTACTCATCTGTCGTTCCTTCCAATCTGGTGTTCTTCTGCATGTTCGGTGCTTCCATTGCTGACTAGGCTTCCAGTCTAGGGTTGACCGCACCTGTAGATGTTTGAGTTCATCGAGTTTGAGCGACCATTAGTCCAAAGCTTGGTTCGAGTACCATAACTCTACACGAACTTGAACCCGAGCCTCATATAAGTCAGTGGGGACCCGAACTTTGATCCTGTAAATTGGTCTCTCCTTCTTTCTCTCTCCATCCCCACCCATTTTTAAAAATTATTTATTTAAATAATTTTAAAAAACAGCTGAGGTTTGGAGCCTGCAGCTGTCAGTTTTGCCTGGCTGGTCATGAAAAATACAGGGGAACCCATGCCATTTTTTTTTTTATTATTTATTTAGAGTGCAGGCGCCTGCAGATGAATACTCCCATGAGTGGCCACCTGCTCTTACTGTTATTAGCGGCAGCAGACGTCAGGTGATGGGAGTAGTAGTTCCATCAGCTGAGGCCAGTGATCAGAGGTAAACTTTTTACCTCTGATAATAGCTGCCAGCTCATGCTGTCATTTAACAGCATGGGAACCGCGGCTGTCTGACAGATGGTAATGATTTTACTGCCATCAGATGCAGTGTTTGATGCACTGTCATGCACATGACAGTGTAGCAAACACTGGATGTTCAGGCCACTTATTCAAGTGAATGGGGTCATGGTTTGGGTCTGGATTCTGTTCTGGTACCTGAACTCGAACATTTTTTAACTGTTCGGCCAAATCTGCCGGACCCGAACATTCAGGTGTCCACCCATCTCTAGTTGTAAACAATAATGTAGTAGCAGCAATTCTGCTGCTTGTATGGGATCCTAGAAATTGGACAAATAGGGGATACTGGTGCATCAAGTTATATCACCGGTAAATCATTCATTTCAACAAGTACCATGTCATTTCCCTTGTTACTGCAACTGCTGTAAAAACAGCTGATTGCAGGGGTCCCAGGTTTGAGAACTCCACAGTTAGCTTACTGTCTTGGAGCTTTCAGGTGATTGTACAACTGGACAAATGGTTTAAAAATGCAAAATGTTTCTAAAAATTTAAAATTATCTTTTTCTGAATGATTTAGACATAAAGATTACATCAGCATGGGTCTGCGAGGTGACACCTCCCATGAGTGTCCAACTGGAATACTTTGGATTGTATGCTAATATCGATTTTTGTGATTTAGTATATTCTGACATATTATAGGATGTCACTAAATTTAAATAATTAGGACTAGTTATAGGTGAAATGTATTATCATAGATATAATAATAATAATATGACTTTAGTGGTTTATATAGCAAATGGTCATTTTTATTAGTAGCATCAAGTTGTTCAGTATGTTATTCTTACATTTTTATGGCAGCTTTGAAGCTGGCCATATGCATCAAATTTGATCTGATATTTATTGTGACTTAATGACAGTTTTCTGATGACAGATATTGGTGGAAAAAAAGAATTGGCATGTTAGATTTCAACATGCCCAATCCTTTCTTTCTGCAGGAGATAAGTCACTTTAAAATAGTTCTGGCAACAGTTTACTCAGCTCCTCCCTTTTCATTGACAGTGCATATACAACTTCATAATGAAAAGTTATGCTTTCATTAAAACATAGGATAGTGCAAAAACAATTCTTTGAAAATACATTACATCATATACTGAATAATTTTCAGCTCCCCAATAAAGTGCAATTTGTCTTCAGGTGGGAAGAGTAATATGAGAGTTGCAGACATTCAGTGGCTGCAGCGGTGACCAATGTTGCACCCACTTGTTGGCCGCTGTGGTCAGCATTACTGAGGATCATCTGGGATTGATGGGTGAGTAGGATTTTTTTTAATGATTAGGAGCTTTCCTATTTATTAAACTAATGGTTACCTTATTTAACATATATACTTATATTATCAACCAAGTATCCTAACGTAAGAGGGTTTGATCTCGATAATTGACTAATTAACAGTAATTGTCTAATTTTATCTCTACTGCACGTAAACTGCTCATACTTATAAAAATGTGTAATCGTCCATTTTTCAATGTAGTGCTTCTAATTCTTATTTCATATAATTACATTTATTACATCTTGGGTTTCAGAAAAGATAATATTTTTACAATAACTTTGTGAGTGTAATTTTGTAAATTTGATTCTTTAATAAGTATTTTTAGTTCTGCATACTCCCCAAAAACATCGTGTTCATTATAAACTGACTGACTGAAATTTACTGAGGGAAAAAATGACATTTGATTCACCCTGCTCTCTCATACTAAAGTGCAATATGAATTAGTCTGAAATAGATCTATCTTCAATTTCCTCCTTACAAAATGTAATACAGTTAAATGACAGAGATTAATTATTACATTAATGACTGTCACAAAATGAGAGGATAGCTGTACACTGAGTCCTTCTTGACACTTTTACTTAATTCACAGTGAATTATTTTGTGTGGAAAAATCTTTTATAACAAGGGCAGAATAAGTCTTCTCTATGTTTTAAATAAAATACAACAGGAGAACCATTCTACTAAATATGTTGCTATTATGAACATGATAAGAATGCAAGGATTACATGTATTAATTAAAACATGTGGCATTTCCAAAATATTCCAATCTAACTCAAAAACTAAAAATTTGGCATAAAGGTCCCTTCCTGCATGTTCCAGCTATCCTGAATGGCATGTATTTGAATTGTTTATCATGGTTATATTTATATCTGCCGCCCTTCAGCATATGTATGGTAAAGTTTTATAGTCAGAATTTATTGAAGCTGTTTGGTCCCACTCAAACAATATCTCACATGAATGTTCACCGTTCATTACATTGTAAGCTTAAAGGGAACCTGTCTCGTGAAAAAACTCTATTACCCTGCAGATATGTGGTTAATCTGCAGGTTAATAGTGTTCTCAACCTGCCTGGCACCTGCTGCCATGTGGAAATTATCTTTATTCCTCCCGGTAGCATTTGGGGCTCAGTCACAGGGGTGGCGCAGGCACAGGTTCAGTCACCATTATGTGCATAGAGAGCAGCGCCCCCAGCAATGACTGGTACTGGCTCTGCATTGTGGCTGGCTTCCAGTCAGAGATGGGGGTGCGGTTACAGTAACCACTCTCTATACACAGAATGGTGACTGAACCCCCGCTGGTGCTACTGACTGAAACTCAAACGCTGCAGGGAGGAATAAAGTTAATTTCCTCCTGGTAGCAGGGCTCAAAGTGTGGGTACAGAGAAGGTTGAGAACACTATTAAACTGAAGACTAACCCATATCTGCAGTTAATAGCATTCTTTCACATGACAGGTTTCCTTTAAGTGTGAAACGGTTGGCTTTCAGCTACTTGTTAGCTGTCTTTGAAAAGCCAGTTTAGACAAGCAGATTGCATTAAATATGCACACAGAATGATCAGTAATAGATTGTACTGTGCTCATCTGCTGCCATTTTTCTCGGCAGCACAGGTTGTGTTTACACACAGTGATGAACTGCCCAGAATGATGATGTTTTAAGCAAACAAAAACATTACTTTGCTCAACTAATGATCATTTTTCTTGTTTAGCCTGCATCTTTAGCATTCTTAGGAATGCTCCTTGCTGATAATTGTCCAGTGTAAATGCACTCTAGGGTAAACATATTGTGGTTAGTCATTGGCTCCAGAGTCAACTCCGAAGAGATTTGACTTCGGCTTTTCCTCTGGGGCACTGCTTTTTTAGGAGAACATTACTGTGTTAGATAATGAGACCACCATATGAGCTTCTGGTCTAAGCCTGTTTGGAACTAAAATTCAATTCCTAAATTATATGGCACTGCTGAGAATACAAGGAAGAATGGAAATATTTTTTAATATCAAATAAGCTGTATGATTTTTCACCTGTACTATTTTTGATTCTGTTAAATGCTGAAAAGAAAGGAATTCAGCCATTTTTAGCTACACAACTTACTAAACACTAAAGAAGATACAATCTTTGAAATTCATATTTGCCGCCTCAACAAATTTTTCAAAATTGTTTGATTATTGGTTAATCGATTTTATGTGAATCCCAAGTGTTGTTAAGCTTATAATTGACAATTAAACATGTGTAACTCTCAGACGTCTCTTTAATGAAAATGGTCTGCAATTTACTCTTCACTGACGTTGTAAAATATTTATGCAAAATAAATTCCTTGCTTGTGAATTTACAGCTGCAGAAGCGGGAATCCAGCTGAAAGACACATCTGGACTAACCGTAAGAAAAGGCAGGGATGGTTTACTACCACAACACTGAATTAGCATTGTGTATATGTTATATGAATCACTGACAGTGCTTCCTCCTCTGGAACCAATAATCATGTGATCATTGGATGTAGGGAGATAGCAGGAGCTGTTGGGTCCTTGAATATCCATTCACTTCTGCTGTGCAGGTAGAAGGCTGAATTTACCCTCTAACTTTGGTTGATATACCAGCAACAGTTACAGGGAAAATCAGCAATAAAAATTATGCATTAATTTGTACAAAATGCATCCCCTCTCCTAAAGGTATATTAATTTTGTTTGAAATGGTTGAAAATAAATGTAAAAGCTAAAAAAGAGAACACAAGAAAACAAAAAAAAGAAACATGGCAGGACAACAAATTAAAATCTCTGTTTCTAGCCCTGCTCATGTTGAAAAAGATATATGCAATATATAGAAATAATTTCTATGTATTTCCTATTTTTCTTAACATTTTTCACTGATAATAGCACAAAAAGTAAGGAACATAAAAATAATAAAAAATCAAGGTCCATATAATTCAAAAAGTATTTGAATATCTAAGAGAGAAGTTGTAAAAGCTCATGTGAGAAAAATGCGAAAATGTTCGGCACCTGGGAATTGTTCCCGCTGTTCCCCGGTGCCGTGTGCAGAACACAGATCACATCAATGTCCCTTGCTTGCGCAGTGATCCGCGCTAGCATTGGACAATATTGAGAGTTGTATTCAACTGTTAAAAGAGACAGCAGACGGCGGCTGATTGGATTCATCAAAAAAATAAGCCCTCACCCAGCCCACATCACGAAAAATGGAGACGCTACAGGCCTTTTTTTTTAAACAAATTTGGATCTTTTTTTCGACACTTAAATAAAAAAGAACCTAGACATGTTTTGTGTCTATGAGCTCATAATGACCAGGAGAATCAAATTGACTGGTCAGTTTTAACATTTATTGAACATGGTATAAAAAAACAACAACTGTGGAGTTGCACTTTTTTGCAATTTCACTGCACTTGGAATTTTTACCTGCTTTCCAGTACACGATATGTTAAATCCAATTGTGTTGTTCAAAAGTACAACTCGTCCCGCAAAAAAAGCCCTCACATAGCCATATTGACCAAGAAAATAAAAAGTTATGGCTCTGGGAAGAAGGGGGGCAAAAAACGAAAACGCAAAAACAAAAATATCTCTGGTCGTGAAGGGGTTACATTTTACGTTCTTCGCATTGCTTCACAAGTTAAGTGCTAACTTTATTCTATAGGTCAGTACAGTTATGATGCTTTTGAATCCCTATAGTTTTATTTATGCTTTAATGTTCATGTACAATAAATATACTCTTAAAAAAAAGTGTTTTTCAATTTTCCTCCAGTGGAGTGTTTATCTTTTGAGTGAAAAGGTAGCTGAGGAGAAGTTGTCAGTTTAGGACCTTAGTCCTCCTAACGGTTAAGGACCTTCATGCATGTGTGAAGGTGTACTATTGTCTTATACCATGGTCAGTATTCACATTATCTTATTGGGCACATGTGAGCAGCTCTTTAAAATCCACAGTAAATTCCAATTTAGAATAATAAATGACCCAAATCATCATTTAATGTGGGCATTGTCTAAACAATCAAAAAGGTATCTTTGGATGAAATGGGACTTCATGGGAATAGTTATTATTAGATTTATTAAAAGCTGAGCATAAGTCACATTCTTTTACATTCAACTCCAGTTAGATGTTAGAGAAAGTGTGCAGAGTAAGGAATGAGTGAATGATGCTTCAGGCTCTCCTGCTTCCTTCCAGGTGTCTTCGTCTGCATGATTTCATCTGTGAACCATAATCAGCTTCCTTAATGAAATACTTAATTAACATATTATAATTGTGGTAAAGATGATTTTGACAGAAATCATTTTCCATATCTAATACTATGCTAATTTAATCTGTTCCTCATTCCTCGACATGACCTTTAGTGATTAAGTTTCATGGCAAAATTGTTTTCTTTTGATGGATTGATTTATCAATTGCAGTTAAGAATTATTTGTTGTCATTATTATTTTTTTCACTACAACTGTACTTTGTTTATAAGTAAAATTACGTAAAAATGTAAATCATTAGTTTTAGAACAATGAATTTCTATTGGATTAGAATGAAGGGCAAACATTAAATATTATTATCTTTCACATTATATTATTGATAGATTTGTAAACTTTGCTGAAAACCATTGTAAATATAGTTCATGCATCTAAAGCCTCTGCTTTTGTGATAAAACAGAAGATTGGCCAGTGTGGTCTGAGCTGAACCAGTGTAGTCATGTATTCCACAGTCCTACTACTTTAACTGTAAAAAATTATTTCCTTTGTAGCTGCCAGGATTGCCATTACTCCACATGTAATTAATGTACTCTGGTCTTTTGTAAGGTCCTTGGAAGGACTAAATCATATGCCAGTCATTACTATTGACCACACATGAATTTACTGTATACTTGTAAATGAAATCAAATTTGAATTTTCTTATTTTTAAGCTAAACAAGACAACCTTTTCTAACCTTTCATTATAGGAGAAGTCATCCATTTCATATAATAATCTGGTTGCCCACCTTTGAACTATTGTTTTCCAATAACTTTTTTATAATGTGGAGATTAAAAATTGTATCCTATGTTCTAAATGTGGCCTTGCAAGTGATTTGTAGAGGGATAACAGTACAGTGAGATCATGGGACTTTATCTCTGCTTTTATACACACTTGTTTGCCTTTACAGCTGCTGCCTGGCATTGAGTTCTGCTGCTCAGCTTACTTGTAGCCAGAATTTTCAAGTCCTTTTCCTGTGTTGTCATTCCTACTCAGAGAATGTACAATTTTTAATTACTCATTCTTTCTTGTTTTTTTTATCTATTGTTTTACTATAGTGCATATAGTGTCCCCAAGTCACTACTTCTGAAGCTTCAGTACAAGGCTGTTGTATGGTACAGTAAGAAATGTCTTGGTAAAGTCAAAATATATGACATCCTTCTTATGACCAACATCCAGATTTGAACTTACTTTCTCATAGAATCCCAGCATGTTCATTAGACACAACTTATTTTTCATGAAACCATGCTGGTTGCCAAATATTATATTGTTCTCTGCATACATTTTTGCAGGTCATCTCTTGTAATGCCATCAAAAATTGTGCAGACCTGAGATGTCAAACGAGATGATAGTTGCATGGATTCACCTTCTTACTCTTGCGAAATATAAACACTACACCGGAGCTGCTATTTGATAAGCAGTCTATTTTTTTCTTTGTGGAGCCAAATCCAATCTTCTCTTTTGCAAGAATGAACTGTGGTCACGGGTAAGATACTCTGCATGACATTTTGAGTTAGCGAAAGAGCCTATCAGCTGTCTCCTTATCTACCCAGCACTGCAACTTACAGTGTCCCCAGAACCAGTGGCACTATATATCAGCTGCCTTTTAAAAGATAAGAAGGCATTAACCCCTAGTGTTTGTCTTCTGTTGTTACAACAGAAACTAGTAGGAAATTCAGCAGCTGTCTGGATAACAATCCCGAAACAATCCAGTAAAAATCCTGAAAAGAAGGAAGAATTGTAAGCATATAGAGACCAGGATGGATGATGGAGAACTAAAACACTTGCTGAAAAGGAAAAAAGAAATGTATATCAAATGGAAAGAGGGGGGAGAATATCTAAAGATGAATATAATGCTATCTGCAGGCAATGCAGAGTAAGCGTTAGAACAGCTGAAGCCAGTAAAGAAGTGAAGCTTGCAAAGGAGACCCAAAGCAATAAAAAAGGATTTGGGGGGTTTGTCAAAAGCAAAAGAAAAGTCAAATATAATATAGGATTTTTACAGGATGAAAATGGTGAAGTTGTCAAAAATTATGTTTAGAAGGCTGAACTTTAAAATTTCTATTTACCATCTGTGCTCTCTAAGAAGTAATAATCTTTAATAATAATCTTTATTTTTATATAGCGCTAACATATTCTGCATTTTTGCACACATTATCATCGCTGTCCCCAATGGGGCTCACAATCTAAATTCCTTATCAGTATGTCTTTGGATTGTGGGAGGAAACCGAAGGAAACCCATGCAAACACAGGGAGAACATACAAACTCCTTGCAGATGTTGTCCTTGGTGGGATTTGAACCCAGGACTCCAGTGCTGCAGTGCTAACCACTGAGCCATGGTGCTGCCCAAGAAAGCAATTGTAACATCAACTGATCTTCACTGTGCTATCAAATGAATACAAGAATCCACACAGTCTATAAACAGAGGGATAGTGAGGGAATACTTAGCTAATTTAAATGAATATAAATCTCCTGGTCCAGATGAATTATGTCCCAGGGTATTGAATGAGACAGCAGAGGAAATTTCAGAAGCACTAGCCAGAGTCTTTGCAAAATCCTGGAGAACATAAGAAGTCCAAGAAGATTGGAGAAGGGCAAGTGTTGTCCCTATCTTCATAAAAGGAAAGAAGATGAAGCCTGGAAATTACAGGCCAGTGAGCCTTACTTCTATACCTGGAAAGATCCAACCAATTATTAAACAACATGTATGTAAGCACATTTTTTCGTGTATTGGGTCTGGAGAAAGTAAAAAACCTTACCGGGGTGGAGATATCCATAGAATGTTATTAACCCGGGAAGCTAATTGGATTTTTGTTTTGGGCACACGTTTTCCGGGCGGCTTGAATCGTAGAAATGAGATAATGTTTCATTATTGAAATCTGTCTAAAATCCAGTAATCAATATTATATTGTGTTATACAGTAAGAGATTTATTTGTGGGTTTTTTTTTTGTTTTTTTCCATGTGTTCATTTGTATGCAATTGCTGTAGCCTTTCAGGACCTTTTAATCATGTGATGTGTTACTTCCTGTTTATTGGTGCATAGTACTATATATGTCCATATGGGCTTTGGGATAGATCAGCTTGGATAAAGACTGCGGTTGCAGTCGAAACGCATCGCTTTCCTCCCAGGGCTATTGTGAGATCCGTGGAGCATGCACTTTTTAAGAATTTTTCAATAAATCTGCAATTTTATTTCTAAGAAGCTGGAACATGTGTTTTTTTCTGCTGTGAATCCATTGCCTTTCAAGATGGAGTTCCGTGCTTCCAACAACCGGTGAGCTGTCTTGTCCACTTTTTTCTTCTTATGTATGTAAGTACTTGATAAGAATACATTAAATAACCAGAGCCAGCATGTGTTTGTAACAAGTAGACTAATCTAATGTCCTTCTATGATGGAATCACTGAAATGCGGTAGATATAGTATATCTCAACTTTAGCAAAGCATTTTGATAAACTATCTCATTCTATCCTTATTGAAAAAATAGCCAAGTATGGGCTTGACATTGCTACGATTAGGTGGATTCATAACTGGCTCATTGATAGTACCATAAGTGTTATGGTTCTCAATGGCAAGAGAACATAGCCCAGCATACATAGGAACTAGCTCTTGGAAGGATGGAAACTTAAACTGACCATGAACTAAACCTGCCGCACAACTAACAGTAGCCGGGTAGCGTAGCCTGCGTTTTATCCCTAGACGCCCAGCGCCGGCCGGAGGACTAACTAATCCTGGCAGAGGAAAATATAGTCCTGGCTCACCTCTAGAGAAATTTCCCCGAAAGGCAGACAGAGGCCCCCACATATATTGGCGGTGATTTAAGATGAAAATGACAAACGTAGTATGAAAATAGGTTTAGCAAAATCGAGGTCCGCTTACTAGATAGCAGGAAGACAGAAAGGGTACTTTCATGGTCAGCTGAAAACCCTATCAATACACCATCCTGAAATTACTTTAAGACTCTAGTATTAACTCATAACATCAGAGTGGCAATTTCAGATCACAAGAGCTTTCCAGACACAGAAACGAAACTGCAGCTGTGAACTGGAACAAAATGCAAAAAACAAACAAGGACAAAAGTCCGACTTAGCTGGAAGTTGTCTGGTAGCAGGAACATGCACAGAAAGGCTTCTGATTACAATGTTGACCGGCATGGAAGTGACAGAGGAGCAAGGTTAAATAGCGACTCCCACATCCTGATGGGAACAGGTGAACAGAGGGGATGATGCACACAAGTTCAATTCCACCAGTGGCCACCGGGGGAGCCCAAAATCCAATTTCACAACAGTACCCCCCCCTCAAGGAGGGGGCACCGAACCCTCACCAGAACCACCAGGGCGATCAGGATGAGCCCTATGAAAGGCACGGACCAGATCGGAGGCATGAACATCAGAGGCAGTCACCCAAGAATTATCCTCCTGACCGTATCCCTTCCATTTGACCAGATACTGGAGTTTCCGTCTGGAAACACGGGAGTCCAAGATTTTTTCCACAACGTACTCCAACTCGCCCTCAACCAACACCGGAGCAGGAGGCTCAACGGAAGGCACAACCGGTACCTCATACCTGCGCAACAATGACCGATGAAAAACATTATGAATAGAAAAAGATGCAGGGAGGTCCAAACGGAAGGACACAGGGTTAAGAATCTCCAATATCTTGTACGGGCCGATGAACCGAGGCTTAAACTTAGGAGAAGAAACCCTCATAGGGACAAAACGAGAAGACAACCACACCAAGTCCCCGACACAAAGCCGAGGACCAACCCGACGCCGGCGGTTGGCAAAAAGCTGAGTCTTCTCCTGGGACAACTTCAAATTGTCCACCACCTGCCCCCAAATCTGATGCAACCTCTCCACCACAGCATCCACTCCAGGACAATCCGAAGATTCCACCTGACCGGAGGAAAATCGAGGATGAAACCCCGAATTACAGAAAAAAGGAGACACCAAGGTGGCAGAGCTGGCCCGATTATTGAGTGCAAACTCCGCTAAAGGCAAAAAAGCAACCCAATCATCCTGATCTGCAGACACAAAACACCTCAAATATGTCTCCAAAGTCTGATTCGTCCGCTCGGTCTGGCCATTAGTCTGAGGATGGAAAGCAGACGAGAAAGACAAATCTATGCCCATCCTAGCACAGAATGCCCGCCAAAATCTAGACACGAATTGGGTTCCTCTGTCAGAAACGATATTCTCCGGAATACCATGCAAACGAACCACATTTTGAAAAAACAGAGGAACCAACTCGGAAGAAGAAGGCAACTTAGGCAGGGGAACCAAATGGACCATCTTAGAGAAACGGTCACACACCACCCAGATGACAGACATCTTCTGAGAAACAGGAAGATCCGAAATAAAATCCATCGAGATGTGCGCCCAAGGCCTCTTCGGGATAGGCAAGGGCAACAACAATCCACTAGCCCGAGAACAACAAGGCTTGGCCCGAGCACAAACGTCACAAGACTGCACAAAGCCTCGTACATCTCGTGACAGGGAAGGCCACCAGAAGGACCTTGCCACCAAATCCCTGGTACCAAAGATTCTAGGATGACCTGCCAACGCAGAAGAATGAACCTCAGAAATGACTTTACTGGTCCAATCATCAGGAACAGTCTACCAGGTGGGCAACGATCAGGTCTATCCGCCTGAAAATCCTGCAAGGCCCGCCGCAGGTCTGGAGAAACGGCAGACATTATCACTCCATCCTTAAGGATACCTGTAGGTTCAGAATTACCAGGGGAGTCAGGCTCAAAACTCCTAGAAAGGGCATCCGCCTTAACATTCTTAGAACCCGGTAGGTATGACACCACAAAATTAAACCGAGAGAAAAACAACGACCAGCGCGCCTGTCTAGGATTCAGGCGTCTGGCGGACTCAAGATAAATTAAATTTTTGTGGTCGGTCAATACCACCACCTGATGTCTAGCCCCCTCAAGCCAATGATGCCACTCCTCAAAAGCCCACTTCATGGCCAAAAGCTCCCGATTCCCAATATCATAATTCCGCTCGGCGGGCGAAAATTTACGAGAAAAAAAAGCACAAGGTTTCATCACGGAGCAGTCGGAACTTCTTTGCGACAAAACCGCCCCAGCTCCGATTTCAGAAGCGTCGACCTCAACCTGAAAAGGAAGAGCAACATCAGGCTGACGCAACACAGGGGCGGAAGAAAAGTGGCGCTTAAGCTCCCGAAAGGCCTCCACAGCAGCAGGGGACCGATCAGCAACATCAGCACCCTTCTTAGTCAAATCAGTCAATGGTTTAACAACATCAGAAAAACCAGCAATAAATCGACGATAAAAGTTAGCAAAGCCCAAAAATTTCTGAAGACTCTTAAGAGAAGAGGGTTGCGTCCAATCACAAATAGCCCGAACCTTGACAGGATCCATCTCGATGGAAGAGGGGGAAAAAATGTATCCCAAGAAGGAAATCTTTTGAACCCCAAAAACGCACTTAGAACCCTTCACACACAAGGAATTAGACCGCAAAACCTGAAAAACCCTCCTGACCTGCTGGACATGAGAGTCCCAGTCATCCGAAAAAATCAGAATATCATCCAGATACACGATCATAAATTTATCCAAATAATCACGGAAAATGTCATGCATAAAGGACTGAAAGACTGAAGGGGCATTTGAAAGGCCAAAAGGCATCACCAAATACTCAAAGTGGCCCTCGGGCGTATTAAATGCGGTTTTCCACTCATCCCCCTGCTTAATTCGCACCAAATTATATGCCCCACGGAGATCTATCTTAGAGAACCACTTGGCCCCCTTTATGCGAGCAAACAAATCAGTCAGCAGTGGCAACGGATATTGATATTTAACCGTGATTTTATTCAAAAGCCGATAATCAATACACGGCCTCAAAGAGCCATCTTTCTTAGACACAAAGAAAAAACCGGCTCCTAAGGGAGATGACGAAGGACGAATATGTCCCTTTTCCAAGGACTCCTTTATATATTCTCGCATAGCAGCATGTTCAGGCACAGACAGATTAAATAAACGACCCTTAGGGTATTTACTACCCGGAATCAAATCTATGGCACAATCGCACTCCCGGTGCGGAGGTAATGAACCAAGCTTAGGTTCTTCAAAAACGTCACGATAGTCAGACAAGAATTCAGGAATCTCAGAGGGAATAGATGACGAAATGGAAACCAAAGGTACGTCCCCATGCATCCCCTTACATCCCCAGCTTAACACAGACATAGCGTTCCAGTCGAGGACTGGGTTATGAGATTGCAGCCATGGCAATCCAAGCACCAACACATCATGTAGATTATACAGCACAAGAAAGCGAATAATCTCCTGATGATCCGGATTAATTCGCATAGTTACTTGTGTCCAGTATTGTGGTTTATTACTAGCCAATGGGGTGGAGTCAATCCCCTTCAGAGGTATAGGAGTTTCAAGAGGCTCTAAATCATACCCACAGCGTTTGGCAAAGGACCAATCCATAAGACTCAAAGCGGCGCCAGAGTCGACATAGGCATCCGCGGTAATAGATGATAAAGAACAAATCAGGGTCACAGATAGAATAAACTTAGACTGAAAAGTGCCAATTGAAACTGACTTATCAAGCTTCTTAGTACGCTTAGAGCATGCTGATATAACATGAGTTGAATCACCACAATAAAAGCACAACCCATTTTTTCGTCTAAAATTCTGCCGTTCGCTTCTGGACAGAATTCTATCACATTGCATATTCTCTGGCGTCTTCTCAGTAGACACCGCCAAATGGTGCACAGGTTTGCGCTCCCGCAGACGTCTATCGATCTGGATAGCCATTGTCATGGACTCATTCAGACCCGCAGGCACAGGGAACCCCACCATAACATCCTTAACGGCATCAGAGAGACCCTCTCTGAAATTCGCCGCCAGGGCGCACTCATTCCACTGAGTAAGCACAGACCATTTACGGAATTTTTGGCAGTATATTTCAACTTCATCTTGCCCCTGAGATAGGGACCTCAAGGCTTTTTCCGCCTGAAGCTCTAAATGAGGTTCCTCATAAAGCAACCCCAAGGCCAGAAAAAACGCATCCACATTGAGCAACGCAGGATCCCCTGGAGCCAATGCAAAAGCCCAATCTTGAGGGTCGCCCCGGAGCAAGGAAATCACAATCCTGACCTGCTGAGCAGGATCTCCAGCAGAGCGAGATTTCAGGGACAAAAACAACTTGCAATTATTTTTGAAATTTTGAAAGCAAGATCTATTCCCCGAGAAAAATTCAGGCAAAGGAATTCTAGGTTCAGATATAGGAACATGAACAACAAAATCTTGTAAATTTTGAACTTTCGTGGTGAGATTATTCAAACCTGCAGCTAAACTCTGAATATCCATTTTAAACAGGTGAACACAGAGCCATTCCAGGATTAGAAGGAGAGAGAGAGAGGAAGGCTGCAATATAGGCAGACTTGCAAGTGATTCAATTGAAAGCACACTCAGAACTGAAGGAAAAAAAAAAAAAAAAAAATTTTTCAGCAGACTTCTTTTTTCTCTCCTTTCTCTGCCAATTAATTTAACCCTTTGTGGGCCGGTCAAACTGTTATGGTTCTCAATGGCAAGAGAACATAGCCCAGCATACATAGGAACTAGCTCTTGGAAGGATGGAAACTTAAACTGACCATGAACTAAACCTGCCGCACAACTAACAGTAGCCGGGTAGCGTAGCCTGCGTTTTATCCCTAGACGCCCAGCGCCGGCCGGAGGACTAACTAATCCTGGCAGAGGAAAATATAGTCCTGGCTCACCTCTAGAGAAATTTCCCCGAAAGGCAGACAGAGGCCCCCACATATATTGGCGGTGATTTAAGATGAAAATGACAAACGTAGTATGAAAATAGGTTTAGCAAAATCGAGGTCCGCTTACTAGATAGCAGGAAGACAGAAAGGGTACTTTCATGGTCAGCTGAAAACCCTATCAATACACCATCCTGAAATTACTTTAAGACTCTAGTATTAACTCATAACATCAGAGTGGCAATTTCAGATCACAAGAGCTTTCCAGACACAGAAACGAAACTGCAGCTGTGAACTGGAACAAAATGCAAAAAACAAACAAGGACAAAAGTCCGACTTAGCTGGAAGTTGTCTGGTAGCAGGAACATGCACAGAAAGGCTTCTGATTACAATGTTGACCGGCATGGAAGTGACAGAGGAGCAAGGTTAAATAGCGACTCCCACATCCTGATGGGAACAGGTGAACAGAGGGGATGATGCACACAAGTTCAATTCCACCAGTGGCCACCGGGGGAGCCCAAAATCCAATTTCACAACACATAAGGCTCTGTACTGATCCATGTGTTGTTCAATATTTTTATAAATTAGCTAGATTACTGAAGGTAAAGCAATCAAATCTGCAGATGATGCAAAGATAGGAGGGATAGCAAACGGTAGAAAAGACAGAGAAAGGAATCAGAAGGATATAGATAAGCTTGAACAATGGGGATTGACTAATAGAATGGCATTTAACAGGGAGGAATGCAAGATTCTACATCTTTGCAAGAAAAACAAAAAGTACATCTACAGTATAGTAGGAATAGATGTCACGGGTGTTGCTAGATGCAACAGACTGTCCCTCTGCATCTGGCTGCAGGAGGTCTCTGCGTTTGGCATTACAGATTCCTCCTTAATCCTTCTGACTCTTGGACCCGGCATCAACCTCCCTCCAGCTCTAGTTGACACACCTGGACCTGGGTGTATATAAATCCCCAGTGTGCTGCAGAGACTCGCTGGTGATATTCACATTTTTCCCTTGTGAAGGCTTGGAGCTATAGTCCTTGGCTTACATCCTCTCTGGAGCTGTTTGTGGACATTTGGTGTTACCTCCCTTAGTCTGCTCAAGATAAGTTCATTACCCTTGTCTGACTACCTTTTTGTCTTTAGTTTACAGTGGGGATTGACCAGTACACATCCCACCCCTTCTCTATCCAGAGCTTAGCTCTAGGGAGATAGAGAGCTTAGGTTTCCTGCTCGGCGATTGGTGAGTAACCAATTTAGGGATGTAGGGCAGGTAGGGTGTTATTAGATCTGCCTAGAGGTCTCCACTCACCCTTACCCTAATGTCTGAGCTTCCTTCCACTCATCCCTTCATGTTGCACTTAGTCTTTCCCACACTGTGCGTGACAATAGAGCTAAGCAAAAGCACGTGTGAAAAAGACTTGGGTATACTAATAGATCACAGACTGCACATGAATCAACAGTGTGATGGAAGTAAAATACAGTACTGGGATGTAGTAAGATAAGTCTAGATCATGTGAACTAATTATCCCCCTCTACTCATCCTTGGTCAGGCCTAATTGGAATACAGTGTCCAGTTATAGGCACCACATTTAAAAAAAAATACATTGAAAAACTGGAGCAAGTTTAGAGAAGAGCTACCAGAATGGTGAGCGGACCTCATACTATGCTCTTTGAGGAACTGTTAAAGGATCTGGAAATGTTTAGCTTGGAAAAAAGATGGCTAAGAGGAGACTTAATAGTTTTCTACAAGGCATGTCGCAGTATAGAGGGATTATTCTTATTCACATTTGCACATGGAAACATGAGAAGCAATGGTATGAAACTGAAAAGGAGATCCAGATTAGATATGGGAAAAAAACTTTTTTTTGAGTTCTCCTTCGATGGAAGTCTTCAAACAGAGGTCGGACAGACATCTGTCTGAGATGGTTTAGTTAATCCTGTATTGAGCAGGGGGTTGGACACGATGTCCTTGGAGGTATCTTCCAACTCTAGAATTCTATGATCCTATGTGACTAGTATGAGCTGCCCTTTGAATTGCATGAAGGGGCCATTTTATTAAATTCTTAGAGAATCCCTTTAAGAATGGGAAGGTGTTCAGCTTTGACTACCTACCTGGTAGCTTATATAAAATTGAGCAACATTATTATTCTCTGTTTAAATAATATTTTAAATATGACCAGATATGGGTGCTACCTACAAGCCTAAATATTGAAGGTGACTATTAATGTGCTCTCCAAGTAAAGAAAAGACCCAACCCTGTGAAATTCTTAGCAAAACTATTCACAAACAAGCTCAAAAGAGTAAATTGATCCTTAGTTAGTAATAATCCAAACAAGTATATGCCCGACCAAGCAACTTTCCTTAGTATCAGACACTGTAGACTGATAGCTTGGCAATACATAATAATGTAGGTATTCAAGTGGCAGATTTGCCTTGACGCTACTAAAGCTTTCCACTTGAATGAATTTTATACCTATGGTCTACTTTGGAAACATTTTGGTTTGGCCAAACTTTCATATCCTGCATGCAACTATAATACCATACCAAAAGTAAAATGTAAATGAGAGGTTTTCTGACTTTTTCCCATTAAACAGAGGTAAAAGCCAATGATGCCCCTTTCTCCCCTCTTGTACAATATGTTGGTAGAGCCTCTAAAAGAGCATTTTTATACAGATATTTTGAAACCATATTTAGCAGGCTTAGATCTATCAGTAGATATGCTCTAGCACTCATAGACAAATTCGGTACTAACTCAGGCCTTTTCAGGTGCTGTTCTTTTCTATATTTTTTTGCATTATAATTAGGCTACAGATTGATCTTAATGTACTAAAATCTACCTTCAACTTTAAAACGATGAAACTATAGTGCACAACTTGGATTTGGTTGCCGCTATTGGTGTTGGACTGCAGCCTTGCAGCGCTGGAGTCCTGGGTTCAAACCCCACCAAGGACAACATCTGCAAAGAGTTTGTATGTTCTCTCCGTGTTTGCGTGAGTTTCCTCCGGGTTCTCCGGTTTCCTCCCACATTCCAAAGACATACTGATAGGGAATTTAGATTGTGAGCCCCATCGGGGACAGTGATGATAATGTGTGCATAATGTAAAGCGCTGCGGAATATGTTAGCGCTATATAAAAATAAAGATTATTATTATTATTATTATTGGACTGGCTAGGTCTATTTAAAATGACTGCCCAAAATATTATGTCATTCAATCAATTTAATATTTAGCTCTCTATATATTTTAAAAATGTTAAAATTTAATACTGTCATCTGTCATATGTCAAATGGATGGTGTCAAACTGACATGAAAATCACTGCAAAGCCTATGGGAATGTGGAGGGATGGGAGTAGCCAAATCTTAATATGTATTATGTAGCAGCACAATTAACCCACAAACATTACTAAGGAAGAAGTGTGAGTGCAAATTGGCTTTAGTTACAGGGGAAATGTCCCATGTGTATGTTATTTAACAAATCCCAATGTCATGTGTCACCAGCTCAGGCCAAATCGCATTCTATAACAAACAAAATGCACCTCTATGACTCACCATCAATAAATTAATATCCTTATGGTTTGACATATACTTTGCTGACTTTATCAATTTCTCAGATAGAGGACTCTGGATAAATAAAGGAGTTCTCAACCAAAAAAAAAGACATTTACGACTCTAAAAGAAGAGTTTAATTTGCCATACTTGATGTCATTCTAATATTTAAAATTAAGGCAAGCCTTCTATGCTCAGTAATCAATTTTGTCAAGATCCCCTGGAACTCCATGACTTTTCAATTTTTCTGTCCTAACTAAAGCTAATCCTGATGAATGCCCAATGAAAGCTAGCCTTAAATAATAATAATAATCTTCATATAGCGCTAACATATTTCACAGCGCTTTACAGTTTGCACACATTATCTTCACTGTCCCTGATGGGGCTCACAATCTAGATTCCCTATAAGTATGTCTTTGGAATGTGGGAGGAAACCCCCGCAAACACGGGGAGAACATACAAACTCCTTGCAGATGTTGTCCTTGGTGGGATTTGAACCCAGGACTCCAGCGCTGCAATGCTATCCACTGAGCCACCATGCTGCCTTTTTTAAGTTATGATTTTAACGTTACATGTCTGTCTAATAACCAAAAGGCAGTTTGCAGCAGTAGCCTTTAGTAACACCAAATGGGTGTGCGATTTGGACATAGTGAAAAAGACTGAGAGAGGAAGGATGTGAGGACAATCATCACTAAAACAAATCAAACAACTATAAATTATATACAGAGCATATTTTACAACATGATAATCAGTCCGTAGTCATTTGCCAAAAATATGGCTAGACATCAAGTACCTTTTTCCACATAATATATAGTTCCATAAATTCAGGATTTTGGGCCTCAAGATATTCAGTTTCTTAATCATCCAGTAGGTATGCCAATAAAATTAATCAACAAATGGAATACTGGGAGATTTTGATCTACCATGCCTATATGCAGGCAATTCCACCTGACCCTGTTTCACACTAGAAAGCTGATTGCCTGCCCGTGGATGAGAGAAAAATGCCATCTCTTTCCCAATATTTAGACGGTTAAATTATATCTTTTCACCACAATAAATTAATATTCCTAAATAGAGAAATCCCAGATAGGTATTATGCAATATAAGAGCCCTGGTATAACTTTCCCCATATTGTGTAGTAGAAATATAAGAAAGCAAAAAATATAATATACAAATACATTATTTATTTTTAGGAAGCCTAAAAATGAAAAGTGTTAATGAAAGCCTTTACACACATGGACAACATTGTTGGTGCCTTTCTGTTTAAATAAGAAAAACCCACAATAGTTAATATAACTGACAAAGTAATTTTCAGTTTAAATTTGCTGAATATCAACTGATGAATGTCAGATATTGCTTTTGAATCATGGTTCAACAGAAACAAAAACTAAGGATCATAGCCTGGACAAGAAAAAAATAATATTTTGAGGCACTTACTGCAACATTGCAAACAAATAATTTCTTTAGCTGTCAATCAGACATCTGCCCCTGTCAACATTTATTTTGGGCTACTTCTCATGAGCAAACTCCTCCAGTTGTCTCAGTTTGGAAGGGCGCTTGTTTCAGCTCATTCCATAGATGTTCAATAAGTTTTAGATCAGGGCTTATAGAAGGCCACTTTAGAATAGTCCAATGCTTTATTCTTGGATAAGTATTCTTGGATGTTTGTAACAGTATGTTTTGGGTTATTTGGGTCTTGATAGTCTTGAGATTTAATTGTACCGTATTTTCCGGCGTATAAGACGACTTTTTAACCCCTAAAAATTGTCCCAAAAGTCGGGGGTCG